>NW_006399863.1:6831822-6833838 GCF_000299155.1 Elephantulus edwardii | reverse complement strand
AATACAATATACATAATTTATCCAGTTTTTTCTGTCATACTATTTTAAGAACACTTTTATCTACAGGGGCCTTGTGCCTGCAATTCACTATGCTTGCCACTAGATGGTGGCAGTGTCTTTTCATGGGTGCAAATTGGTATTCATCCCAGATAGCGAAAGGGAGACAGAGCAAAACAAATGTATGAACTCACAAACTGTATACACAGATACTACAGAAAATATTTATGTATTACACATTCATGTGATGCGCCCTAATAGTGAATCAATATACTTATCAACTTTAATAAGAAAAGGAAAACCATGCAAACCCAAGAGGAGCAAAGTAGAGAAGACATATGATACTGGAGGACAGTGAGTGACTTGGCCTTTGTGCTTGGCTTTGAGCCAGCCCTCTTCCCAAGCTCAGTTCCTCTTTTGCGCACAACCTTTCTTTTGAGCCCGAGCCTCCAGGGCTCGGCAGATCTGGCAAGAGGCGCTGCTGGAAACCACTTGGCAGCCTTGATTGGGCTGCCAAGTGGGCCGCCCTGAATTCACTCAAACGCTGTCTTAGCATTAGGTGTCCACTTCACCTCCTTTCTCTGGGGCTTGGCACAGACCCCTAGGGGTCTCGAAATGTGGAAAAAGCAAAGGGTACTGCTTCCAGCCTTTGAGGCTTCCTCTGAAAGGAGATGGGAGAGAGATGAGCCTGGAAGATTCCCTTGTGCCTGATAGCCACAGCCCGTCCCGCTGCAGAGGCTCTGCTGAGGCATGAATGCATGCCTGCAATCTGTCTGCTTTCAGGTCTTTTTTTCCTGAAAATCCTTGCATCTCTGCCCCAGCACAACCCTACACTGACTCTACTACTTTTTTTCTCGTCCTAACCCCCTTTTTATTTTTCAAGACAGTATATGGGTCCCCCCCCCTTTTTCTCAGGCAGCCCATTTCTCCTCTTTAGAATTTGACGTCAAGTCCTGCTGAAAACATGTCACCACGATGAGTGGTCATTCCTACTCACTAGTTGGGTATTTGGAGGATACCACTGTTCTCTCCCTTGTGAAACGGAATGTTGTGGCTCTTCCCCTTCGGGCTTTCTGACCCTCACAAGTGCAGACCTTATGTGGGCCTTGGGACGACCTTAATGAGCGCCTGGACTAGTTCTTAACATTGCCACTTGTGGAGTGAAGACCCTACTCTTGGAGGATTCAGCAACCCTGTGAATGCCCTTTTGGGCAAAAATAGAATGCTTATGACTCAGGGAACCCAGTCATAGGAAAAAGACAGGGCTCATGGTGTTCTTAGGGATAAAGATGTCCAGGAAATGGTATGTTCCCTCCGGCATTGTGCTTGTGTGTGTACAAGTGCACTTACCCAATTTGACACAAGTTCATACTCCTCCTTCCTCATTGAGGGATCGGCTTCATTTTCTCCATCACGTCTCTGTGGAGAGGGGACCCGGCTGTCAGGTTTCTATTTATTAAACCATCCACAATGGAAAGTAAGATAGTATTTTCCTGTCATTTCCAAAGGAGAAAGAAAAGAAACCCCAGACAGGCTTGCCTGCGTCGTGTGCCTGATTCATGGAACAGTCACTGTGGCCTGTGTGTGACGTGAGGGGTTCGGTTAGACACAGCCTGTCTGGGGTGCCCAGCTCCACACTCAGTGTGGGAAAGGTTAGCCTAAACCCCAGGAGAACCTCCTAGCTAGAGGAAATGAGGTAAATAGTAATTCCCTTAAGGCACGGAGTGATAGTTCCCAACAAGGAGAGAAGAGATGATAGCCATTTTTTCCCCCTTTTCAACACATGCCCTTTTTTGATTATTATTATTGGTGTGCTTATGAATTTTGTATGCATTGTGTTTCACACTATTTTTCATTCACATTGTGTTTCATACAATCATTCTTATCCATTATGTTTTACAAAGTTAATCACCATTGGACTTTGCCCATCATTACCCTGTCTTTTCACCCAGATCCTTCCCATTTACTTCCCCTCCTCCCTCCATCCAACAAACTGCCATTTTTTTACAAAAAGAAAGG
>NW_006399863.1:6815401-6831722 GCF_000299155.1 Elephantulus edwardii | reverse complement strand
AGGAGAGGAGAGGAAAGAGGAAGGAAAGGAGGAATGAAAGGAAGAAACTATAACAGAGTTTGTTCTTCAACTAACAAATCCTAAGAGATAACAATTGATGCTGGACGTTTCTGTGTTCGCTTAAGTTCTCATTGGCCTCAGGGTGGAGCTGACTCTTAGCTGACCTTCCATTGGATTTCTGAGGCTGTAAATCACCTTGGGAAGCGTTTTGCACATCTTTTTTCCACACAGCAGCTTGTAGATCCAAATTGCCAAAGAACTGAGGCCTGCTGGTCTCCCTTACTGCAAGTCGTCTCTTCTTCCTCTACCGCATTAGCTTGTGTAGCTCCACAAATGAACGTGGGTTCCTTGAGAACGAGACGTCTTATTTCTAGATGCCTTCTTGCCACCCAACAGGGAACCAGGCACATTTCTTATGGTCATGGCATGTAGGTGATGGTCATTGTGGAAAGCATTGGGTAAGACAATTAATGACTAGAGCTGCAACAAGCTTCTGTTCTCAGAGTGGTGTTATCCTACCACAGGCCACCTCCTTGACTGTGCACAGTGCTGACTACGGCCCTTGGTGAGGAACCTGGAATCAAGGGCTGGTGTTTCTCCTTGTATTTGCACAGGAATCCAAATGCATATTCATATGAGTCTACATACATGATAACTTGAGGAGCTGACAGGAAGCAGCCAATCTGTTGAGCAAGTCTGTGTTTTATAAGCCAGATGTTCAGTATTATTATTCATCATTCTCTTTGATACCCGAACAGTCCCCATTATGTAGCGTAGGAAATGAAGGCTATGGAATAATATACAATTATTGTACAGCAGAGCACCGCAACCAAGTCATCCAGAGGCCTGTTCAAAGCCTGGGCAAGTGTAATTGAATGGCAGTTCGTTTTAAGATTCCCACTTGGACTTGAGTTAATGGGATTTTGCCCACATGGACCATGGTATGACACCACCACCCCCAATTCCCTCTCCTTTGGAAAATGACTGTTGACTTTGTGTCTGCGTTTTTCTTGGAAGCCATGTGTATGAATCATAAGGGGCAGCTCTTGGCTCTGCAGCCGCTGCAGGTTGTGGGGCCACAGAAAAACAGAGACCCCCTACCGCGTGGGGATGGAAGGCTCCTGGCTATGGTTGGCTGCATAACTTTCTGCTTGGTGGTCTACAAATAAAACTCTTGCCACTGACTGCTGTTTCCTATGGCAGGCGGACAGAGTGCCTTTTGATCATAAAGGGCCTGCAGCGTAAGGGAACTTGCAAATTGATGTCCCCTCTCAGTGCTGTGTTATAACCCCCCCAGGGCACAGATCCCTGGAGACTAGGAATGAGGGAGCTGGTCCGTGCGGAGTGAAGAACAACAGAAAGAAGAACAGCTTCATGCTTTGCGGATGATCCCAGACTCCAGCCAGCTCTCAGGACCATTTTGATAGACACTGACTGGTGGGCATTGGGAAGTTAAAGGCTGGCGTTTTGGCCAAGCTGGTTGACATTTGGACCTGAACTGACCCTTCTGTCCCAAGCCCTTGCCCCACTACCGTCACTGGAGAAGAGTACCTCAGGTTCAAGCAAACTGCATGTGTGGCCAGGGGCTACACTGAGTTCAGAACATTTCCTTTGTGTACCTGAGACTGGTTGGAAGAGAAGGAGTGCAGTACTGGAGAAACTGAGAGCCAGAGAGCAGGCCTGCCTTGCTTTTCTGACTTTCATGAGTTGTCTGCCTTTGACAAGGGACAATCTTAACACTTTCCTGTCATACACTTCAGTAGAAATCGTTGCATCTGAAAACCCGCCAGAGGGAAAGCTGTGGGTCAGTTCCGACTCCACGATACTCAACAAGAAACAACAATACGTTGCTACCTTGCATAGGTTCTGTCTTTAATGGGCTTTACTATACTACGGAACTATTTTAGAAAAAGTAATGATGTATTAATCACTATTGAAAATCACCCCCGAGTTGAGTAGCTACTACGTTCTGGTTGAATGTTTAGAAGTTAGTGTCCTCTATGATCTTGAGTTTGTGCCAGGGCAATTGCCAGTGATTTAGAACTGATTTTTACTGGTTGCAAGTGAAACAATATTTAAAAAAAGAACAAAACCAAACATAATTTCTGATTATTGTCAGTGGTATGTTTTTTATGTCAGCCATGATACATATTGACATTGCTTGAAATTTTGATTTCTGTTGCAAAGTGGAAGTTGCCTGGGATTATGGATGAGTTCAAATCCATTTTCTTTATAGAATTAAGGATTCATCAAGGAACTAGAATATGGAAAGACTTTATTCTGAGAGATATGTTTACTGTGGGCTGGTCTTGCCTTTGAAAGTGAACTTCTACATCCCACATAGCGGCCATAGTATACTAGTATTTTTCGTAAGACTAATGCCATCTTTCCATAAACTGTTAAACATTTTATTTTTTTTTACAAGGATATATGTCAGTGTAAAACAAAACAAAATTTCCATGTCATGACACAGTTGTTGGTATTTTGTCATTGATAAATATAGATTACCACCAGGAATCATGTGATTACAATGAATTCTTAGTGTGATTACAATGAATTCTCTTTGAAGGACCATGAGATTCTTGTCTTGTTTTGCTTGTAATGGGGGAACAGAGATTCATTTTACTGTAATGTGGTAAAATTGTAAGGTTGTCGAGGAAGTACAGAACCCAATGCGGGCCAAGAAAGTTTGTTAAGGAGAAACTGCCAGTCTGGCTCTCAAGCAAACTAGCTCCCAGTAGGAGTTAGAGGGGGATTTTATACTTTCTTAGCCAGGAAATCAGGAGATGAATTGCACTAGGAAAGCCAGCTATGAGGGACCTCTCAAGAGTACTGAAGAGCAATGACATCAGGCTGGAGACTAAGGTGCACCTGATCCAGGCTATGGTCTTTGCAATTACGTGCTATGCATCAGAGAGTTAGACAATGAATAGGGATGATAGAAAGAGCATTGATGCCTTTGAGCTGTGGTGCTAGAGAAAAGTGTTGAATATACCATGGACTGCTAGGAGAACAAACAGGTTTGTCCTGGAGAGGGTGAAGCCAGAATGTTCCTTGGAGTCAAGGATTCTGAAGCTTCATCTGACATATTTTGGGCATGTTGCAAGGAGGGACTGGTCCTTGGAGAGGGACATCATGCTTGGGAGAGTGGAGGGACGGAAGGCCCTCGATGAGATGGATTGATTCTGTGAGTGGAGTGGTGGGAATGAGTGTGTTTGAAACACCGAGGTTGGCACAGGATAGAACAGCGTTTAGGGCTCTTGTACATAGGGTCGCTATGAGTCGCAAGCGACTCGATGGCACATAACAACAACAACAACATGGGGACTGGGGAATGGGATGCATATAGATGCTTCCTTCAAGATAGGGAAGTGGGCTGGGGTCTCAGATCATTATTTCTGGAAAATTGGGGGTAGGGTAGTTTCACAGAGAGGAAAAAGCATGACTGCTGTTTCCTGTTACTGGATTCTCTCAGTAGCCCTTCTGGGAGAATAAGAAGAGGGCTCTGTAGTCTTAATAATAATATGACACCCTCTGTCCTTGTTGGGGTTGTTCCCAATCCATGCCAGCTTCTCTTTAGACATCAGGGTGATTTCTGGGGATGAGATGGGAAGGTTTGCCTGCAGAAGTGCTTGGGAGAAAGATAAGCAGTTTCCGCCCACATGATTGGGTCAGCGGTGAGTCAGTTCCAACTTCACAGCTATGGGTTTGAGCTCCTCGTGAACTTTTATGTGCATGTTGTCACTGCTTGCTGTCCATTTGGCTTTGACCCCTCCCCCCCACCCCCGTGTACAAAGAGCGAAATGTTTCACAAGACTTCACCATCTACACAGTCAACAGCATGTGTCAGTGAACTGTTGCGGCCACTCTGGTTTTTTGAGTGTTTTTCAGCCCAAAGTGCCACTATGTTGAGAGATAATATTTTTCTGTGATCCATAGTGTTTTAATTTGCTGATTTTTAGAAGTAGATGACCAGACCTTTCTTCCTAGTTTTATAGTCTGCAAGTTCTGTTAAAAACAATCCCCGCGTGGGTGACCTGTTTGATTATTTGCACTCCAGCAGCACAGTTTCCAGCCTCATAACAACACACAGCCACAGCCTTGATCTCGTAGACATGCTAATTACTAAAAGGAAGATTCAGATTCAGCAAGTGGAGGTGGGCCTGAGATGATGTGTTTCTAACACGCGTTCAGGGTCAGACGTTAATCTCCCAGGGGCCACATTACAAATCTGGGCCCTTAAAGCTTAGAGAATCTTTCAAAGGCCAGGGGGATGCTGGAAGATGGGATGAGTTTGATGGCTTTTACCCAGCATGCCAGCTAATCTCTAGGAAATTCCGATGTTTAGATTCCAGACACTTCTCTTTGTAATACAACTTCCTGAAAGGCTTAAGGGAGCAGCACCTGATTATTTTGTGGAACTAAAGCTACAGCAGGAGCTCTGGGGACGTAGTCTGCAAGGGGTTGCACAGATTCCCCGGAGGTGGCACCCCTCTGGCAGTTTGAACTCATCTCTTTTCCCAGGAGAAAACTGGGCCTTCACTTCTTGCATGATTTATAGCCACCCCCAAAACCTGCTAGCTGGTCAACTCTGCGTTGGCTGCCACTCGACAGCAGTGAGATTGAAAGCTCTGAAGGAAGACCGTTTAAAACACCTTCCGGTTGGAAATGGTGGGTTCCCTTTTACAGAACGCTTCACTTGAAATCTGAACAGGCCGTGTGAAACTTGCAAGCCTCCTTCTCCCGGCAGCCTTGAAACAGCATTTCTGGTGTTTGGTAACGCTGTCCCAGGTCTTGACTCAGATTCCAGGGCTTGGCTTTGGACTCAGCCTTGTGACCTTGAAGGCAGAGAAAGGCACTTTGCCTCCTGGGGAACTTGCATATGCCAGGTAGTATGCTGGGCTGTTTCAGATGTCATTTTCATGGCAATGCTGGGTTATAATGTGTGATTTTCTACCTGGAAAGGATCCTTAAGGTCATATGATCTAAGAATCAGATCCAGGTTTGACTTGGACCAAGGCATGCTGTGTTATGGGACTACTTCCCCATTCCTTACTGGGGCTGAGTTCCCCGCCTGACCCCAACACTCTGTGAAACTCCAATCTGATCCTGAGTCTCAGTGTAACTTCATGTAATTGAAAGAAGGAGGGAGGGAGTGTCATCAGCACTAAGAAGTTGTTGTTCCAGGGAAGATGCTGGGCTTCTTCGCAATGACTTAAAAATCCTGTGATTGTGTTATTTTTTTCTCTTTTTACTTGCTTTTGGTTTCATTTGATTCCTCTCTGGGCCTGGTAGACAGATTTTCGATGTCCCAGAGGGCCTGGACATGGCTACCCTGAGCACAGTAAACACATCCAACTTCCATTATTTCCAGCGGGGGCGGCTTCTAAGACCTCTCAGATTCTTGCTAACTGTTCTTTAGTTTTCAGTTCAAGAAGGCGCTTTAATACCTCCTAGAATGAACATAAATGTCTGTAAGAGCATAAAATCAATCAGTGGTAATAAAATAAAAGTAATCACTAAGATCAAACAAGGCCCTATTTCAGCAAAAATGGCTGAAAACAGCAAACAGAACAGCTGGAGCGCCTGATGGCTACTGAACTCGTTTTCCCAGCTGGAGGTCTACATCCTCGCCTGCGAATCAGGGTAGAGCGGCATTGAGCTCCTTCGGGGCCAAAGGCGTGAGCGGGTAGATCCCATCCCCGTGGCCCCTGCTCACAGAGACTATGCCAGCCAAGGAGGATGGCTTCCACACCAGTGCCCGACAGGCTGCTCTCAATAACCAGCATTTCTCTCTCCACCCAGCTTGCCGATGACCAGGGCCTCGTCCTGATGACCACAGTGGCCATGCCCGTGTTTAGTAAGCAGAACGAAACCGTGAGTACAGTGGCCACACTCCCTTCTCGATGATAGACCAGTTGTATTATCAAATCATTTCTTTTTCTGGTGCCTTTTTTCTCCCCAGAGGAGAGAGAGTTTGTGAGTTTTCTCTTACTCTTTGTTCCTGCTGACAGACTCACTCAGTCAAATGTGTTGTTGTGGTTTTGTGCCACTGAGTCCATTCCAGCTCGTGCTGCCCTTGAAGGACAGAGTAGACCCCCTATAGACCTCCCCTGGGCCTTGACCTTCATGGGAGCAGATAGTCAGGTCTCTTCTCTGTTGGATCAGCTTGTCGTTTTGACATACCAATCTTTGACTGTACAGCAGAGTTCTTAACCATTGCACCACCTGGCCTTCTAAAAACACATGGACAGGTGAGGGATTCAAGCAAGCATCATTTTACAAGTGTAACACCTTCAAAGAGTGTCAAATGACTGCAGGAGGAACAAACCCCAGAGAGAATCCGTGGTAAGAAGACATCTCTGTTTTATAGTAAACTGTCTTGTATTCATCTCCTGCGGCTAACAGAACAAAGTATCACAGATTGAGTGGCTCTAATGAATGTAAGTTTATGCTCATACAGTTCTGGACACCAGAAGTCAGTCCACAGCCAAGGTATTGGGAAGGCAGCTCTAGGGGAGGCTCCTTCCTTACCTCTCTGGCCTGTGGCAGTACCCTCCAATCTCTGCCTCTGTCTTCACATGGCTGGCTCGCTCACGTGCTCGTGCACACTCTCTCCCTCTCCTCTCTCCCTTCTCCCCCACCACCCCGTCTCTCTGTCTCTCTTTCTCTTCCCCTCTCTCTGTCCCTCTCCTTCTCTCGAGCTCGCTCATGCTCTCACTCTCTCTTGCGCATGCATTCTCTCTCTCCACCTCTCCCTCTCTCTCTCTCTCTCCTCCCATCCTCTCCCTCTCCCCCCGCCCCTGTTTCTTTCTCTCTTTCTGTCTCTGTCTTCTGGGCACCAGATGACAGTGTAGAGAAAGACATGCTGCCTATCCTAGGTAAAAACCTGCATAAGAGAAACTAATTCATGATTCCAGCCCTTAGCTACTGGTGTTGATTTTATTTCTCATTTTCAAGATACAGAGGAGGAGCATTATTAGAGTGTGAGTGTGAGTTGGCCCATGTGGCATTTGAAGTTCGGCCTGAGAAGTTAATATCCTTGCAGAGTAATATTTTGAATGGGGGCAGTGGCATAGAAGATGATCCTACTTGGAGATGTAGGTTAAATCTCCATCTCTGCGAAGCTGAGCAGGTGCCACTCAGTGATCTGTGATGTGTCACTTCTCAGGAGGTTCTGTTTCTCCTGCTGAATTAACATACTCTTTTTTTTTTTACTTCCTGTTTACCATAGAGATCAAAAGGCATTCTTCTCGGCGTGGTTGGCACAGATGTCCCGGTGAAAGAACTTCTGAAGACCATTCCCAAATACAAGGTAATGAATCACCTTAAAAGGGGTGGACATTTAGATTATTTTATCATCAGTTCCATTGGTGCCCCAGGACTGCTCTAACAAGGTACCACAAGTTCAACTCTCAATCATTGCTGTCCAGTTGGAACTGACTCGTAGCTGATCTCCCAGTGATTATTTGGAAACGATACATCTCCTGGGAGGAGACTTCCCATCTTTCTCATGTGGAGTCCTTGGTGGATTTGAACTCCCAGAGATGCAGTCTTTGAGTTAGTAACTCTCTCCCTATGGGCTGTGCCAACAACATGGTTCTTTTATCTGACAGTTCAAGAGACCAGAAGTCAGAAATCAAAGGGTGATCAGGGTTGCTTCCTTTTGGAGGCTCTGAGGGAGAATCGGACCCAAGTCTTTTCCTGGCTTCTGATGGTTGCAGGGACTCCTTTGTATGTCGTTCCCTATTGGAGCATCACGCCATTCTCGGCCTTCGTCGTCATTCAGCCTTCTCCTTTGCCTGTATCCCCTGGGCCCCTGTGTCCACATTTCACTCTTCTTGTAAGGAAAGTAACCACCGGATGTAATGTCCACGCTAACCCAGTTTGATCTCATGACAACGTGGTATTATCTGAAAAGAAGCTATTTCCAAGAGCACCCTCAGCACTTTTTATTTTTTTCATCTCACAAGCCAGATCTATAATTTTTTTTTTCTCCCAACAGAAATTCAGGTTCAGGATAGGTTCCTCATAGATAAGATCATGGATTAGTTGTCAATTCCACTAATCAAGACCCTAAACTTACTTGTCAGGAAGCAGTACAAACTGGCCTCCCTTCAGTGGGGAATAAAAGCCCAACTTGAAATAACAGCCTTTCCTGTAGAGAATGACGTACAGTCCAAGAGCACCCTTACGCTATTTCCAAATACGGGAACATTCACAGGTTCTGCGTGGGCGTGAATTTGGGGTGGGTAGTGTACTTTCCATACTGATGAGGAGAAGATGAAGCATAAAAGCCCTTCCAGTGCTATTCTGAGGAGCGAATTCCTTTTTACAGAATATGAACTGAGCAGATATACAAGCAGTATATATATGGACCTACTTAATCTTAATCTTAGTCTGAGAAACATGAGTCTATTCAAGTTTCTGCAAGTCTGTGCAGATACAATAAACCTTTGATGGTCTTCCAAGCCAGTCTTGATGCACTTCAGTGTGAAGATCCTCTAAAATCTTAATGCCCTTTTCAGAGTCCTGACAACCAGCTTAACTCACCATGGCTTCAAAACTGGGATGACATCTCTAGATACAGGAAAGGACACCTACTTCATACATATTTCTATAGCCAAGGGCTGGAAACTATGCATTATCCTAAAGACCGAAAGCCAAGAGTGGGTTCCGCAGATAGTTAGCATCTTGCTGAAACCCCATGTCCAGGGGTCCAGGTGTGCTGGCTCACTGCCCAACGAAGAGCTTGCCATCTTCAGGTTGGCAAATGGGCTGAGAAAGCAGTGAGCTTCGAACACATCTCTGAGCAATCCATAAACTCTTTCCTGCACACAGGAATGTCTAGGAACCCACACACAAGGTGCTACTTGATTTGTCCATTAATAAAATGTGGCACTGGTAATGATTGCCCTGTGAGTTCATTTCCTTTGCTAGGCAATCTAAGATCTTTATGGTCCTAATGAGTCCTAGAAATAGACACTGCTATTAACCCTAGTTTACAGTTGGACAAACTAAGGCATAAAAAGCTTTAGTATCAGGCCAAGTGTTAAAACCTGCAAATGGGAGAGCCATCATTTGAATCTCTATGACCTTGTAACTATTAAGAACAATGAGAGTATTAATAGAAATAGCTGAAGTAAAGTTGTTGTTGTTGTTGTTAGGTGCTGTCGACTGACTACTACTTATAAGGACTCAGTAAATAACAATGCTAGAATTAATGCATAGTCATTCTCTTAATAATTACAATAATGCATAATCATAGCAATGCATAATCCATACATGTTAACGCACAACAGTTACACGAAGGACTGACTGTATTGCTGCATGTGATTATGTTACTGATGATGCTGTTGTTAATGCTAATAGCAGCAGTTGATGGTTTTGGTGGGTAACTCTCTTGTGTGAGACCTGGTTCCATTCCCAGTCAGTGCCCCTCATGTCTGTCAGTGAAGACCTCACTGTTGCTATTGAAGCATTGCTTTGATGCTGAGTCCGTTTCAGCAGAGATTCTAGACTAAGAGGAACTATAAAGAAAGGGCTGGCAATCTCCTTTTGAATATCAGCCACTGAAAACCATATGAAGAGCAGCTGTCTGGTCTTCAGTTCATCAGTTAACCAGAAGGTGTCCCGCGGTGTTGTACGTGGGGCCGCCTTGAGTCAGGGACCATCTTGACAGCAGCCCATAACACATTTTTTTTGTTATCTTCTTTGTGTGGCACAGCAGGTTTCACGTTCATGATCATCATCAAATCCTTCTTATGAAGGATGTAGGTTCCATCTTTGGTCCCATTTTTCATTTCAGATTCTTTCAAAGAAAAATACAACAAAGTGTAGCAAAAGAATAGAGTGAGGTCAGTAGTGGACCATCAGCCAGCCAGCAGTGTTTAAAACACAGGTAGCTCTGTTTTATGTTTTCCTGATGCCTAAACTGGAAATCGGTGGTACAGGTATGAGGTGCGTTTATCTAAATAGTCCCTCCTCTAGTTCCCATAAGAGGTGTGCATGTCAACCAGGGCCAGTCAGGGCTACGCTGGGTTCTGTGGCATAGGCAGGAGGAGAACTCTAGGGAGTGGGGTGTGGATCACACCCCTGCCCCCTGATTCCCACCTTGGAAAGATATGCTAGCCCTTGACTCTGGGGGTTTTCCCAAAGGGTAGAATTTGTTCTCTTCCCTTAGCTTCCTAGATTTTCTCACACACAGTCAGACTCCCTGTAAGTTTTATTAAGAATTCCAGACACCCCAGCAATAATTTCCAGACTCCACAGCTTCTGGTTGCTATAACGAGCCATTTAATCATTGAGTTCACTTCATTAGCCCAAGTCTCACTACTTGGAAGGGAAGTGGCTCCTTCCTCAGACCCTGGCCCTCTCAGGTTCCTGGTCTCCAGGAGGGCTGCTGCAGGGGGAAGGCCCCTTTGGCCGGCCCCAAGTCTTGGAAGAACTCATGTCTGATCTGTTCTCTATTACTCTGTGGGGCTGCACATTACGTTGAACAGGAAGACTGGTTCTTTTTTGGATAAAATAAGAGTTAGGGATGTCATCAGCATATTGATTTATGGCCAAAACCAAATGTTGGACCTTGTTGTGTTACATACGTTTGACTCTATTCACCCCCCCCCCAAAAAAATGTTGTCTGAGGTGTGCTCTCTTATTACATCTGTTGTGATTATTGTTGTTGTGTGCCGTCAAGTGGGAACTGACCCATAACTGACCCTCCAGCAGGTTTTCAGAGGTAGTGAACTGCATAAGGAGATTACCCTTTTTCTCTTGTGGAGCAACTATTGGGTTTGAACCACATACCTTTGAGATTGCAGCACAGCTTTTAATCACTAGGCCACCAGAGCTCCCTGTTATACTTGGTACTGTCAAGTCTGTTCTGACTCTTAGTCAGACTACATAGCATAGAATGAAGCCTTATTCAGTCCTGAACCGTTATAGCAACCACTGTCTTAATCCATTTCATTGAGGGCCCTTTTCTTTTTTCACAGACCCTCTGCTTTACCACACATCATGTCCTCCTCCGGAGAACATACAAAAATACGTGAGGTGAAGTCTCACCATCCTTGCTTCTAGGGACCATTCTGGTTACACTTCTTCATATGCCACCAGCCAACCAATCACATCGAAACCATTCTAATGTTATGTCTCGGAATAGTCTCATAATTGAACCAGACTTTTTATAATGCGAGGAAGACTCTTGCAGGTGCAAGAGTTGAGATGGAACAACTGTGAGCCTGTTGTTGTTGTGTCCCGTCAAGTTAACTATGTTTCATATCGACCCAATGAACAATAGCTCTGAAACTTGCTCTATCCTGAGCCAGTCTCACAATCTCTTACCTTCACTACCCCAGTTACTGTGTCAGTTCCTCTCCTTCGGAATCTTCCTGTCCTGTGCTGTTCTTCTACCCTTCTAAGCATGATGTCCTTTTCCAAGGACTGGTCCCTCCTGGCAACATGCCCAATATATGTGAGACAGAGCCTCAAAATCCTTGCCTCCAAACAGCAGCTTGATTCCAGCCTTTCTAGGACAGACCTGTTAGTTCTCTTGGAAGTCCATGATGTGTATGTTCAATACACTCTTCTCTAGCCCATAACTCAAAGGCATCCATTCTTCTGTCATCTTTGGTCATCATCTAGCTCTCTAATGCATAGCAAGTAATTGTGAAGATCACGGCCTGGGTTAGGCTCACCTTAGTCTCTAGACTGAATTGTTGCTCTTTGGCAATTGGGAGAGGTCCCTAACAACGTATTTTCCCAATGCAACTCATCTTTTGATTTCCTAACTGCTGGTACCAAGATTGTTGGCTATGAGACCGCTCTTTCAGATCATCTTCCCAACTTAGGTGCATTTAATAAATTTACCTTAGTTCAGGCCTGACAGATCTACAGTTGGCATTTGGATAAAATGATAAATGCCTTAAATAGACAAAACATTAGCAAAGTACCTGCCATGTGCAGCTATTGTGCTAGAGACTAGAGGAGTAAAAAAATAGGTGAGTTAGCAGCTTCCAAAGAGCTCCTTCTAACAGGACACAGGCTGCCTTAAAAAGTCCAGAATGTGGCAGGGGAAGGTGGGAAGATCAACCACCTCCTTGCAAAGGAGACATGAAAAGAAGTGAAACATTAATTCTTATGTCTATGGTGACATTAGTAATAGAATTACCCTATGGGGAGGGTCAAGACTTTCCTAAGAGATGACCCCCAAGCTGAGTTAACAAGGTGGGTAGGAATTAGGAAGAGATGAGAAAGAACCATTCAGTAGACAGTTGGCACTGTCTAAATGTGGATCTGGGTGGAAAAGAAAATTGTACACGAGTTATTGTTGTTGCCATGTGCCCTGAGGTGCAGAAAGTGGAGAGTGATATGGCTGTGGACATAGATAGGAGCCAGAATCCAGGGACACCTGAATGCCCGTGGACTTTCTCTTACACACCAAAGAGCTTCTTAGAGAGTTAAGAAGGACAGCAATGTGATTAGAGTTTTGGCTTTTTTATTTGATGGACAGGGGTAATGACTTGGGTGAGGCCAACCTTTGAGGACAAGTAGATTCATAGGATCCATAGAGAAGTGTTGGAGTAAGAGAATTAGGGTAGTACTGTTATGGTAAGGTAGCAGTGTAGAATCAGGAAGAGTTCATCAGAAGGTGATTTCTCAGGATTTAGTGATTACTTGGCTTGAGAGGTTGAAGATTAAAGAGACAAGCCAATGGTCAGACTTCTAACTTGGGAGTATAGGTGGGCAAAGGTGTCATCTACTGAGTGAAAGAGAAGAGGACATAGGTCAAGTTTAAGGAGAACCCTATTTTGGATCGGATGCATGTGAAGGGATTGAAAGGTGTATAGGTAGAGATGGATGGTATGCAGTCGGGTATTTGGATCTGCCACTGAAGAGAGGCCAAGGCTGGAGCAGAGATCTGGAGATCAAAAAGGTATGGGTGATTGTTGACGCCTAGGAGGTAGAAGAGAGTTACAGCAGACAAGGGAGCTGGAAAAGGCAGGGAGAAAGTACACAACAGGGAAGATGGTAATGGGCCTATGTTAATCTAAGTCATCCTTCCTCTGGATCTGACAGAGAGCCTTGGAACGAGGTCTACCTGTTAGCCATTGTTGTAACCACAACAATGTGGAGGGTCTTCTCTTTGTTGCCATCCCTCAACTGTACCAAGCACGATGTCCTTCTCCAGGGACTAGTCTTGATAACATGATAATCTGGAAGGAAGTCTACTTCTTAGGTGGGGGGGGGGGGGAATGGACCAGTGAAAAACCTGATGGATATTATTAAATTGAGATCTAATAATTGTAATTAATGCAGTGTTGACTGTGGCTGACATTTTTCCAAGAGACCAGATGAAAGAGGTGATCTACATCTCAAAGGATAGAAAATCCCAGGCTTATCTTCCCCAACATAATGAAGAAGACTTTTATCATTAGATTTGAGTCTTACGGAAACTCCCTGTGCCAAGTGACTCCAGAAGAATGTCTGTTGTCCTTGACTACCACGCGCATACTTGCTGTATGTGGTGCAAGGGGAGCTTTTAATTGCTAGTGTTAAATTCTCAGAAGGTCATTTCGCATCACCTTGATGCTTAAAGCTAACAAGCCTTCAGGGTCACTACAGGTTTGTAAACTGTTGTCTGGATCATTTAATGGTATCATTTTCAGGAATGTGCACAGCAGAGACTATTAAGGAAAAGGAAGAAATAACAGACAGTGCAAAGAAGACTCAGAATAATGAAATAATTCATGGGGGGCGGGGGATAGAGGATTTCTTCCTCTCTTTTCACTGCTGTAGCAAAAATGGGTTGCATTTTCTTTCTTCTGAGAGAAATCAGTAAGGGTTTTTTATGCCCGAGGCCATTTTAATACATGAATGATTTGTAGGTAAATTTATTGTAGCCAATGGGTGCAGTCAACTGTGTAATAGAAATATTGTCAAAAAGCCGGGATTATTATTTAAATAAGTGCAGTGTTAAATTTGATTACATACTTTTTAGAGCTAATAAAACATTTCATTGCTCTCCAACTATTTCCCATAGTCCCATTTAGTCAGAAAACATAAATTAAGTGAGACTCTGCATAGGAAATGACCCAGGCTTTGTGTGTGGATGGAGGCATGCGTGGAGAAGCTTGGCAGTCACACGCTGTAAAGACGAAAGGATATAAAAGGGGTTGGCAGGCTCCTATATGGGCTGGTGGGGACACGTTCATCCTTGAAGAATCACAACAAATGACAAGCTTAAAGAGGACACATTTTAAATGGCCCCGGTGGGCGTGGTAGTTGTAGGAAACTTTAACGTAAATCAGCATGAGGCATTTTCTTTTCTTGTAAGGGGACACTCAGGTGGTAAAATCCTCTTTAGTTGGACACGGGGTCTTTCCAGAAATGTGAGCCATGCACTTGTTTAAAAAAAAATGAAATTGCATAATTGTTTTTCTTTTAAAGAGATTTAAAAAAACCCAGTAAGGGCCTTGGATGCCAGCGCTGGGGATGTGACATTTGAAATGGTGCTATTTGCTGAGCTTATCCTGTGACAGGTCTTCATTTCCACCAAATGTCAAGGAGCAGCGCCTTGCATTCATTTTAATGAAATATTGTGCTGATAAGGGCCATGAATGCCAAGTTTAAGCTGTAAATTACTAAATGCCGTCCTGCTTTATGCTTTGTGAATTCACCGGGGAACAAGCTAATGAAGGGTTCTTTCTCGCTTCCTCTTCCAGTTAGGGATTCACGGTTATGCCTTCGCAATCACAAATAACGGATATATTCTGACGCATCCAGAACTCAGGCCGCTGGTAAGAGAAATGCCTCCTTTTTTCTCTGCTGTTCCTTATACGATTGTGAAAGATTTCCCTCAGATGTACGATGAATTTCTGCCTTGATGGTTAACTCATAACATTCTCTGGACAAGTTGAGTGTGATAGTTTATAAATAGTATTGTGACACAAGACACATAAATCACATAGAAGGTGTGTATGTACTGTCAGACATTTGTATGTCAATGCACATGTATCTATATCCACAGAGTCATTTACATGTTTTACAGCTGTCATTATATATGATGAGGGAACTCTGGTGGCCTCGTGGGTAGGGTGTTGTGTTGCCAAAGCAAAGACAGGCAGTTCAAATCCACCAGCTGCCCTGTTGGAGAAAGATGTGCAGTCTCCTCCCACGTGGTTTGCAGCCACTGAAAACTCACTGGAGGGTCAGCTATGAGTTTATTCCAATTCAACAACAATGTTGTTGTTGTTGTTGTTATGTGCCATCAAGTCATCTGTGACTCATAGTGACCCTATGTACAACAAACAGCCCTAAACCCTGCTCTGTCTTGTGCCAATCTTACTGTCTCTGACACACCTACTCCCATTACCCCAGGCACTGAATCAATTCATCTTATCGAGGTTCTTCCTCTCCTTCACTGTCCCTCCACCCTCCCAAACATAACATCCCTCTCCAAGGACTGGTCCCTCCTTGCATCATGTCCAAATTATGTCAGATGAAGCTTCAGAATCCTTACCTCCAAGGAACAGCCTGGTTTAACCCTCTCCAGGACAAACCTGTTCATTCTCTTAGCATTCCATGGTATATTCAATACTCTTCTCCAACGCCACAGCTCAGAGGCCTCAATTCTCTTTCTATCATCCCTAGTCAATCCATATTGAAGGCTGCAGTCCTCAACAAAAATGTGCAAGTCAAAATGTCTTGAAACCCATTACAATGGAGACCTTTATATGACAAATGGACTCTCTCACTACAACTCAACTCCTCTGTATTGTAAGTCACATTTTATGAAACATATTAGAATCCCCAGAAATGCATTACAGTAGGATTTGTCCCCAAATGACATTCCTCAACAATAATGCCTCGAGGGAAGAAACTGTTCAACCTAGTTTGATTTAACGGACACAATTGGGATGTTCTCCATTTCCAGCGTATTTAATAACCTGGGACATGGATCACTGTCTGTCCCCCTGAATAGCCAGCCTGGTGGAGGATTCTGGGCCACACAGCGCCTCCTGGGGTGGAGTGCTCATTGCTTAACTGTGTCTCTATTGACCTCTGGAAAGGTCTTGGTAGTAAGCATATACCACATGTTTGCTGGACTTTTTGAAATATGGACAGCTATGGTGGAAGATCTATCAACAATCTGCGTTATGCAGATGACACAACCCTGCTTGCTGAAACTCAGGAGGACCTGAAGTGCTTGCTGCAGAGGGTCAGGGACTGCAGCCTACAATATGGATTGAGGCTCAATGTCAAGAAGACAAAGATTCTCACCACTGGACCAATTGGCAGCATCAGGATGGATGGTGAAGAG
>NW_006399863.1:6806821-6814811 GCF_000299155.1 Elephantulus edwardii | reverse complement strand
CAAGTGACTCGAAGGCACATAACAACAACAACAATAACATTCTAATCTGTTTGTGTATTGTTTTAAAGAAGCGATCAAAGTGTAAAATATACGATAGTGAATGTCACTTCTTGAAAAGTTAAGAAATTGGGAGTGATTTTCTAAGGCAACACACACACACACACACTGAGAGGCAGGCATACACCCCCGCTCACACCACTCCACATGTCCCCCCTTCATCAGAATTAGGCAATCGCAGCAGGGTCTGCCACTATGCAAATGTTTCTTGGCGAGGCACACTGGGGACTCGCTCACTTCTCGCTTGCATCATTGTTTAGGAACAGCTCATGTGAGAGCTCCATCATCATCCAATTTTACTCTAATCACCCTGGTATTAATGGAGTCAGGGCCACCTCATGTGGATCCCATATGCATGCTGGAAGAACGGGCTTATGGTCATAATTTGATTTCAGCTATCTTTTTATCAGGGGGGGAAGGAAAACCCCCTGTGTTAATTAAATAGCTAATTTCAAATGGTGCTCAGAATTATTGAAAAGTCTGATGGAAAAAGCCACTGAGAGTGTCATGCTCAGCATATTACCAAAGTCCATGTCACCCAGCTGAGGCTGTCACTTGGGGAGGAAGGGAGGAGAACATGTTTACTTGTGCGGATCTCTAGGGCTTCTTTCCTTGCCATTCCCCCCCCCCAATTCAAATAGAATGGCAACAGTAAAACAATCCAGGCTGGATCTTCTGCTCATCAACGAATTAACCCTCAGTCAGCTTTAAAGGAAAGCATGAAATAGAACCATAGGTTAGAAGTCACAGAGGTGTCTTCCTTCTCTACAGCAATAGAAAGAATCACCTCCCACCAGCAGCCTCCTCACTGTGCACTTGTAGTCTTTCAAATCTCCTAGTCCTGCAGGGAGCTCTGGTGGCCTGGTGGTAAGAAGCTGCCCTATAATCTCAAAGGCACACAATTTGAAGCCACCGGTTGTTCCACAGGAGAAGGATGAGTAACCTCCTCTTGTGTAACTTCCTGCCTCTGAAAAAAACCTGCCAGAGGGTCAGTTATGAGTTGGTTCTGACTCGATAGCACACAACAGCAACAACAGTCATGCAAGAGGGGCACTCTGGTTCCTTGGTAGAGAAGAGTTGTGCTGCTCACACAAAGGCGGCCAGTTCCAGCCTACCAGTCCACCAGCTGCTTTATTCTCCTCCGGTGCAATTTAACAACAGCCATGCAGAATGTGCCCAGGAGCAAGAGGGCTGTAACTCCATCTTCGTCCGCTGGAGAAAGATGTCATGATTGGTAAAGTAGGGGAGTCGATGGAAAAGGGGAAGGCCCTCAACAAGATGGGTTAGCATAAGGGCCATGACCATGAGCTTAAGCATAGTGGAGTGCGCTTGAGATGGCACAGAGTCAGAGGGGTTTCGTATGAATGGCTGAGGCTAAGAGCCAACGCCAGGGCACCTGACATCAACTCACACAGTAAGTGGTCTGTTAACAAAGGGTTCATCTGAAGTATTTTCCAGAGCTGTGACCCAGAGAACAGTGTCAAGGTTCCCAGAAAGGCAGGGGCCACTTGGCAGTTCACAGACTTACAAGTACAAAGCACTTGGCTTTCTTCTCCCTTTCTCAGTGAATTTCCCACATCTCACTTTGGAAAACCTAAACCACATGAGACATTCTGTAATTGATTTGTGATAAGAAAGTTAAAAAAACAAAACAAAACAAAAAAACGAAAGAAAACACACACACACCCCAAAAAACGCAGCCAGGCCAGTAAGCCAAACGCTTTTGTTTATCTTTCTTTGACCCTGAAAACATTGATGGTGGTTTGGGATGACGTCAGCCATTAACGATTACATGAAATGCCCCAACAGGGTCACTCAATCACAAGGGCACTGGCCCAGTAGAAGGAACTCAGCTTTGGCATCACTACCGCAGCGTGTTGTGAGTCCTTGTCCTGTCATTTCCCAGCTGAGACACAAGCTTCCAAAGAATCTTGGCTTCTTGTAATCCTGCTAAATGTTTGCTAGACTAAACAGGACCATGCGAGCAAAGGCTGGTAGAACTCAGGTCCCCAGACGCCTATGGGGTGACAAGCAGTCCTGCTGGTATCTCACCTGTGTCTTGTATCTGTCAGTGCTCCTGAGGTGCTTAGGGAGCTCTGGTGACTTAGTGGTAAGGAGTTGTGCTGCCAACCCAAAAGAAAGTGGTTTGAGTCTACCAGCTGCTAGCTCTTCCATGGGAGAAAGATGGGCACTCTCCTCCCATGTGATTTACTGCCTCTGAAAACAAGTTGGAGGGTCAGCTATGAGTTGGTTTTGACTCAATAGTATATAACAACATGTGCTCAGCTCCTGTGACATTTAAGAGAACCTGGGGGTGCTAAAGAATACTTTGTGAAAAGTGAGTTTGTTCAAACTATTAAAACACACATTGGCAAGGAATCATATGCTCACTTGCTCCTCTTCTTTCCTCAGTGCTTCTTTCTCTGTCTCTTTGTGTTTCTGTCTCTCTCTCCCTGCTTCCCCTTCCCCCCCTTTCCCTCTCACTCTCACTCATTTATTCCCCTGCAGACAATCCGATTCATGCAGTCAGCTTTAATTCTCAATCTGCCATCAAGTTGGTCTGTATGACTTCAGTCAGGCCTGTGTGTTTCTGTCTGGCACACTTGTCTGTCTGTCTGTCTGTCTGTCTCAAGCACATAGTGCTCAGTTTTCTTTTTGATTCACTAAGAATTTAGGTCAGTTCTGCGTAAACAGCAGAGAGACCTGTGAGGAAGCCAAAGTTTCTTAAACAACAGAAAATAGAAGTACGAATGAAACTCAAAGCTCTCAGAACTGATCGTGAAGAGACCACAACCTGGGGGGGATCCCCCTGGCTGCCTTGTGCACAAGTTATTTCTTCGCCTCTGTTTATGATTCATCCCTCCTCTCTGACCAGTCCGCTCAGGGCAAAGTGGGGACCCCATATTTATAAGTAGATGAAGAGATCCTCCCCAGATACTACATTCATTCCCTCTTCCTTTGGATTCTTCTGGAAGCCTCATGTCTGCCCAGGTCATAAATCCTCCTGGTCAGACTTCTTCTGGAGCGCAGCTCAGAACAGCTGCTGCGGACTGCTTCCCCGCTCACCCAGGCAGGGATTCCTCATTCAGACTCAGCTCACCTTCTCTGTCATCAATGAATCCTTCTTACAAATGGGCATCTGCCTGCTGTGAGGCTGAGGCTGCCAGATGAGCACAGTAGGTGTGAGTTGGTGCTGTGGCCAGTCGTGGGAAGATGGGGCTGACCCACTGAAAACAACCCCTATCCCTTTCCCTCCACCGGGCTGAGGTCGCTCCGGCCTCGGTAGCCAGAGGAAAGTAGTGGCTTTCTCTGAAGCACGATACCAATAGTTTTCTAATTTGTCCAATTAAAAAAAAAAAATCTTTCGCCCAGACTTAATGTTTGGCTTGATTTTAGCCAGTCTTTTCTTTAATCTTGTATTATTTGAGTGTGAATCCTGAAGCATCTCCAAAACCAGCTCAGACAGATGAGGCTAATTCAGAAAACTGCCTTTGGTGGAATTGGCACCACCGCTGACAGACGTTTTTGTTGAGAGCAGAGCTTCCCTTAGCTCTCCTCTGATTGTCAACCACTCTGTCCTAGCACTGCCCCAACTTTTGACTTTCCTTCTAGATTCAGATTCACCGACCTTGATTCAACAAACATGTGCCTGGTCCCAGTTGCGTGTTAGACCGAGGTGGCCGTCTCTCGTGGGGGCAAGTACGCTCCGGACAACAGCCGAGCTAGAGGGATTGATAGTAGACTTCGAAGGCTGCTTTTGGATTCATTAAAATCACTTGGTGTCAAGTCACTTCCTACTCATGGTAAACCATATATGCACCATAGAGTTTTCAATGACAGTGTTTGGTGTGTGTTATTTTGTTTGGTTGGTTTTTTGTTTGTTGTTTTTTTTTTTTTAAGGAAGCTCTGATAGCCTAGTGGTAAGGACTTTTATTGCCAACCCAAAGGCAGTCAGTTTGAATCTACCAGCTGTTCTGTGAGAGAAAGATGGGCAGTCTCCTCCCACGTGATTTACAGCCATCAAAAACCCTCTGGAGGGTCAGCTATGTTGAGTTAGTTCCAACTAGACAGCAAGGAGTTATTTAGTTTGAAATTGTTTTTTAACTTAGAGTTCTAACTTTTTTAATAATTAGATATCCAAGGGGTTTTGGGGGGGATGTTACTTTTTTTTCCATATTTTTCACTGCTCTTTTAAACATTAAGGTGAAAAATATTTCATAGTATAGTTACTGTCTGATGAAGGATTCTCTCCCCTGTCTTGTATGGATTTTTCTGAATATGCAGAGCTACAAAGCTATAACCATACATCATCATCATCTTTATCATTATTATTTCTGTACATTAGGGGGAAATGGCAGAGCAGGAATGAGAAAGCGCCACTTTTTGCCCAATTTGTGCGATGGTGAGGATTTTTGTGGTTTATCTCCTTCTCCTGGACACGGTGGTAGTCCTGAGGTTTTGGTTTGATCAAGTCCAAAAGAATATAGGGGGAAGTAACCCCCCAAAACCCTACAATGCCCTTTGGTATCTAAGGAGTCAAAAACTTGGAATTCCAGGTGTAGGAAAAAATTCAAGCAAAATAGCTCATTGCTGTCCAGTTGGAACCAACTCATCAGAGCTGACTCTTCAGAGGTTTTGGAGGCTATAAATCATGTGGGAGGAGACTGCCCATCTTTCTCTCACAGAACAGCTGGTAGATTCAAACTGACTGCCTTTTTGTTGGCAGTACAAATCCTTACCACTAGGCTATCAGAGCTTCCTTTAAAACAAATTTTTTTTAAAAAAAAATCTGTAGTTGAAGACCCTGTGGTGCACAGTTCTGCTCAAAGCTCAGCGTGCGTAGAGAGTCACTGACAACTGTTTTTAGTGAATGCCCTCGGCTGCACGCGGAGACCTCAGCGGTGGAGGGAAAGGGATAGGGGTTGTTTTCAGTGGGTCAGCCCCATTTTCCCACGACTGGCCACAGCACCAACTCACACCTACTGTGCTCATCTGGCAGCCTCAGCCCAACAGCAGGCAGATGCCCATTTGTAAGAAGGATTCATTGATAGTAGAGAAAGTAAGCTGAGTCTGAATGAGGAATCCCTGCCCAGGAAACAGTTCACAGCAGCTGTTGTGAGCTGTGCTCCAGGAGAAGACGCCTGAGCTGATTTTCTTCCCCAGGGAGGCTTGAGGGCTGGAATCTGAACCTGATCAAACCACCAAGAGAGCACAGAGACAGCTCGATTCCAGTCCCATCGGGGTGCCAGGGCTCCACAGAGGAGCTTCAGTCAAGCCAAGTCTGGGGCTTGTTCCAAGAGACTCACACTGAAATCTGCCGATAGCTGTTTGCTCAGTGTCTATAAGACCAGGGCAGAGGGGAGGATGCTGTGAAGTTTCTATTCCAGGTGAAGATTTGCTGGTCACACGGGCACCTTGGTGTGGTAGACCATATAGGAGTTGGCGATGATGGAGAAAACCTGCTGTAGAGAGATGTTCCTTGCCTCAACTCAAACTCTGTTTCAAAAGAAGTACTATTATTATGTTGATTCTGACTCAGGGCAATATTCCATCAGGTTTCAGAGGCTATAAAATCATAATGGTAGCAGACTACCATTTCTGGAACAGACTCCTCATGGAGCAGCTGATAGATTTGAACTACCAACCTTTTCATTAGCAGCTCAAAACCTAACCCATTAGGGCATCAAGATTCCTTCCAAAGTCTAATAGAATGGGTAAGATAAGTGTATGGACAATTGCAGATACTCAGAAAGTTGCATCATTTTGTTTCTTTTACATTCGTTGGTCTTCGTATGTTTTCCTAACATGTATGGACTCCTTCTCATGTACCAGACACTCTTGTATGTTTTTTTATTAATGCATTTAATCACTGACTTGCTAGCAGCAAGCCTGGGCTGTAGGTATATACATAGTATATGCACGAGCACATTCAGGCTCAGCTATGGCGATGTGTCTGGAAGACACCAGTGGAGTTCGATTGTGGGCATCTGTTAATACTGGGCAGAGGGTATTGGATTTTCTGTGGGAGGCAGGGAAGAGCTGATGGCGTAATCAGGAGGAAGCTGAGCTGCCAACCTAAAGGCAGATGGTTCCAATCCACCAGCTGCTTCATGGAAGGACGATGTGCCATCTCCTCTTGTGTGATTTCCAGCCTTTGAAAACTCCCTGGATGGGCCAAGATGGGTTAATTCTGCAACTTCCTACCGACCAGGCCACCAGAGCTCCCTCCAGATCAGTCTGGAGGCTCTAAAGTCACTGTGCTACATTGGTTCTTCAGGAGCTCAGATGCACCTCAGATTGGAGGGTGGAAGTGACTAGAGGCCTTGTGTGTGCAGCCACTGGATGAATAAATAGGGTCATCGTGGGATCATTGTGGTCAGAATCAGTCTAGACCAGTGCTGTCCATTACTATTGTAAGACGAGCCATAAATATGAGGCATCTAGGAAATTTTTTTAAGTTATTATTAAATTTTATTAGTTTTAATGAACATTTACAGAGATTTGGGGTTTTCATTCATTCATTGTTGCAGTGTTTTCTCTACCCTCCTCCCCAGTTTGTTCTTCTTCCCCCCGCCCGCAAATATCTGTTTTAATTGTCCAGTTGCCACAGTGCTTGTCAAAGCCAGTTCTGATTAATCTCCTTTGTCAGTGTGTCCTTTGCCATTCCCTATCACTCCTCCCTGAGAGAGACTTCACCCTGAGTCATAAGGAAAAGGGGATGGTGTATTCTCTTAGCTACTTCCTGCTGAAAAGGGACGCTGTGGGTTTCAGGGTAAAGATCTTCTCTCACTACTCTAAAGGGCCCCTTTGGCGGTAGGAAACACATAGACTATTATGGAGATTGATTTTGGAATTTAGATGCACTGTTATTAATTGTGCTTAGCCGTACATGTTCATATCCTTGAAGATGTATCATGGAGGTGTTGCAGCCTAGAAGATACAAATTTAACTAACAAGTTAAAAGTACATGAGTCAAAAATTAAAAAGCAATAATATTCTGAGTAGAGGTTCTAGTAGTGGCACAAATCAAGTTACAGAGGGAAGGTGGTTCTTACAATAAAAGGCCTATAGACTAGCACTTTGTCTTTTATAGTGTAGAGGTTAGGAGCATCTAGGAAATTTAACCTTCTGAGGTGCCCACACTTAAAATTCTATTTAAGAATATATTTTATATAACCCAGTATATTAACAGTGCCAGGGAGGTCTAGTGGCTTGTTGTTGTTATGTGTCAGCAAGTCGATTACAACTCAAAGAGACCCTGTGAGCAATAGCTCTGAACCCTCCTCTGTCCTGAGCCAGTCTCGCTGTCTCTAACACACCTACTCTCATTACCCCAGTTACGGTGTCAATCCATCTCATCTGGAGTCCTTCTCTCCTACGCTGTCCCTCAACCCTTCCAAGCATGATGATATCCTTCTCCAAAGATGGGGGACAGATTCTCCAAATCCTTGCCTCGGAGGAGCAGCTTGGTTTCACCCTCTCCATGACAGACATGTTAGTTCTTTTGGCAGTCCCATGGTATGTTGAAGACTCTCCTCCAGTGGTAAGGAATTGTGCTGCCAACGTAAAGATATGCTTTTAAAAATCCACCAGCTGCTCTGTGGGAGAAGGATGGGCAATAAACTCCCACGCCTGTGTGATTTACTGCCTTTGAAAAGCCACTATTGGGTCAGCTAGGAGTCTGTTCTTACTAGACAGTAACAATAATTCAAAAGATCATCTCGACATACAGTATAAAATGTGATGTTTTAAACTTTTCTTTCTCTCAACTTGGACATCCGATGCGTATGTTGCCCCTTTCAGAACATCTCAGCTCAAACAGCCACATTTCAGGTTCTCAATAGCTAGAAATGGCCAGTGGCTGCCGTCTGAGACAGAATGGGTCCCAGGTGTCACCTCTGGTCATCCTGTTGTTGTTGTTGTTATGTGCCGT
>NW_006399863.1:6782216-6803936 GCF_000299155.1 Elephantulus edwardii | reverse complement strand
GTCCCTGCCTTTCTCACATGCACCTTTACGCGCTTATTTCCTGCTTCAAGGTGCCACAGGATATCCATCCACTTCTACCCCCTCCCTTCACATCTATCTCCCTTTCACCAGCCCTCCATCTAATAACTTATATATGAAGCTTCCATGGCTTCTGTGATTTCAAACACATCAGCTGATGGTCATCCTAGTAATAATTAAAGGGATGAAAGGACCTTCTTTTTTCCTTCAAAAAAAGGTTTCCTCCACCACCCTGACCCCTGTGCTGTTTTGTAAGGCTGGGCTACCACTGGTCCGTTAGTTCACCTTCAGTGCAGCCAGGCTGTGGCCTCTTTGGCCTCCAGGACTAGGACACTGTCCGGAGTTCAGACACACCGGACTGATGGCCAGAGCAGAACAACTCCCTATTTTGGCTTGGTGGCTTTTCTAGTTGGGCCATATGGTGCCACCCCAAGGGCTTCTGGGAGACCCCAGACTCAGCTGCATGTGGTGGCAGATGGTAAACATTAGCCCCACTGGGTGAGCTGAGCTGTCAGACAATTTCAGTCAAAATGTCCAGGCACCAAAAGCCACTTTTGGTTGTTGTGTACAATTAAAGTTAACTCCTTCACAAGCCCAAATTCTGCACATAACTATGTTTTATTCCTAACTTGTTAAAAGTTTTCCCACCTTCTCTGGAATTTAGAGTTCTTGCCCCATCCAAAGGCCTGAGTTCTAACTGATATCCACAAGTCTCTTTCCTTGGGTCACCTCTTGACTGTACCCAGCCCACTCAGACTGATTCCACATCCCTGTCCTTGGTGACCCTCCAGCATGCTTGTTTGCTGTCACAGACGGGCTATAGATGGGCTCTGGTGAAAGGGTAGGAATTCCTAGCTTGACTCACAGATGTGCTGTGCACACAAATGTTCTTGTACTGTATTCCTTTCCAGAACTAAGTGGACGTCCCTATGGACACATGTAAATATGTTTGAAAATCTAACCAGAGAGTGCATTGCGATTATACCTAACTGACTCCGCTGGACCAGTCAGCCCTGTGAATAAATTCCATACAGTCCTGAAAAACTCAGACACCGAGGTTAAATGTGATCTTTCCATAATGATGCATACTCTCAATTATGCAGTCTAGCTTATGGTCTGCACATTTATTAGTTTTCTTTTCATTATAATGCTTTGGCAGGAAGGCCCTAATTAATTTTCCTTCCATTTTTTATTCCCCTTTACACCTATATGATGTAAATGGAGGTAGTTTCTTTTTAGAGCAGTAGGTGTGGGGGTGGCCTCCCTCGGTCGCTATTTCAGGGTCCCCAGGCCCCCTCCCATTCCTGAGTCCTGCTGGATCTGACTCCTAAATACACCCCAAATCTGTCCTTGTCACTGTGCTGCCACCACCTGGACAGGGCCACCGTCATATCTCTCATGGACACCCGTCTGCTTCAGCTTGTCTCCGGGCACCCATTCTTGCAGCCCCCTCCCACCGCACCCCCACGGCTATCTATCCTGCTCTCTTTATAGCAAGAGGCAATTTCACAAGCGTTAGTCAGGTCTGGTCACCTGGCTCCTTTAGACATCCCAGTGGCTTCCTTTGGCATTTGGAATCAAATTTGACCCAACTGACCGTGACCCACAGTGCCCTCCCCCGTCCGCCTGAGCTGGTGCACTTGTCCTGTCCCCAGCCCCCTTGCACCATGCCAGCCCTCCTACCTACATCTCAGGTGACTTGCTGCTCCAAATCATTGTACTCCTTCTGTGTGGAATCTCACCCCTCACTCCCATGCCTCGCCTTTTCTAGATCTCCATGCCCCAGTTCATATAGGGTCGCTGGGAGGCAGAAGTGAGTCAGTGTCAGCTGAGGGATACCCCAGCCCAGATTTCACCTCCCAGTGAAGGGACCATTTTCTCTTTAGGTGCATCCTTTGCCTTGTATGTCGCCATTGGCAAATGTCCAGATGTCCTGTTAATACAAGCTCTGAAATCCTTCACATCTGCATAGAGGAGGGAGGCAGTAAGCATTTGTTCACTGAGGGGAAAAAAAATGGAGGAGTGTAGGTACTACCTTACTAGAATAATTGATAAACGCAGGGACCTCACAAAGTCTATCATCAAACCCTTTCTACGTCTTTGCTGTATCACATGCTAGATGGTGAAGAAGATGCAGTTCACTTCCTCTGCTCCTTCTACCCCACTGCTTAGTGTGAGCACCCACAAGATCCAAGTCCCATGTGTCAAACACTGGCCTAGAATATGGGACAGAGAAGCAGGTAGAACAGGGCTCTGTCTACATGAAAGACACAGCCCTAAGCCAAATTGCCAAGTCAGTGAGAGGGACCAAGAGACGCTAGGGGCACACATAGCATCTTCTTCTTGTGAGAGTAAATATCCTGAAAGCTGTGAGGGCTTCTCAGAGGAGGTGATGCATGAGTACACCCTCTACAGCCATGCCCACTACTCCCAAGTGGTCCCACACTCTCCCCAGGTCCTCAGGCACAGAGCCATGCATTTTTCTGGCTGAAACCTATTGGTGTGTGTGCATTTGAAAGCATCGCTTACTGCCTTCCAGTGGTCCTCCAGTGCTGGAATCAGCCTTCTTTTCTCAGTAAGTTCAAGGTGCCTGAAGAACTAAAAGAGGCTGACCAGTAGGTGGCGTGCTGGCACTGCCATGTGCCCTCGGAGCCTGGGGTCTTTGCAGGCGCTGATGCTGGAAATAAGAATCCCAGGCAACTGAGACTTCAGCGTGGTCTGAATCCACTCAGTTGAGTTTAAACGAATTAGCTGATGCTTAGTAAGTGTATCTGCTCAGAGGAGTGCTGAGCAAAAATAAATAAGGCTGTGTGACCCCACGCAGAGCCCGCGCTCGTTTGAAACACACCATTTGGCAGAGGAGAAAGCGTGCTCTGTTGTCTGAAGAGATTGTTGCAGGCTCTCTCTGAGCTGCCCCCGCATGGCACACTTGAGTGGAAGGGCTGTAGTTCTCAGGGTGAAGGCTTACACCTCGTGATCTCAGGGATTAAGGGAGTCAGTGGGGTGGCTGGGTTTTGGGTTGCAGTTGGAGCTGCATTTTCTTCTCTAGACCTCAGGCATTTAAACCCACAGACTGTTGGCCCCTGGGTTCTGTGGCTGAATGTGTGTTTGGGCATTTAGGAAACAGATTGCCAAGGGGACTTTTTTTTTTTTTATATTTTAAATTGGTTTGCTTACAGTGTTTGTGTACATTGTGTTTCACACTATTCTTCATTCACTTTGTGTTTCATACAATCATTCTATTCATTATGTTTTATACAATTAATTACCATCGGACTATGCCCACCATTATCTGTCTTTTCAGGTCCCCTCTAGATCTTTGCCATTTCCTTCACACCACCCCCCCCCCATCCACCAAAGTGTGCAACCCAGTGGTTTAGGCCCTGTCCTCCTCATGCTTCTGTTCTCACCCCTTCCCACTAGGATCCCCATACATGATTTATTAGTAATCCTTTTATGTTTACAGTTATGATCTTATGCAGTATTTGTCCCTATGAGACTGAGTTAGTCCACTCTGCATAATGCTGTCCAGTCTCTCCAAATTTATGTAGTATTTTTCTAAATCATTTCACTGCGTAGTATTCCATTGTGTGAATGTACCATAGTTTCTCGATCCAAAGAGCATACATACTTTGTGATACATACCATGTGCCTTATTAATGTTCTCTGTGTGCTGACCATGGTGGCCAATAAAAAGCATCAGTTGCTATAGAAATTGACATTTCATGACCCCATGAGTGTCAGAACAGAACTGTGTCATAAAGTCCTCAAGGACTTCAGAGTAGATTACTAAGCATTTTGTTTTTGTTTTTTGGGGGGTTTTTTCCTGAGGCACTTTTGGATGGACTTGAACTGCTGATCTTTTGTTTAGTGTTGTTTCTGTGTGCCTTTGATTTGGAAGTGACTCATAGCTGGACCTCCAGCAGGTGACTTTAAATTATATGGGAGAAGATTGCCCATCTTTCTCTCACAGAACATCTGGTGGATTTGAACCAACTCCCTTTGGACTGGCAGTGCAGTTCCTTACCACTAGTATTAACTATTGTGACAGCAGAAAGGGCCTAGCTGTAATAATATGACTGTACCTTAGGGTACTACGAGTCAGGCGCTGGCCTGCACTCCCTCTCATTACCTCGCCTGATAAACCTGCACAGCACTCGGGGCTTCTCACGCAAGTACACAGAAAGTTTCTCTAAAGCCAGACCCAGGGCTGGTTAGTAGCAAATAAGTTAACATCTTTATTTCAGTGTATGTGTGGGTTGACTATGGACAAGGTAATTTGTATTTAACTAAAATTAGCATGTGCTATTGAAGAGCTGCTCTTAATTTATAGGTTGTGTTGTAATGTTCTTTTACAAAATTTACACTGGGCTGAGGAGAACCCATTGGCCCGTCCAGACTACTTGACTCCTTTCTCCACTCTCTGTCTTGGAGGCTGAACCTTGTAGTGGGCTCTGGGTGAGGCTTGGTGATCAACACCCATAAAAAGAAGAGAAAGGAAATAAGATCAAAATGTGTAATCATTCTATTTGCCCCTGGAGTGGCTGCACCCCAATCTAAAAGCACACAAACCCCCTCTTCTGTGTAGCGTTCTTCTTCTAGATTCTTGTAACTCTTCCCCCACCCTCGTCCCTTCTTTTAGTGTGCTAGAAAGATACCCGCTGGTTCTAGCTGTCCTGCTCCGTTTCTTGTTGTTTCCTCCGCCCTGTCCACTCTGTTATAATGGTCCCTTTATTAAACCCTCCCCAGTTAGCCAGCTTAACTATGCCATGTGCTTCCTGACAAGGCTGTGACAGACGCAGAGGTAAGAGTAGATGGAAAGGCTTCATCTCGATTTTTGTTTTAAATCCTTACTTTCCAAGAAAGGAAAGAAGAAATGAACAGAGAGAACACATCGAAAGCTATACGGGTGAAATGGATAGGGAAGGGAGAGGGGCGGAGGGAAAAAGGAGGTAGGGAAGAAGGAAGGCTTACTGCTAGACCAAGAAGGAAGTAGTTACTCACCCTGGTATCCATTTGTGTTAGAATGAATCACAGACTGCGGGCTCAAGCTTCCAGGCTGAAAACTAGCTCCCTGCAACCCCCCTCAGACACCAAGTCTTTTCTAAATTCTACTTCTTGTCAACACTTTCACACTGATGCTTAAATAATATACTGTTTCATTGTGTGCCCAGTTTCCTAAATGTGGGTCTTGTCTCCCCATTTATTTATCATTCACCTCCTTTGCCAGATACCTCGCAGGCCCTGCAGATACTAGGGAGAACGAAAATACAACCTGACCCATGTCTTCAGGTTACTGGAGGCGCAGCGAGGTGGCCAACACATCAAGATATTTCTGCAGTGTGTGGGACAGCCGCATACAAAACCTGTCTGTGCTGAACACTGGGTGGTGTGGGGAGAGGACTTCCCTGGGTTTGGGAGTGAGGTTTAAAGGGAGGACACTTTTGCAGAAGAGAGGAAGGATTAGGGGGAGGAGAGTTAGTGAACAGTGGCAATGGCTCGGGCTTAGGGATTTCTTGGCTCTGTAGGTCAGACCGTGATGGTTCCAAGCGACAGACATAGAATCATTTGACCTAAAAGGGAATTTATTGGAAAATAAGAAAGTCCTATCCTCCTGCTAAAATAGGAGATAAGTTAATTAATATAAATAATTATACATATAATTAAAAAATATATAAATTAAAAAAAATAGAAATAAACTGTTAGAGAATTTCTTTCCTTCTATCTTTCATTCTTCCTTTTCCTACCACCTTCCTCTGACATGTATTAATTGAACACCTAGCATGTGCCAGACGTTGAATTAAGTGCTTAGGGACCAAATGAGAAAACAAGACAGGCACGACTTCTTTTTTTTCCCCTTGGATATTTGCAGTTTTATGGAAATAGATATGTTTTCAAGAGCTCATAAGCAGATAAGTGAAAAGTCATTGCACAATGTGGATAGATTCTCCCTAGGAAACAAGGATCTGAGAAACCAAAACCAGCAGAGAGGAATACCTACTTTATCTGGGTGAGAGTGCAGGGAATCCCATTCTTAGAGATGAGCTTCTAAGCTGAGACTTGAAGGAAGAGAGAACAAAAATGATTCTGCAAGGATTGAGGAGAATGGAGTAGACATTGACGCCTCAGTAGGCCCAGGATGTTGTCCTGTTGTAGAGTTTGTTGGGAGAGTTAGACAGATGGGTGATCTAAGGTTTTAGTGACACATTCTTTCTTGGGAACTTCCTTAGTGAAGCAGTAGCTGCTAATGCAGCTATTCATGTTCCCTTAGCTCTTACCGTTTCCATACATACCACCGTAACTCGCAGTTTGCCAGCACCTAGAAATCCCACCAAATTAGCATTAAGCAAAGTTTAGCCTCAGGAAGAATTCCATCCCTGGTTTGTTGATTGATTGTACTGTGGAGAGTTGGGGGTTACACTGATGCAGGATGCTGTAAGATCAGTATTTCAAATACTAGCAGGATCACCCAGAGTGTTTAATGGAGTCCCCAAAGTCGAATTGGGAAGAAAGACCTCATAATCTACTTCCAGGAGAAAACAAAAAACCACACCTCCAAAAAACAAAAAAATCCAACTCGCCACGGAAAGCCTTATGGATAATAGTGGGATATAGTCTGGCATAGTGTCTGGAAGATGAAGCCCTCTGGTTGAAAGACTTTAAAAATATGACCACGTGGTGGGTGGGGGGGCGTGGGGGATTGTGTACCAATGAGAGAGTTTTTCTTTTGCTTTTCAGGAAGAGGAGCAAATGGGGATGGGGCGGAGAAGGGTGCAACAATGAATGAATGGAATTCCAAAATCTCTGTAGATGTTCATTGAAATAGAAAATAAATAAATCAAAATATTTTAAAAAATAATATACTGTCTAGTAGAAGTAGGTATAAAATTTCATTGTGGCCTATTTATCACTGTAGAAAACCTGAGATATAATCACTTTTGGGCTATCAAAATTGTCATGGCTGTGCTTCTATAAACACTATTGTCATATATTCTTGTACTTACTCTCCAGACTAGCTCTTTCATTATTTGTTCTTTATTAAAGGAAGAGCACAGAGTGAAAGTAAAAAAAAAAAAAATATGACCATGGAAAAATCTACCACCTCAAAGGAGAGTTGACATTAAAGATGCAGATAGAGTTAAGCTTTAGGGACCTTTGTGTGCTGATATGGTACAATTTAAAATGGGGGGGGGGGACAAAACTACCAACATCCATTAGTAATTGTAGCATGAAATGTATGAAATCTCGGAAAACTGTGAGTTGTGAAAAAAAGAAAAGAACACTTGCAGGTCGATGTCCTAGGCATTAACGAGCTGAAGGATGCTGAAGGTATTGGACATTTTGAACTGGACAGATGTGTGGTGCATAGTGCCATGAATGGCGAGCTGAAAGGAACAGCATCTTACTCACTGTAAAAAAGATTATCTCAACCCTGCCCAGAAGGCAGACCAGTTAGTACAACTATTACACAAATGTATGCATCAACTCCTCGTGTCAAAGATGAAGGAATGGAGAATTTTTACCAGTTTCTTTCAGTTTGAAATTGATCCGACATGCACGTAAGAAGCTTTGGTAATTACTGGTGACTGGAATGAAAAAGGTGGAAACAAAGATCAGTAGTTGGAGATAATGACTTTGATAATAGAAGCAATACCAGAAATCACATTAGAGAATTTTGCAAGACCAAGGACCTATTTTGAATAATTTCGTTTTGGACAGTTTCCTGGACGTTTATGCCAGGAAATTTGGAGGACAGCTGGAAATTTGGCCAACTAACTGGAATAGATCCATGATCTCAAGAAAGGTGATCTAACAGAATGTGGACATTCTTGAACAATATCATTAATATCACTTGCAAGCAAAATATGGCTCAAGATCACGCGAAACCAGCTAGAACAGTACATAGATAGGAAACTGTCAGAAGTTCAAACTGGATTTAGAAGAGCCTGTGGCACCAGGGCTATCATTGTGATTTCAGATGGATTTTGACTGAAAGCAGAGAGTGTCAGGAAAATGTCTGTTTGTGTTCTTTTGACTAGGCAAAGGCCTTTGTGCAGATCATATAAAAACTGTATCTAACCAGAGCACTTAATTATGTTCATACAAAACCTAGACCAAAAAGCTGCTTACCAAACAGAGGGAACAGTCTATGGCTTAAAATCAGGAAAAGTGTGTGCATCGGGGTGGTGTCTTTCTTCAAACCTATTCTGTTTGTGTGCTGAACAAATCATTTGAGAAGCTGGACTTAACGAAGAGCTGTGCAGCATCGGGGTCAGAAGAAGACTCGTCAGTAACCCGTATCATGCAGGTGATGCAACTCTGCTTTCTAAAAGTGAGGAGGATTTTAAATACTGCAGAAGATCAAAAATCATAGCCTTCAATATGGATTGCATCTCAACATCAAGAAGACAAAGATCCTCACCACTGGACCAATAAGCAGTATCATGGTAGATGGAAAAGATATTGACATTAACAACTATTTAATCTTACTTGGACCCACAACCAATGCCCTGGGTACCAGCAGTCAGGCGATGTATAGCATTGGGAAAGTCTGTTGTCAGGGATCTTTCAGAAGTCCCAAAGAGAAACAACATAAGGTTAAAGAATAAGGTGTTCCTGATTCAAGTTACAGTCTTTTCAATCACCAGAGCTGGGCAGTGAATAAGGATTACTGAAGAAAAGTTGATGCCTTTAAATTGTGGTGTTAGAGGAAAGTACCAAATGTCCCATGGACTGCCAAAAGAATAAATGAGTCTGTCTGGGAGAAAATGCAGCAGGAGTACTCTGTGGAGGCATCTCACATACATTGGACATGTTGCTAGGAGAGGTTGTTCCTTGGAGAGGGACATCATGCTTGGGAAGATGAAAATCAGTGAAAGAGAGGAAGACCCTCAAAGAGATAGATTGACATGGTGACTTGAGCAATGGGCTCAATTACTAATGTTTGTCAGAGACGATGAGGGTGGCCCTGGACAGGGCAGGGTTCCCGTTAACTCGTAGCATCACTATGAGTAAAGTTGACCAACCAGATGGATTGACACAGTGACTGAAGCAATGGCCTCGAGTATGTCAAAAGTTGTGAAGAGGCACAGGATAGGACAGGTCTGCTGCTCAGAGGGTTGCTGCGGGTCATACTCAGCCTGATGGCACCAAACAACAAGCCAACTGGTTTGAAGAGAGCCATAAACATACTCAATTCCAAAGAAAAGTGAGCCAACAGAATAATAAAGGAATATCATATTATACACAAGTAGTATCTTTTGAAGATAAGTTTAGAAATTACTGCAGCAGTACGTCGACAGAACTGCCAGAAATCCAAGCAGGATTCAGTGGAGGACGTGGAACTAGACATAGCATTACTGATGTCAGTCAGATGGATCTTCACTGAAGGCAGAGATTACTAGACAGATGTTTACCTGTGTCTTATTAACTATACAATGGCGTTTGGCTATATGGGTCATAAAAAATTATGAATGACATTGGGAAGAAGGGGAATCCCAGAACACTTAATTGTGCTCATGTGGAACCTGTACACAGACCAAGAAGTACAAACAGAGCAAGGAGTTACTACTTGGTTTAAAACCAGGAAACATATGTTTCAGGGTTGTATCCTTGCACCGTACTTGTTTCATCTGTATGCTGAACAAATAATGTGGGAAAAATGGACTATATGAAGCAGCATCAAGATCTGAGGGAGTCTTGTTAGCAACCAACCTGTGTTAATGCAGATGACGTGTTCTTGCCAAAAGTAAAGAGGACTTGTACTTACTGGTGAACATCAGCCTCCAGTGTGGATCACACCTTGGTGTAAAGGACAGTCCTCACACCTGGGCCAACAAACAGCATTATGCTAGACAAAATATTTAGACTTTTTTTTTTTCAATGATTTGCATTTCACTTGAATTCAAAATTAACTTCCCTTGGAGCAGCAGGCAAGAAAACAAATAACTTGCTGTGTTGAGTAAATCTCCTGGGGAGGAAATATCTTTCAAATTATTGAAAACCAAAAATGTTACTATGAGGATTAAAGTACACCTAACCCATGCCGCGGTATTTTCACATCTCTCCTATGCTTGTGAAAGCTGGACAATAAGGAAGATCAGAGACAAATTGACACCTTGTATTATGATGTTGGCAAAAAATATTGACAGTGCCATCAATTGTGAGACAACACCTCTATTTTGGAAGCAGTGCCCTCAGAATACTCCTTCTAAGTGAGGAGGTGAGCTGTCTCTCACATACTTTGGGCATGTTATCAGGAAGAGTTATGCCCTGGAGAGGGCTGGCATACTGGGTAGAGAATCAATAAAAAAGAGGAAGACCTTCACTGAGATGAATTGACACAGTGGCTGAAGTAATTGGCTCCAGCACCGCAACAGTTTTGAGGACCGGCAGGACCAGACCGTTGGGTTCTTTTGTGCACAGAATTGGTAGGAGTTGAAACCTACCTGATGACACTTAGCATTAGTAACAACCAAACCATCTTCTGCGTGTTCCCGCCTCACTCTCTTAAGTGATTGTGTGCTCTGCATTGCCCCCCAATGGCCCCCAGTAGGATTAAACTCCCGTTGACCCCAGTAATGCAACCTGCTTGATAAAGCACTCTGTTGGCTGCCTTGTATCTGAATCGCTTACCCATGTTCTTCAATTCTGGAGATTTCCCTCCCAGATGAAAACCTTGCACTAGAATCCTGGTCTTGAGGTCCAACTCTGTAATAATTCAAATCACAACAGCAGCTGTGATAATTCTCTGTAAAAACACATTGTCTCTGAACTACAACTTCAAATACAGTTGTCAGATACACCGCATAGACCTCTGGCATATTTTCCATTCCATTTCAGGACCCTCCTGTCCTGTAGGGTCTCTGTGCATCAGAATCTACCGGATGGCAATGGATTTGGGGTTGTTTCTTCCCCCTAATTTTGCACATCTATTTCCATCATTCTAGCTGCTTGGAGAGTCTACCTGTGGACTTTGAAGTCCCAAGGAGCATTGCTTTTATGCTGTTCATAATGGAGAGTGGGCATTTTCCGGCTGTTTGGTTTTGAGACAGGATTCTGTGCTGCTGCTTTATTGTTTGGCAAAAGCATGTGACAAGGAAAAAGCCTGCCTTTTCACTGGACACACTCTGACCTTTGCTTTACTAGATTAATTTCATATCTAGAGTGCCCCATCTTGGATGATGAATTAGCAATAAAAAGCTCATCAAAATGTAATTACATGCAACGTGTTGAATAATGATCTCTTAAAAATTCCTATAGATTTGTCTGCACCTCCTTCCCCTCGTGCGGGGAAATGAGGCTCAGCTGCTAGCTTGCAGGCCCAGCTGAGGAATGCAGACCCTGGCGGTATTACGAGGTTGAGATGGGAGCACGCTGGCTTATATCATTGCCGAATGTCGTCTAATTGATCAATTGCTTTTCTCCATGTGATGCACATCTTTATATGATTTAAAGAGCCGTCGCAGCGGGGGCAGGAATACACAGGAAGTGGAAGTTCACACCAGTGGAGCCCTTCGCCTCCTTGGTCTAAAGCTGCTTTGGGGGTGGGGATATTATTAATGGACATGTTAACTGCTCAGACAATAACAGGCAGATCAGCATAGAGCGAGCCTGAAACAAGCAGGAGAACAGTCCTGACTCTGAATTCCAGGGAGCTCTGGTGGTGTCATCCACAGGGAATTGTGCTGATAACCAAAGGCAGCCCCCTTCGCTGGTGGTATGAATCCACCAGCGGCTCCAAAGGGAGACAGCTGGACAAGCTCTTCATGCTATTTACAGCCTTAGAAACCCAAGAGAGGGCCATTTGTGAGTGAGCTCCGACACAGCAGCCAGGGGAAATTGTTTAAAATGGGAGAACAGGGCCGCCTGAATCTCAGGACACAGGACTGACCTGCAGAAGTGATCTCGTACATTCAGGAGTCAAGCTTGTTTCTCTGCAGGGAATGGAAGTTGGATCTGGAGGTCACCAGGCCTTGCCCTCACCCAGTGAAGGGCTCCTGTAAAACTCTACAGCTGGAGCTGACAGCAGAATATTCAGAGGATTCCGTCAGTGTAAAGGGCCACACTCATTTGAATGCCTGGAGAATTCAGTCATTTGAATGCCAATGATTATTCCTCTTCGGAGTTCACATTTCAGAAAGACAGTGCATCTGAATCCCCATGAGAGCATTAAATTACTATCTAATTAGCAGTCCCAAATTATATATATTTAAAAGATAATTAAAGGTTTGAAGGCTGTTGGAATAACTGGTTATGCATTCAAATGAATCACTAGAAATTTGTTAGTAATGTGTGGCATTTTCTTTTATTTCTTGCTTTCCTCTTTGAAGTTCATTAGACCCAACCTCGTGGGGTGAAGTCTGGTAGCGGTAAGATAAAGGCAGATGTTTTTAATTATTGCTGCTCAAACCTCCAAATAATTATAAGCAGCTGTCATTTTTACATAATCCAAAATGATAAGACGTAAAGAATGCAAATAAAATATGTGGAGACGACGGGTTTTCTGGCAGAGCCGCACAGTCCCCAGCACGTCACGTCGCAGAGCTGACCTTGACATCTCATTGATGAGCGCATGTTCTAAGCATTTTGCTCCTCACTGAACTTATCACAATTATGTGACAAGCTTATATGTATCCAGACACAGCTTCCCAGGCAGCCTTTCCACATATTCAGTGAATGTTTCCTGGGCAAAAGGAAATGCAAGCACATCTGAAATACTGAGGCAAGAAGATGGTTTGGCAAAACTGGCCAGAGTCCTTGCTGAATATACTTTCCAGCCTCATTTCCTTCTTTCTCCTCAGGGCGAAATCCACTCTCGTCCTCTTCCTATCTGCTAGCCCTGCCTCTTCCCCATCTGATGGCACAGTAGGATTGCACCTTGTGCCATGTTTAGGGGCCGTAGACAGGGAATTCACAGGACAGACCACTTGTGTGCAACAATTGGTGAGGACCAGTAATGCTAAATGACACATTGACTTACTAGGTACCCGCCTGCCCCCCCCCCCCAAGGGGATTCCAAGTTTGAGTCTTAGAGTTGATACTTTCTGTGCTGATCTCCCCTTGGGACCTCTGGGCAAGCAACTCAAGAGGACATTTGCCATAACCATTAGAATGGTTTATTTGGAGTCAATGACTTTAAAAAAAAACAACGACCCTGGAATCCTCCAGAACCAGGTACACAGTTCACTTCGGGTGAAACTAAGCTAAACTCTGCAAGAAAATAATTCAGACTGAAATCTAGAAGAAAACCCATTACACATAAACACATGTACTATACATGTTGTTGTTGTTATGTGCCGTCGAGTCGTTTCCGACTCATAGCGACCCTATGCACAACAGCCCTAAACCCTGCTCTATCCTGCGCCAACCACACTGCCTCTGACACACCCATCCCGATTACCCCAGTCACCGAGTCAATCCATCTCATAGAGGGTCTTCCCCTCCTGCGCCGTCCCTCCACCCTCCCAAGCATGATGTCCCTCTCCAAGGACCCGTCCCTCCTGGCAACATGTCCAAAGTATGTCAGACGAAGCCCCAGAATCCTTGCCTCCAAGGAGTAGCTTGGTTTAATCCTCTCCAAGATGAATCTGTTTGTTTTCCTGGCAGTCCATGGTACATTCAGTACTCTTCTCCAGCACCACAGCTCAAAAGCATCCACTCTCCTTCTGTCCTCCCTAGTCATTGTCACTCTCTGATGCATAACAAGCGATTGCAAAGACCATGGCCTGTATCAGGCGCACCTTAGTCTCCAGAGAGACACTGTTGCTACTGAGTACTTTAGAGAGGTCCCTAACATAGACACCCCAAATTAAACCCAAGGTCCAAGGGCCGCTGTGATAAAGAAAGCTCAAGGTGCATTTACAGAGTCAGGGACCTGGCTTAGTAGAAGAGTGTCCAGGCAAACAGGGTCCCTCAGTGAGCAAAGCTCAACTTCTTAAAGATGGTTAAGATTTAGCAGACTTTTAAAAAGGAGATAATTCAGACCCAGGTTTATCTGGAAGATTGAAAAATGGACAGGTGTCACTATTATAATTTCTTCCCAGTCAAGACATACAGAAACTCAGATTTAGAAGTGCATTGTAGGTATTAGAATCTGTTATGATAATTCTGCTCCGTTCAGATGCCTCCTACTGGTGTTTCCTCCCAGGTAGAGTTCATGGGAATGAATGAATGACTTGGGGCTCAGGGGAAGACATTTCTCTGAATCCTGCTCAAGAGGTCATACTCTTCTTAAATAAAACCGGTGTCCATTTAAGTGTACAGATATAAATACAGATTAAGTATTCTGTGCATGTGTATTTAACGGAGAGGTTCCACTGAGAATTAATGGTCTGAAGTTCAGCTCTGCGTAGTTATGATGGTGTTGTGTGCAGTTGAGTCAGAACTGACTGAGAGCTGACCCTCTGGTGAGTTTTCGTAGGCAGTTAGTCACACAGGGGGAGATTATCCATCCATCTTGTGTGGAGCAGTTGTTGGTTTCAAACAATATGCATTTGGAATTGCAGCACAAGTTCTTACCACTTGGCCATCAGAGCTCCAGGGCATTGTAAGCTAAGAGTGTTTGGGTGGTACAGTCAGTTAAGTGCTCATGTACTAATTTCAGGGTTGGCAGTTCAAACCTCCAAGAGTCATCTCAGAGGTACACCTGACCATCTGGAGTGATTTTAACCTGCGCACATAAAGTCATTGAGAGTTGGATTTTACAACTGGCCTAGGGGTTTGGGTTTTTATCTTTTTAGTTTATACCTTCCACAGGTCACTTTGTCTCCCTCAGCTCTGCCATTATTAGTTAATGTGACTTTAGGTAAGATGCTAAACCTCCCCAGGCTATTTCCCTGCTGAAAAATGAGGGCAAACCTGTGCCTACTGCAAAGGATTAGGAGAATTAAATGGGCTATTCTGTTGTTGTTGTTGTTGTTACTTCTTTTTTCTTTTAAAAAAACTTTATTCTGATTTATTTACAAAGTTTGAATACATTGTTTTTCACATCATGGGGTTGCACAATTCAATGAGTGGGTGGGGTGAAGGAAATGGGAAGGATCTTTTGTGAGCTGTTCTTGACAAAATACCTACAGTTTACATAGTAAATATTTTATGTGTGTATATTAAATGAGTGCTATACTAATTTTTTCATTGCTTTGTTCCCTTATTCACCAAATATTAATGGAGAGCCTTTGCCAAGCACTATCCTAGACACCATGGAGGTCCCAAGGTACTTTTGCTCTCGTGGGAGAGATAAGCTAGAAAGGACATGAATTATTATACAGTAGAATGGAGATTGGGGCAAGAAATATAGGAAGGATTCAGCCTAACTCAGCCTGCACAGGTCAGGACTGACTTCTCAGAGACTACCATGTCTTGGTAAAGTCCTGCGATTCAACAGGAATGGGCCACTTGACTCAGGATTGGAGTAAAGGGTTTTTGGAGGAGACACAACAATATATGCAGAGGCTTGTAGACAAGAATAACAATGATACTTTTAGCAGTTTGCTCAATCTAACGAGGTAAGTTGGAGTTATCGAGGACTTGTGGCACTCTGGAATGTTGGACACTCTTCTACAGGCATGAAGAGGAGTCTGGAGGATTTCAAGCCCTGTAATGATGTAATCTGATTTTGGTTTAGAAGAATCCCTTTGACTGAACCTTGGAGAGTGGAGTAGAAGGGATAAGCCTGTACCTAGAGTGACTGCATACAAGACCCTTGCCATCCTCAAGAGGAGAGGTGATCAAGGTAGCCCAAGGAATGGAGAGATGTGATGCATGTCCGTCAGATTGATCTTTTTGATTATGCCCATCAATTCCAGTCTCTACCCATGTTTCTATGAAACAGGAAAACATAAAACTCAGAACTTGGTCAACCTGCCAGGGAACCTTTAGTTTTCCTATGAGTCACAAATAACATCAGAAGTCTCTTAAGCTTAATTGGACTAACATATATAAGAATTAATTTTTCGAAGTATTTCACTATGAAAGAATCACATAAAAATTTCCGTTTATATTGATGAGTGCTAAGTCTATTTGGTTGAGAAATAAGAGTCTCTTCAGTATTTGGTGCAGTAAAAATTGAACTTCCACATACAGAGCAATGAATTGGGATCGAGACCTCACACCATACGCACAAGAAAATTCAAATGGATTAAGGACCTACATGTGATAACTAAAGCCACATAATCCTTAAAAGAACAAGCTAGGGAATTTCTGTCAAGCTTTGCTTTCAACAGTGGGTTGTCTAATAAAAGACACAGAGAGCAAAATAAAAATAACTAATAAGATAAACTACCAATTGAGTATCTTTAAAAGCCACATATTTAGGTGGATTCTAACAAATAAAATATATAGAAAACTTCAAAAATTTAACAACAGAAAGCCAAGTAATCATAAAATGTACAAAGGCCTTAAACAGGTATTTCACCAAAGAGAAAATTCAAATGGAAACCAATCACATGAAAAGATATTCAGCATCATGTTTAGTTATCAGATACAAATCAGAGCCACCACGTAGTATTTTACTCCCACTATAAAAAAAAGGGAGAAATGGAAAATAAGATAATGTTGCAAAGGATGTTAAGAAATCTTATTTATTACTAGTAAGAATGGACAATGGTAGCAGTACTTTGGAAATAGTGTGATGCTTTCTGAAAAACCTAAAAATACAACTATTATTTAGCCCAAGAATGCCACTCCTAGTTCTTTCTTTACTCAAAAGATTTGGAAGCAAAGATTCGAACAGAGATTTATATGCCAATATTCATTGTAGCATGATTCACAGCAGCCAAAAGAGAGCTCATGTCCATCAGCACATGAGTGGGTGAACGAAATATTGAGCAGTGGAATGCTGTTCAGACAGTAGAGGAAATGAAATCTTAATACATGCAACTGTATGGATGGAGCATGACGAAATGGTATTGATTGTAAGGCGTCAATAGCAAAGAGATTCCAAGAGCTTCAGATAGAAAGGCTCGCTAATTCCCATTGCTGTTGAGAGGGCGGTGACTCATAACTGACCCTCCACTGGCTTTCCAGGGTTGTAAATTGCGTGGGAGGAGAATGCCCAGCTTTGTCCTGTCACTGGTGCATTCGAACTTCCAGAGGCATGGCTTTTGGGTTAGCAGCATGACTCCCTATGGACTAGGTTACAGAGCTCTCTCTAAAATCAAAGAACTAATAAACCACAAGAAAAGGTAAATGTGAGAGACCCAAGTTTATCAGGGTAACTAAGAGGCAGGAGGCAGTGGGGAAAGGGAGGCTTAATGGCATTGGAAAAATTGCTTTTAGAGTACAGTTACACAGCTGCTTATAATTGCTGCTGATAAGTTATATACTTGTAAGGAATTGAAGTAGCAAAAGGTGGTGTGATATACCTATTTATAACAATGGCCTAAATGAAAATAACAGTAAGAGTAGCTGCTGAAGTTGCTTGTATAGAATGAAATACCTCATGGGATTTGACTCCTTTATTTCTTGAGAACATGGTTTCATGGGACATAATGGTTAATTGACCAAATAATGTGTTTTGTGCTTTTATTCTGCCTCATTGTTCATTGCATGTCTCTGGCTTTTAAAAGCTTGTACATAGCCATCTAAGAAACAACCACCATTTTCTGTTCACCTGGACAAAAGGGAAAGTAGGAAAGTCAGAAATTAAAGGAAGGTGCACTAATGGTAAGAATCTGTGCTGCAGTCCCAAAGGCACACAGTTCGATTCCACCAGCTGCTCCATGGGAGAAGGATGGGCAATCTCCTCCCACATGATTAGTGTCTCTGAAAACCTATTGGAGGTTCAGCTATGAGTTGGTTTCCACTTAATGGTACACCACCATCATCACCACAACACATATAATATATACATGTTGTTGTTGCCGGTGAAAACTGCCCATTCGTCTTCTGTGGAGCAGATAGTGGATTCAAACCGTGCAGCTTTGGTAATGCAGCACACCTTCTTGCCACTAGGCCACCAACGCTCCCTAATATACACATACACCCCCACACCACATATATACATGTCTTTCTTTGTTTCTATCTGTAAATGTTTAAATACATACACTCAGACACATCCATCTTCAGGATTGTCCAATTAAAACATGGGCTATCCAGATGGGAAGGCAGAATAGGCACCTAGAAGCATCAGGAATACCTTCATGGCAGACATGATCACACACTTTTAGAGTGGTTATGTAGGGAGAGAGGGGTATTTGGTGACCTTCATGTCTCCTCTTTGTCAGGTATCTTTAATTATTTAACAGGAAAAGCAAACAAATGAATCAATCATGACAAACATTTCCCTAATTAAGAATTTTAATCCAACACACACTTACATATAGTGTATGTATGTGTGTACATACCCAGCTACCATTACAAGCCACGTTGAGCAAAGATTCTATTTTTTATCATAATCAAAAGGAGGAAAAATGCAGAACAGAATTTCAGATTCTTCAATCTAAGGTGAATTAATACTATTCCAGGCAAAACACAGAGTTAAAGATAGTAGCAGGTAACTTGCAAGGAAAAATTCTCTCCCGTCTTTTTTCAGTCCCTCTATGTTAAGGGACTGTACTTGAAAATTCACTGCCAACTTCCTGCCACATCTGTCTTTTGGCATAAGTTTCTTGAAGTTGAGAGATATTCCCATTAGGAGCACCATCCTTGAGAGAGTGAGACTGGAGCTCTCTTCCAGGGGAAGGTTTTAGAAATCGGGGCAACTGGATATGGGCCCTGTTATTATAGAAGAATAGTTAACAGTGAACAAACTTACTGACCAGTGAATGCTTAGAAGGTGCACCATTCTCACACTGTTTTGTTACAGTGTGGGTTCATAATATTTTCTGATTTCACTTGAGTGAATAAGGAAATCCAGTGTCTTTGCAGCATCAAAACAAGAATTGGTCTGTGGCATCTAATTGTACCCCAACTTCAAAATAGCCTGGTGGGTTCCAAATCCCCAAAAGTCTTTGGTATAATTGGCTGCTGAAAGGAATAATGTCAAATACAGTTCTAAGGGGGAAGGGGGATTCTGGCTGAGAGTCACTGGCATAATCTCAAATTACGGAGGCTTTCTTTTTTCCTTTTAAACTCCAGATCCTATCTCCTAACCACCCAGTGGTATCTCCCAGCAAACGGTAGAGGTTTTGTTTGAAAATGCCCTAATTTATCAGTGTTTTCGGGTACTCACGTGTATTATTTTTATTGTTTGCAGCACTGCACACTGTTCCATTTCTTCTGTCAGTTACTGGCTGTCTTGTTTTAGCTGCAAGCTTCGGAGTTGCTACTGTTTCCCGTCATCAAAATCTTCTGTTCCCTGTCCATTAGCTCCCACAAACGCTTCCTGCTGCCCTAATCACTCAGCACCATTATAATTTTTATGACTGGCTTGCTATTACAAGACAGACTGGCATTTTGAAGATGGGAGTTTAAATCCAGTTTAAATGTAGTAAACCACATTTGACCTGTGAAAAATCGGAGAGGTAGCCCACCACCTTCTCCCCACACACAGCTGGGGTGACTCAGAGCTGTGACGCTGCCTGGCCTGGCCCTCAAAGGACACTGATTGAGATGAAGGTCATTCAGGTTTTCAAAGCAGCTTGGTAATTGTTGTGTTTTTTGGTGTGGGGTTTTTTTTTTGTTTTGTTTTGTTTTTTTGGGTTTTTTTTAAGTACCAAAGTGTTTTAGTTTTACAGCAGTCAAAAGGATTTTGCAATAATGCTAAGAGAGCACATAGAACTTTTTCATCTTTGAGACACTTAGAAACATTAATTAATAAGAGCACAGTGCCTTTTTGAAAAAGGAAAAGGCTGATTGTCTTGACATGCCCTGTGCCTCTCTCCCACCTTCATGCTGGTTTCTGGCACATGCTCATGGCCCCGTTCTCCTCTGTGTCTGGGTGTCTCATCTTTTCATGAACTCGTAGGATCTCATCTTCCTATATGGTCACATTGGGATTTCTCTCTTGGCACAGTTTTCAGTGCCATCAGCTGAAGTAGAAAAGCTTAGGCATTTGTGGTTCATATTCCAAAGGGCCAGCATCAAATCCTAGCTAAGATTGTTTTGTTAGGTCCCTCTGGGTTTCTCAGAGTCCCCAGGATGGTTATTTACTCAATGACCTAAGATACTGTGTGTTGAGCAGGAGTTCTTGGATGGTCCAAATGGTTAGAATGTTCAGCTGCTGAAGGTTAGTGGCTCAAGTACACCCAACAGCACCTCTAAAAAGGATATGAGAATCTACCTCTGAAAAAATCAGCTTTTGAAAACCCTATAGAGCACAGTTCTTCCTCAACCCATAAGGGGCCCTCACTGCACCACAGCTGTGTTTGCTGGTCTATATTGAGCCCCTGGTGTCATATTTGGGTCATTACAGTCGGTCAGTATTGCCTATAATCGGAAATGACGCATCGCTGACTCTCCATTGTGTTTCTGAGGCTGTAAATCACACAGGAAGAGATTATCCGTCTTTCTGCTGAGGAGACCCTGATGCATTTGCTTACTGGCACAGCTCCCGAGGGACTACAACACCAGAGCTCTCCTAAAACGTACTGCTGTCCTTGTGTGTACCCTCGAGGCAGAGCTGACTCACAGCTGACCCTCCAGTGGGTTCTCAGAGGCTGTAAATCATACTGGAGGTGAATGCCCAGCTTTCTCCCATGGAGCAGCTGGTGGATTTAAGCCACATCTTTTAGGTTGGCAGTACAGCTCCTTACCACTAGGCTGCCAGAGCTTCCTACAGTAGAATGTGCACTAACTAAAAATTCTAAAGCTGATTGGTATGTCCTTGACCATCAAGACAGGTCCTGGGGCAACCAGAATGAGTCAGCTCATGGAGGCATGGCAGGCTGGTGAGATTGGACTCCCTGTCTGCTTTGGCCACCATCTATGTGTCTGCTCTGTGTAGTCCCGTTAGAAAGTGTCATTCACTATGTATGCTGGTTACTGAGGAGATCACCTCAGGAGAGCCAGTCAGAAGAGCAGCATAGATCAGGGGCTCGGGAACAAGACCACCTTGGGTTTGGATCTTGATTTCCTTGCTTATTAGCCATGTCCCCAACCTCCTTTCCACCCGCCTGGCCTCACACTCTCTGTGAGAAGTTGTTTCCTTATATTAGCAATTGTGAGAATTTAACAAGATACGCTTAACGCAGTGCTTGGCACGGAAAGTATTTGCCCTTTCAGAATGGTAGGAGGTAAGGGGAAAGCTAGCCAGCAGAAAACATTTGCGCGTGTGTGTGTGTGTGTGTGTGTGTGTGTGTGTGTGTGAAAGGCAGTCGCTTGCAAAGCCAAACAGATTGGTTGTTACATTTTAGAAATTCTTTGCTAGAGGAACAATGAACTTTGAAAACTGAAAACAGCAACTGCTTTAAAGTGTTTATCCCTTGGCAGACACATCTACATTGTGCAGTATAGCTAATATTTTTGTTGTATTTATTTTTTTCTATTTTTATCTGTCATCAGCAGTTGTTATCTAGATAATGAAACTCAACTCATTGTTATTGAGTCAGCACATTCAATTACTTATTCATTGCAAATACCTTTTATAAGAAACATAAACATAGGCTATACACATGGATTTCACCTGATGGTATGCATAGGAGGCAAATCAATTGCATTTGTGGAAAGAATTGCTGGAGAAGCTCAATATCAGCAGTGAAAACCAGGCCGGGTGCTGATTGTGGAACAGACCACCAACTACTCATATGCAAATTCAAGCTGAAG
>NW_006399863.1:6777060-6780303 GCF_000299155.1 Elephantulus edwardii | reverse complement strand
GGCGCAGGAGAGGAAGACCCTCGATGAGCTGGATTGATTCTGTGAGTGGAGTGGTGGGAATGAATGTGTTTGAGACAGCGAGGTTGGCACAGGATAGAACAGCGTTTGGGGCTCTTGTACATAGGGTCACTATGAGTCGCAAGCGACTCGATGGCACATAATAACAATATCAACTCAAAGCTGACCCTCCAGTGGCAGTAAATCACACTGGAGGAGATGACCAATCTTTGTTCCTCAAAGCAGCTGGTAAATTTGAACTGCCAGCCTTTGGGTTGACAGCACAACTCGTTACCCACTAGACCACGCTGGAGAGAGGGACGGTTTACAGCTCTTCAAGCCAGTTAGGCTGTGATCTACAGAGCCTCTGCCACTGATTCCCAGGAGATAGGCCGTGGGGGACCCCCTCCTTCTTTCTTTGAGACCACTTCCTTTGAGGCTGGATAAGCTGTCACATTGAGATATTTTAATTTGCAGCTGATGAGATGAAGTTAAAATGCCAGCTTCCAGGCCAGGAGACCACCACACTGTCAGTTTGACCTGGCCAAAAGTTCCATATTTCTGTTTGAGAATTTTCACTTGGCCTTGAGAAGAATGAGCCACTGAGCCAGGTAGGAACTACCTCTTTAAGGAATGGAACTGTTAACAAACAAGGATTCTGTCAAAAATGATTTTATTCCACAAACTGGCTCCCCAGTCGTATGCTCTCTGAGGCACAGGATTGTGAGTCAGTAATGATAGCAGCACTTATGAATAACATTCAGCCCTCCCTTATTGACATAGTTAGGTTCCAGAAAATCCTCTCTTATCAGCATGGTTAGGTTCTAAAGGCTAGACCATTATGCAGAAGTCGTTGTTACTAAAAAAATGGAGGATGACTTGAAGTAGTGTTGCGGTATACATAGCTACCAAATTGCTCTGTGTAATTTGACAAAGAACCATGGTTTCGCCAATCTGACCCATATCATTAAACATCACAGCTAATGTCACTCTCATCTCACACCTTGGGATTTACCACTTCCACTTGCACAATCACAGCCTGATTGTTTTGGTTTGGTGGTGGTGTTTTTTTTTAACTGGTGATTGTGAGTGCCCACTATTGAGATAGTTGATAAGTGAGGAGTAGATATCTTGAGTGCGTGTTAGTCCTATTTGTTAGGTTCTTTGTGCCATAGTGTTGGTGAAGAATACTTGCTATACTTAGGGTTATTAGAGAACTGAACAAATCAACCTTAGAAGTGAATCTTGGTAAAGTGGAGAGGCAACAAAAATGAAGCCTTCTGTAAAAGATTAACGCAATAGCTGCAAGAATGGACTCGTTGCAGACTGATAAACAGGAGGATGGTGCAGAAGTAAGCAGCGTTACCTTCTTTTAGACAAATGGTTCCTGTGATGTGTAGCTGCTTTGGTGACAACTTCCAACCAAAGTAAGAATGTGTTAAACTTTGCTCAGCCCCATCCCCACTGCTTTTTCACTCACCAGATGGATTGACACAGGGACCACAGCGATGCACTCCGTGTGGTGGGGGCGATGAGGATGACGCAGGATAGGACAGGGTTGAGATCTGTTGCTCACAGGGTCATTAGGAGTCATACTCGGCTCTTTCGCACCTAACACCAACAACAGAAGTGTTCCGTAAACTGAATGCTGTACCATCCATCTGGTGGGTGATAATGCAGTAGAAGCTCACAGGAGGACCCAAGTGCCCAACAGCTCATGGCGTGTCAAGGGAAACCGGATTGAAAACGGAGTCTCCCTCCAGTGCTCTCCCTGAGCTGTGATGGCGCCTTCAAGGCAAGAAAGCTCCCTTTTTGCCATGGTTTTGCCACGTTTTCCCAGTGCTTGCCTGCACCTGGGTCAGGGTTTGATATATATTCAGAGCTCACCAGCATTTGGGGATGCATGCATAAACAAATGAATGGGTGAGTGAGGGAAGGGCGTTCATCCCTGATCCCTTGCACTTGGAGGAGGAAAGCTCTCCTTCCTCCCTCTAGAACCATCTCTTCAGCCTGTCCAACAAGAACCTGAGAGGAGGTGGCCAAGGTGTTCACCATCTGAGGACCACGGCCGCCTCCGGAGAGAAACATCTGCCCGGACAATTGCTGGCTCTCAGCCTGGGCCAGGCCCTTTCTCCAGATGGCATTAGCTTTGAGCAAGGTTTCTTCCTCTGCAGTTGTGGGCCTCCCACCCCCATCTCCTTCCTTCCTGTTGGCGGGACGGAGCAGCACGTACCATTTACCAGTTCTGAGCACTCACATATTCGTTCCACTGAGAGACTGCAGAGATGTGTGGGACTGCTTTCCTGAGCCCTTCCCAAAAAGGGCAGAGAAGAAGCAAAAGCTTTTCTAATTTTTTTTGTAAACCAACATGGCTCTCGCTGCCTCAGCCTGTCCCACAGTGTTGTGTTGCCAATGTGCAAGTAACACAAAAGGATGCTCACGTCCAGTCAGTGAAAGGCCGCGGGGAAGGTTCTGGCACCCAGGCCATGCCTCCAAACGGTTCCGGCTCGCTCCTCGCATCGGTGCCCTGCTCGCCCCATCCTCCTAGGCCACGGGCTTGTTTGTGTATTCCCCACATCTGGGCCTTATTTGAAACCCCACCTCAAAGTATTTCACAGCACAGAATATCTTTCCTTATTAAATTCTCCCCCACATGTTTTTTTCATAAACCAGGCACCAAAAACGACAAACCTACCTGTGGCTCTCAAAGTATCTGTTTATAAACCTTTGGAAACCGTTTGCAATTCGTTAATCACATTTTCAAAGGAAGTTACAGATTATAGATACACTAACAAATGCCATATACGATGCCTCGACCCCAGTAACGAGATCCTCACGCAGGAGAAGAGGGGAGTGGGTAGCTGGCCGAGCTGGGGTTCATCCTGGCTGGAGCTGCAGGGAGAGGGGCGATCTGGCCTTGATCTGGAGTCAAAGATGTGAGAGTCAGTCTCTTTCTGTGGTTTCATGCATGTCCTCTCAGGGGGAGAGCACTATGCACAGACACCGCATCGCGTCTTCATCAGCAGTGCAAACCTTTCCATTGAGTTGGTTCTTCCTCAGAGCAACCCTCTCTGATAGAGTAGAATTGCATACAAAGTTTCTGTGGCTGCCGGTCTTCCCAGAAGCAGATTACATCGCTCATCTTTCTCCCTTTCAACAGAGGGTGGGTTCAAACTACTGTGCAACTATGGTGCTTTTTATCATCATCGTCATTGTTGTTGTTGTTGTTGTTATGTGCCGTCGAGT
>NW_006399863.1:6715772-6776240 GCF_000299155.1 Elephantulus edwardii | reverse complement strand
GATGCATCCCTGGCGTACACCCTTCCCAATTTTGAACCATGCAATGTTACCCTGCTCTGTTCTGACTACTGCCTCTTGATCCAAGTACAGGTTTCGCATTAGCACAGTTAAATGTTCTGGGATTCCCATTATATTATATATTGCTTTACATCCAAAAGTCATAAATGTTGTGTTTCATTTATATATTGTGTTTCCTGCATTCCTCCATTCACACGGTGCTTCACATTATCATTCCCATGTTGTTTTTAGTGCCATCTAGTCACCTATGACTCATAGCAATCCTATGTACAACAGCCCTAAACCCTGCTCTATCCTGTGCGAATCTCACTGTCTCTGACACACCTACCCCATTACCTCAGTGACAGAATCAGTCCATCTCATAGAAGGTCTTCCTCTCCTGTGCTGTCCTTCCACTCTCCTAAGCATGGTGTCCCTCTCTAAAGACTGGTCCCTCCTTACAACATGTCCAAAGTATGTCAAATGGAGCTTCAGAATCCTTGCCTCCAAGGAACAGCCTAATTTAACCCTCTCTCTCCATGATAAACTTAGTCATTCTTCTAGTAGTCCATGGTGTATATTCAATACTCCAACACTATAATTCAAAGGCATCAATTCTTCTATTCTTCTTTGTCATTGTCCAGCTCTCTGACACATAGCACATGATTGCAAAGATATCAGGCACACCTTCGTCTCCAGAATGACATCATTGCTCTTAAGTACTTTGTAGAGGTCCCTAACAGCAGACTTTCCAACCACAATATGTCTTTTAATTTCCTGGCTGCTGATGCCAAGAGTGTTGACTATGGAGCCAAGCAGACTAAAGCTGTGAACATTCTCAGTCTCTTCACCATCCATCCTGATGCTGCTAATTGGCCCAGTGGTGAGAATCTTTGTTTTCTTGATATTGAGCCTCAATCCATATTGAAGGCTGCAGTCCTAGACCCTCTGAAGCAAACACTTCAGGTCCTCCTCAGTTTCAGCAAGCAGGGTTATGTCATCTGCATAATGCAGATTGTTGGTGAATCTTCCTCCAATCCTGATGCCATATTTCTCCTCATACAGCCCAGCTTCCTCGATAATATGTTCTACATAGAGGTTGAAAAGGTATGGAGATAGGACACATCCCTGGTATACATACACCCTTCCCAATTTTGAACCATGCAGTGTCTCCTTGCTCTGTTCTGATGACTGCCTCCTGGTCCAAGTATAGGTTTTGCATTAGCACAATCAAGTGTTCTGGGATTCTCATTCTTCTCGGAATCAGCCACAGTTTGTTGTGATCCACACAGTCAAATGCCTTTGCATAATCAGTGAAACACAGACATTCCTCTGGCACTCCCTGCTTTCAGCCAAGATCCATCTGACATTAGCTACAGTAGCCCTAGTACCATGACCCCTTCTAAACCTAGCCTACGCTTCTGGTAGCTCTCTGTTGATGTGCTGTTCCAGTCGATTTTGGGTAATCTTCATCAGAATCTTGCTTGCATATTTTCTTGTTTGATCATTTCCACACTCTGTTGGATCACAATTCTTTGGAATGGGAACAAATATAGATCTCTTCCAGTCAGTTTGCCAACTGGTTATCCTCCAGATTTCTTGACACAACTTGGTGAGCACATCTACAGCAGCATCTGTTAGTTGAAATATGTCAATTGATATACCATCTATTCCTGGGGCCTTATTGTTTGCTATTTTTTTTCAAAGCAGCTTGAACTTCTTCATCACCATAGGCTCTTGCTCTTATGTTGTTTCATGGAATTCTTCTGTGTCTGTCAATTCCTTTCAGTACAAATGACTCTGTATACTCTTTCCATCTTCTTTTAATGCTTCCTGGATCATTTCATATTCTGCCCAAAGCATCCTTAAGTATTGCATCTTGAAGTTTGAATTTGCTCTTCTGTTCCTTGAGCTTAAGAAATGCTGAGCAAGTTCGGCCCTTTTGATTTTCTGACTCCAGCTCCTTGCACATTTCATTGTAATATTTTACTTTGTCTTCCCGCACTGCTGCATCATTATTTCATCTAAAAGTCGTAAATGTTGTGTTTCATTTATATACATTGTGTTTCATGCATTCCTCCATTCATACTGTGTTTCACATTATCATTCCCATACATTGTGTTTTATAAAATTAATCACCATTGATCCATATTCCATTCCATCATTACACCACCTTTTCTGGTTCCCACTGCAACTTTCCTAATTCCTTCACCACTTCACTGGCCACCAGACTCGGCTGCCTGGAGGTTTTCTACCTCCCCATCCTCAGCCCTCCTACCTCTCCTTCGCTCTTTATACTTTAGTACACATCTTATTAGTAATCCTTCTATTTCTTACAATAATGCTCTTACACAATTTTGTCCTTATGAGACTGACTTAGTTCATTCAGCATATGCTCTCCAACCTCTCCCATGTTATATGGTATTTTCCAAAATCTTTACTCCTGAGTGCTGCATAATATTCCATCATGTGACAATACCATAATTTCTCAATCCATTCATGTGTTGATGGACATTTTGGCTGTTTCCATTTTCTTGCTATTGTCAGTGATGCTGCTATGAGCATCATGTAGAAATCTCTGTGTCTCGGTTTCATTTTCCTTGGGGTATATTCCTAGCAGTGGAGTATCTGGGTTCTGTGGCATTTCTATGCTCAGCTTTTTAAGGAAATGCCAAACTGCCTTCCTGAGCGGTTGTGCCAGTGACCACACCCCTTCCCCAAACAAGAAGCTGTACACATTCCTTGCTGTCAGTAGGATTCAGTAGCCCTCACGAACAGAGTAGAACAGCCCCGTGGGGTTTGGTAGGCTGTAAATTTTAGAGGAGCCAGTGGCATCATCTGCTGCCGGGCAGTTGATGGACTTAACTGCCAGCTTTGAAGTTAACAGCCTGACACTTAACCCAGTTGGCAAAGCACATGTTCCTAAATAATCATTAAGGAACGGAACCACTGTGAGTCATTTGAAAATATTTTTAAAAGGCTTAATCGTTTTGCAGAAAATTAAATAAAGGCACTAAATATACGAGTTGTAGTTCTGTTGAGTATTTATGATTAAATCCCAAGCCAGCAAAAGTTGTGTGTTTTTTGTGTTTTGTTTTTTTTAAAATACTTCTTTTAAAAGGAAAGAAAGACAAAGAATGTGGAGAAAAAGTGCTGGCATAGAACATCTCAGGATTTCCTGGTTTCCAGCCAACCCAGTCCAGGAACACACATCATTTCAAGGCTGCCCGTCATGCCTTGTTACTGCTTTCTCTATTACAGTTGCTATGTGCTGTCAAGCCAGACCAACTCATAGCTGACCCTCCAGTGGGCTTTCAGAGGCTTTAAATGGTACGAGAAGAGATTACCTCCCTTCTTACCTAAGAACAGCTGGTAGATTTGAACTGCATGCCTTTGGGGTGACAGTGCAAATCCCTACCACTTGGCCGCCAGAGCTCCCTATATTCTCTATAGTAACTTCATTCTCAAGAAAGCCCTCTCCATATTGTGACAGTGGGAGCCACCAGAAAGCCCAGGCTCACCTCTCACCACCTTAGTGTGAGGGAAGGGAAGCTCTTTCTGCAGATAAGTCCAGGATAGAGGCTTAATTGGCTTGGTGTGGGTTTTGAAGTCAATGTAAGCCAGGCACTGTGGCCTAGAGACGTGCCCACCTCTCCTGAATGCACAAATCGTATGCCCACCTTCATTCCGGGATGATCTCACCTTCACTAGAAAACCAGCTCTACCAAGATTATTAAGGGATACTTGGGCAGTCTGGAAAGGACAGTGAAGGCATCGTGCAGCACGGGTGGTACATGCACGCACAGTTTCCTAATGGAGGTCTAGTCTCTGGCTTTCTCATATACTTGCTAAGGGAAGCAGAGATAAAGGTGGAATTGGGGTTAGTGTCCTGAAGTTTGGCATTCTTGGGTGACTCAAAGAGTTAAGTGCTCAACTACTAACCAAAAAATTTTTCATTCAAACCAGCATAGAAGTCACTCAGCAGAAAAGGCTGGTGATCTGCGTCTATAAGCCAGAAAATTCTGTGGAGCACAATTCCATTCTCCAATGCATAGGGCTGCCATGACCAAATCAATGGTGTCTAGTTGTTTGGGTTGTTGGATGTTGCAGTTTGGGGTTCAGTAATAGAATTCTCACCTTTCATGAGATATACTGGGCATCAGTTCCTGGCCAGCACACCTCATGGCTCCTTGTCCCACTGCCCTTTGGGCTCGCCACCTTGTGAACAGCTAATACTCCACACCATGCATGGTGTTTGCCCATAGCCTTCAATCTCTTAGCTCTTCAAAAGCTCGCTGACTTTTCCTTTTCTCACCCAAATTAGTTGATCTGCTACCTTCCTGTTTTATATTCTAGAGGTGCTCACCTAGTCAGTAAAGTCCCAAATGGAAAGTGTTTCAGACCCATATTCGGGTGAGCAAGCATTGTGGGGCAGCATTCCTAAAATGAAATTCCAGCAGTAGTCTGCTCAAGCACTGCTCATTCCTCCCTAAAATGAAATTATATGAAATTGCTGGAATCCAGTGGTTCATGGACCAGCATGTTAGCAAATCTCTCTTTTCCTCACTCTAGAATTGCCAAGTTTCCTGATTGTCTTTGGTACAGAGAATTGTGTTTATTTGAGCGATTACCCAGAAAATGAAGACAGATCTGTAAGCACTGTTAGAATTGACGTGTTCTCTGCTGATTCCACTTTTGCCAAACGCTGTCCTTAAAAAGCCAGGAAAGTCTTACGTCCTGCTTGTGAACCACTCCCCCAGTAGAGACAGGATTGTAATTACCTGACACCATTGTCGTCAACAAACATTTCCTGCCAGCCAACAGTTTGTAGAAGAGCAACCTCCGGAATTCCTGAATGGGTCTCCTTCATTTCAAGGGAATGAGGTATTAGCCAATGGTGTACAAGGAGCCTGCATTTTCCTCAAAGTCAAGTGACATTCTGGAAGAGTACAACTGTGTATGAGGAATTTGTTCTATGCCTGCCATGGTATTTTTTAATGTTACTCATTTCAAGCTCTCGTGGTAAGGAACTGTGTTGTGATTCCAAAGGCATGCAGTTCAAATCCACCAGCTGCTTCACAGGACAAAATGGGTAGTCCCCTCTCATGCAATTTAACTGCCTCTGAAAATACTGGAGGGTCAGTTGTGGGTTGGTTCCAACTTGATAGTATACAACATCTTTTCAGTCCAACTTTTCTGTAGAAATACTATTGTTTCCTCTTTTGTGCAAGTGAGGGAAACAAAGCCATACGGTCTTCACCATCTAACAAAGTGTTGGGCAGTTTTCTGAGTGTGAATGTACCTTTGGGTTCAGGATTTTGGATTTTCCTCACATTTCTTTAGCAGGTGTTGAAATAATAAGAACCTTAGCAATACAGAATTGGGGAAGACAGGGTGTTGGTTCGAGGTACCCTTCCCCATCCTAGCTATATGAACTTACTTAAATCACCACTTAATTTGTTCTTTAACTTTAGGTGCTGTTGAGTTGGCTTGGGCTTATGGCAACTTTACAGGTCAGAGTAGAACTAGCCTAATAGAGTGTTCTAGGCTGTTACATTCACAGAAGCTGGAGAGCTAGGTCTTCTCCCATGGATCCTCTGGTTGGGTTAAACATGTCCCATCTTTCCATCCAATCTTTCCTGGTGCCACCTGAGATCATTCATTCACTTGTTAGAGCTCAGTTTCTCATATGTACAGTGAGCCACAAATACGTCACAACTACAGAATTAAGGCACTGAACGGCAGATGTGTGCTTGGGGAAGAAGGAAGCACATTTGGCTGTATATTTGACTCCTCATGGTTTGCACGTAGTAGGTATTCAGCTAATGCGTATTGAGTAAATTAATAAAAGAGTACTTTTGGGGGGAGCCAAAAGATGAACTACCCCACCCCTAACAAGAGGAGGTGGTGGTGGTTGTTGTTGTGTGCCTTCGAGTCAGAACCGACTCATAACTGACCCACACAGGAAGAGATTGCCCATTCTTCTCCCGTGGAGCGGAGCAGTTGCTAAGTTCAACTCTCATGCCTTTTATGTTACAGTGCAGATTCTTAGCACTAGGCCACCTGAGACCTAGCTTTTGTGCTAGCCAAGAAACTGGAAATGTTCTGTCATTAAAGGCAGACAGTGGGCTGCATAAACTCCTTGAGTACATTGTAGCTCTCAGAAATGGTTCTTTCTAAAATGGGGTAAAAATCAGCACTGCAAGTCCGAAGGCACATAGTTCAAATCTGCCAGCCACTCCATAGGAGAAATATGGGCGATCTCCTTCAGGGCAATTACTGCCTCTGAAAACCTGTTTGAGGGTCAGTTCTGACTTGATGGTACATAACAACAAAGTGGAATTGGAGGACATTGACACAGAGCACTGGTCGCACAGTGGTTAAGTTCACAGTCTGCTAGATGAAAAGTTGGTGGTTTGAATCCACTTAACCACTGTGTGGGAGAAAGACCTAACAATCTGTTTATATAAAGATTACATTCAAGGGGCGTCTCAGTTCTGTCACTTGAGGTTGTCATGAGACAGCATTGGCAGCACCCAACAACAGTGGAGACCCAAGAAAGATGGCCCTGGCCCTAGTTCCTCAGGGAACAGTTTTGAATCTCAGCATTAATACCTCCCCTATCACTTCTCTCTGCAAGATGCCCACAGATCCTGTGACCTTGTTCCTGCTCTGCTTGGCCCAAGCCCCGCTCTCACGAGGGCCCAAGCTTTCTTGCACACACTAACTTTCCATAACAGGATCCAACTGCTAATCTGCTATCGTTTACAGCGGCTTCTGAGGGAACCACTTCCCTTCCTCTTCATCTGGAGTGGATCTGATGTCATAAAACTGACCGTGAACGTCTGCTAACTGGAAACCTAAGAGAGGGGCGTGGAAGTGCCACTGACCAGGCGAGGGAGGAGGGGGCACTTTAAAGGAGAGGCTGCCTTCCAGGGAGGGGGCTGCTCCCAGATGCTGTGGGTTTTTGTGAGGTGAACTGCAGGGGAAACATGTGGTCCTGTTTGGTCCCCCTGCTCCCCTCATCAGGTCTCTCCCTCCTAGCTTCCCTGGGGACCAGTTTTAGACCTGCCTGCTCCAACCAATCAACAAGGATGTCTGCCTTCATACCCAGTGTGACTTGAGCACCTGTCTCCATAGTAGCCAAACTGTGTTAGGGCCTGCAAGCCCTTTGACTGACAGTGCATCTCTCACCAATTGAATCAAAATGCCCATCTAATGGCGAAAGCAAATACCATACAAATAAGAGAGTGTGAGAGAGAGAGAGAGAGAGAGAGAGAGAGTGTGTGTGTGTGTGTGAGAGTGAGTGTATTTTCCAGTTTGTAACCACATCTTGTGAAACTTGCAAAGGGCTGCTTATCCTTAACCTGCAGTAGAGGGCAGACTTTCCTACATTATAAACGCCCAGCAACTAGTAGGCAAGGCCTCATGTCCCAAGAACATCCTGTGAGGTTTTTCCTAATCATAAAGGGGGGCTTGTGCAGGGGCTATTTCAAGAGAAAGGAAAAAAAAGCCTGATAACCACTCCCTTCCCTTATGAATGTGCTCATCACATTCTTTTACTGATAAAAATGCCCTAATTTAGGCAGTTGAGTTTGGCCCCGACTCCCGAGGGCTCACCCCTCTGGGGAAGGCAGTCGTGTGCTGTGGCCACTGTGGTAGACATGAGAATGTTCTGTGCATCTGACACAGTGCTATCAGGGGGCAGAGCCTGACAGAGGAAATGTTTTCTAGCCATGAAATGCAGAGTAGTTTTGAAGAAGGTGGTGAGGGAACAGTAAAGCAAAAGAGGGAGGAAATGAGAGTTTTTGTAAACGTATTTTGTTAATAATAACCTTTGAGTTGGAAGCTACTTGTACTTGACCGTAATTGACCCAACAACAGGTCTCCAGAGGCTGTAAAATGCATGGGAGATTGCCCAGTTTTTTCCTGCACAGCAGCTGGTGGATTTGAACAAGATACCTTTAGGTTGGCAGCACAAACTTACTAAGAGAGGAGGAAAGTCCCCACCAAAAAAACACAAATATACCATCGAAGGGAGAAGGAAACCTCCAGCTGCAGGCATCACGGGATGTTCCAGTGGCCCAGCGGCTGGCAGTGATGCTGCTCACACTTCTCTGCGGTGTGACTCCCCCAGCAGCCCTGCAGGAGGAAGTTGGGCAGGCTCCTCCCCTGTGACTTACAGCCTCTGAAAACCTGCCAGAGGGGCAGCGAGAAGCTGGTCCTGCCTCAGTGGCAATGAGAGAAATGCATCTAAAATGAAGAGCTCGTTTTACCTTCCCCTTAGTTTCAAAGCACATGGTTAGAACACGTATGACCTTAGCACTCCGGCCATTGACGCCTTGACCCACCACCCTGCTGGGCTTCTCATTGATGTGTCCCCTCATGGTCCAGCTCCTGCAATGCAGCACAGGACCTAGGGGAATCTGACTACTTACCTGAGCTGCTGACCTCATGGGGTCTTCTTGTTCTCTTTCCCCCCACTAGTATGAAGAAGGGAAAAAGCGAAGGAAACCGAACTACAGTAGCGTTGACCTCTCGGAGGTCGAGTGGGAAGACAGAGATGATGTGGTAAGTGATTTGTCATCAAGCTTCATGGGGAACTCTGGACATAGATGCTGTCCCCGAAGCTGGCCAAGAGCCCACCCAGGGGGACACCTGCCTACAAGCAGGATGCAGAGACACAGTCCCTTTTACCACCTGTAGGGTTTGTAACTCTCCCACCAGGTGGACCAGTTACAGATAGGCCCACCACCCACCAGCTTTGCACTGTCTGCTGAAAAAGTCCCCCGCCCCTGTCCTCCAGCAGCCCCTGGTCCTTCCATGGACCAGCTGCCTTCTCAGTGCTTCCAGTGGACCCAGCATCCTCCATGGTGAGAAAGTCAGATCGGAGAGGCTTGGGCCGCTACAAAGTCAGGCTGCCTGGAGACCGTGCAGGTCCATTCCTCAGCCTGCAGCGCTTAGCTGTCGGGACACGCCAGAGCGATTTTCTGAGCCACCCAGTGAGTTCCACTTCGCGTCCCTCCCACTGGTTGGCCCACTTTCCATCCTCCCCATCTGTATGCTTCTCTGGGTCTGCAGTGCCCAGCACGCTCACACGTACATACCACACAGACGCACCTTCCCGCTGTGCTGGATCAGGCGCTTTCCCTGTGTCCACGGCTTAACCTGGCAGGTGTTTTTGTTAGTTCCTCAAGAAATCAGATCTTTTAGGCCTGGCTGCCTTTGTGTGAATCCAAGCTGACTGGCCCTAATTAAATTGTAACTTCCCAGATGTCCCTGTCTGGGTCCTGTCGTTGAAGTTGTTCTGATGATGCCTTTGTGCCTAAGTCACTTTCCTCTGTCTGCATCCTCCCTGATCTGTCTGGGGTGTTTGCTTAAGTTTCACCAGCGCATTACTTCCATCCCTCTCTCTTCTGCTGACTGGTGGGGTTTGGAGTGGCTCTGTCTGACACCCCCAGGCAGGGCTCTCACACCTTGTCGAAAGGTAACTGAGAGCAGGCTGCTTCGTGCAGCTTTTCTGCGCTCCCCTGGCTCTGCTCCGTGGCCTGACTGAGCAGCATACATCATTGATTCTCTTCCTCTCCTGTAAATTGCCACAGACAGATCTGGTTTAGAATTTAGCCAGTTTCCCTCTTCGTCTGTGCTGAGTCTACTTAAATCCAGGTTTAGGCAAAATAGTTTGACTGTTTGATAAAGGCGAGTTCCCTGTTCTGCCCACCTTTTCCCACGTGTGGCAGTACCATGTCACCTAAGCTCAGGAACCTGGTAGACCTTTGTGCCTTCTTGTGTGAACAGTGTCTACCCAGCTCCTTTGAATCTGGTTCTTTTGAGTGTCCTGTGCTTAGGAGCCAGGGTGTAGTAAGGAGCCCTAGTGGCACAGTGGGTTGCATATTGACAGCTAACAGGAAGGCCGGAGATTTAAGTCCATCAGCTGCTCCGTGGATGAAAGATGAGACCATCTACTCCCATTATTAACACTGAGTCTCAGAAACCTGATGAAAGACTGTAATGTGCTGAAATCCACTTGACAACAAGTAGTTGGTTTGCTTTGGGGTTTGGTAGCATAGTGGTTAAAACTATTGGCTGCTAAACTTAAGATCAACAGTTCCAACCTATCAGCTGCTCTTGAGGAAAAAAGATGAGGTACTGTATTTGGATAAAGACAAATAGCCTGTAAAGCTCTCTGGACAGTTCTGTTTGACCCTAGTGGGCCACTGGGCATCAGAATCAGCTCCACAGCAGAAAAGGGGGCACCTTCCATTCATACCATACATGCCTAGACCTTTAAAGCCCCTTTCTACCAAATAACAGCACAAACCAGTCATGAAAAGCATAAAAACCGCTTGAGAGAATACCTGAAGCCAGGCTTCAAATCTAGCTTTGTAGTTTGATGGCTGTTCACTGGATAAGCAATTAACTCGTCTGCACCTCAGTTTTGTTTGTTTCCCCACCCCTAGTAAAATGATAATGGCACTAACAGAACCTACCACATAGAGATAATCCCTCAAAGAGCTTTAACATTCATCTATTGAAAGACATAAAGGAGTTTACATCATTATGTGGACATGGGAAACATTCTGTGAATGGTCGATCTTTCTGGTATTATTTTCATCATTATTAGCAACCCCGGAGTGGCTATCTCATTAACAAATATCCCCAAGATTTACAGTTACTTATGTCTCTTGGGTCTGTGAAAACGTGCATTTCATTGTTTCACTTCCTCTTCCAACCTCACTTTCTCAGTGGCTTTTCCTATTTATTTCATATGCCATTGAACCTTTATGGTTTTGTTCCTAGAAGGCTTTATGTTTGCCATGAACATGGTTCCCCATCCTTCTATCATTTCCATTCCGTTAATGCAGGACACAAACTGGAAGCACGTCCTTTGTCAACAGTAGCTGACACTGTCTTTTGTACACTAACTTCAAGAGAGTTCGTACTTGGCTCGTTCTAATCAGACCCCTCACCCAGGTTCATTTCCATGCACCGACCTCTATTTTTCCTTATCATGGGTTTTTGCTGTTGTGTGTACCATTGAGTCAAAACCGGCCCATAGCTGACCCCCCAGTGAGATTTCAGAGACAGTAAATGACACAGGATAAGAGTGTCCATCTTTCTCCTGAGGAGCAACTGATGGATTTGAACTGCATACCTTTGCCTTGGCAGCTCAGTTCCTTCCCAGTAAGCCACCAAAGCTCCTGGATAATGCTTTAGGAGGTATTTTTTATTTCTTTGTCTCATTTCCCCTTTCTTGGCACATATCCTAGCCCCGTGTGTTTGCTTTCTTCCTTTGTGAGCCTCACAGGGCAGGGTTGGGGATGTCCACCCTGAGTCCCCACATCAACAATCCAGCTCAGTGATTTTGTTCTCTGTGAAGTTGGTCTCTGGTTATATCTTTGATTTGGGTCTCTTGGGAGCCTGGGAAGCTGAGGAGATTTCAAAAGAAGATTACCTTCACCGTCCACATATTTGACTTAAGAAAACCCCACCCTCTGTTTCTCTCTGGGAGATTTGCACCCTACTAATGAGATAATTCTGGAATCTGTAGAAAGCATCTTGGTGAAATCTGCAGAAAATCCCACAGGCCCAGATGCTGCCAATTGAGGTTTCCTTGAAAGTATCAGAGGGGCAAGGTTCAGATCAAGATCGGTGACTGGCCCAGTGAGCAAATTACCCTGAGGAAGAGACACCATGAGCCTTCCCAGCTGCAGAAAACTTCTTGGAACTACTTTCCTTGGACGACTAGATTCTTGCTGCATTTTATAACCACATTTACAACATAGATGCTCTGTGCGCTTCCAAAAAATTGGTGTGAGGTCACTTGTACTGTTGCAACATATGCAAAGTAGACTGACTAAAATTAAAATAAGGAGGTGAAAAAACAATTCAGAAACTACTCAGAGAGGGATCACCGGCCGGCCTGGCCGGACTTGGTTATTTCATCAAAAGTGCACCAAGGAAGGCATTCCTCGTGAGGCCTGCGAACCAGGAGGGGGTTATGTGAGACACACAGCCCCGTTAGCCTGCCAGGGAAGAGCGCTGCTGAGAAGAGCAAAATACCTTTGGAAAATACTGTTTGTCTTCCGATTTCTAAATTCCCAGAGACAGCTGGAAGGATTAAGGATGATTTTTGTTTTCTTCCTATTACCAGGAGCGCTCTGATGATGTAATCTCTAGCAAGTTGCACTGCTTCCAGTCTTAAAGGCTGCATGTCTCTGACCCTTCAAATCCCCAGCAAGTCCACGGGGGAAAGGTGGCCCATCTCTCCTCGTTGGGATTTCTAGCCCTGTAAACCCAGAGCGTGGTTGCTGTGATAAAAAGCTGACTTACTGGCAGTACCCTTTAGGATCGATTGTGTTTACTATTTCCTTCTTGCCGCTGTCAACATGATTCTAAACAGAACGAAAATGTATGGATATGAGAGTAATTACTGTATTTTGAACTTCTTGTATTTATTCGGTTCTGTGTAGGTGCTGTGTTGTTGTTAGGTGTCGTTGAGTCTAGTATGACTCATAGCAACCCCATGAGCAAAAGATCTGAACCCTGCTCTATCCTGTGCCACCCTTACGCTTGCCCACACATAAGAGCCTGTTGCGGCAGTCACCTTGTCAGTCCACCTGGTCGAGGGTCTCTCCTTCTCCAGTCCTCCACCCTTCCCACCATCATGTCTCTCTCCAAGGAATAGCACTTCCTAACAACATGCCCAAAGTATGTGAGGGGAAACCTCATTATTCTTGCCTCCAAAGAGCACTCCAGCTGCACCCTCTCCAAGACATATTTGTCCACTTGACCGTCCACGGGATGTTTAGAGCTCTTCTCTAACGCCACAGCTCAAAGGCATCATTTCTTCTTCTGTCATCCTGATTCACCATCCGGCCTTCAGATGCATAGCAAGTGATTGGAAATAAGGATGAATTCTGGCTCAGTTATCAAGTGCTGCTTTAACAGAAATCCCGCAAGTATTTAAGAAGCAGGAATTTATTCTTCCACAGTTTAGGGGTCTAACACTCATTGTCATTAAGTGGAAACCAGTTCATAGCTGACAACTGATGGGCTTGCCTGAAGCTGTAAATCACACAGGAGGAGTTGCCAGTCTTACTCGTGAGTTCAAACTGCCGGGGAGGTACCGCTGTTGGGTGAACAGTACAACTCCCTGTGGACCAAGCGCCAGAGCCGCCAAATAAGTATTTGTCTTGATGTTGTTGTTGCAGATACCGCTTCATCAGAGTCTAGCTCAAGATCAACCACAGCTCTTTCTGTTGCCGTGTAAGCCGTTTCACGACAGTTCTCCAATCAACTCTCATGTCTTTTCTGTGACTCTAAGGAAAGTTTTCCCCGAGCTCTCAAGTCTCTCTTCCCAGGGCGCATTTCTGGGACCTTTGGCTGTTTAGTTTATTTCTTCAGGGTCTCTACCTCATTCTTGAGCCTTAGTCCCCAAAGAGCCCACCCTGAGAACCCAGCCCTTGGAATGGAGAAAGAGGATTTTCCCATCTAGGTCTTTTCTCATCTCTGGGTTCAGTGCGTGCTTGCCAACAGCAGCCCTGTCAGCTCCGTGTGCTCCCTTTCCCTTTCAGAATCACGCGTCATTAGGGGCGTGAGTGTGCACCCTGGGGAAGATGACTCATTCTCTGATGTGGACATGAAGCCACCAGTTAGAAGAACAAGCGTTTAGTATGCAATTATACACAAAAGCTAAGGTGACGGCTGCGACTCTGGACAGAACTGCCTTAACGAGCTTTAACACAGGGAGGTAAAGGTGGCAGGTTTATAAGGGACTGAAGTGTGGCCACAGGTAGGAGTAACATGGTAGTTAGGACTGTGGATGCTTTGGGCAAGTCATCGAAATGATTTCAGCTTCTGAGTTGTAGATGAAAGGGCTGGAGTCCTCAGAAGGTCTAGAAAAGCCCATGGAAACCTCTAGTGCTGGACACGGGGGAAATACCGCGGTTCCTGAGCACCGGGAACCCTGACCTTTATGACTGTTTGTTGTGTACCGTCGAGTTGTAACCGATCCGTGGCTGACCCTCTGGTGGGTTTTCAGAGGCAGTTCATCTGTCTCATGGGAGGAGATTGCCCATCCTTCTGCGGAGCAGCTGGTGGATTCAAACCATGTACCTTTGGGATTGTGGCACAGCTTCTTGCCACTAGGCCACCAGTACTCCCTGATCTTTATGACCAGATTCCAAATTTCATCTTTAGATCAGTGAGGGGAGGTGGTGGTCTTATCTTTTATCATATTGACCACATTGCTTTAACATCCCTCTGCATGATCACACTGAAGGCAGGGGTTTGCAAGTGCATCATAAATACTTAACTTACTTTACTTTGGGAAACGAAGTTTATAAGTGAGAGCTCTGGTGGCCTGGTGATAAGAAGCTGTGCCACAATCCCACAGGCTCACAGCTCAAATCCACCAGCTGCTCCACAGGAGAAGGCTGGGAAGTCTCCTCCCATGCGATGAGCTGCCTCTGAAGACCCGCTGGAGGATCAGCCCCGGGTTGGTTCAGACTCAGCAGGACAAAGATGGGACAGTCCACTCCAGTAAAGATTGACCGCCCTGGAAACGCTGTGGGGAGTAGGAGTTGGAACTGACTGGAGAGCAGTGGATTGTTGTTTGACGTGATAATCTACCATTTGAGTACACAGAAGGTCACTTTAAACGTGCCTTCTGTCGTCGTCTTCTATTTTCAAGGAGCACTTTGTTAAAGTGCCCATCTGTCAACCCCCAGTTGGTGGTTCAAACCCACCAGCGGCTGCACAGAAAGGACACGTGACAGTTGCTTCTGTTGAGAGTCTTGGAAGCTCGTGGGGCAGTCCTGCTGCCATTTCCATTGCTGTGAGTCAGAATCAGCCTGACAGCAATGGGCTTGGGGTTTTGGTTTGGCCATTTTCGTCTTTCTTCCCCTTCGCTGTTGTAAGCAGAGGTGGTGGCAAGTTCAGGAGCTGTCCAGATGAGTTGAGCAGCTCGTCTCTGCCGTTATCCACGGAGCTGTGACCAGGGCTGCTGGCACTTACTGTTCCCAATGCTCTTACTTCTGTTCTGGGCGCCTCTGCTGGCGTCTTGGAGCCTTGTTCCTGAGGGTGGTGGGGCTGCCGATGTGTTTGTCTGGGTGTTTTTGAACCGGCTCGTCTTCTACTCAAGTGCCAGAATCAACATGGCAATGTGACACTTCTAGGATGGTACATCCTCAGAGCGCTGTGTTCTTGAAGGGGCAGACTAATGGCAAGACCACCATGTCCTTCATCCGGCAGTAAGGACAGAAAACCGCCTTCCCATCAGCACAGACACAGAACCCAGCGCACAGGGAAGAGCCGACTGGGAAGTTACAACCTCAGATGCTGGTGTGGTCAGTTTTAAAACTTTTTTCTTTGAATTTTTTTTTTCTTAAAAAAAACCACATACGTACAACAAAAACCAACCCAGGAATACCAATATGTTATTTTTATATTAATGTTACAAAATATTTAATTTTGTCCAAGTGTTTCCTCTCTTGATTTGAGAAGCAGATGTTATGGGAATGGGTTTGCAGGGCTGCCTGTGTGTCTGAAGCAAGCTTCTTGACATTTTGTTTCTGTTTGCTACCTGTAATTTGGAGCCACTGATGGTACTTGAGAAGGTGATCTTGAGGACTTTAAGGGATCCGGGTGCCTGGCACATTGTAGTTGTTGCTTTCGTGTGGTATGGTGTCAGTCCGAGTCACAGTAGAATGATCTCACAGGGTTCTCTGAGCTGTGATCTTTTGAGTTGTAGATCCCCGGAGTGACAGGTGGACTCGAACTCCCAATCTTTTAGTTATCAGTCAAGTGCTTAACTATTGCGCCACCAGAGCTCCTCAGAACATAGTAAGAGCTTTGTACAAGGTCTCACACTATTGTTGGTATGAAATAAGAACCTGGGGAACAAAGCTTTGACAGCACCTGTCAGGGTCACCGGGGCTGGGAAGCCTCACTCAGGAACACTTTTGACAGGATGAATGAAAGATGAAGAAATTAAGCCACAGAGAGGTCACAGGACAGCTGGGCTGTGTTAGTGACAGTACTCAGACCTTGCCGTCCTGCCTGGGTTACCTCTCTTAAGAGCAATGATTTTTAAATAGGGGAGAGGGGGGGCAGTAACTAGAGGAGCTTGCCACACAGTCCACTTGCTAGTTCATACACAGTGATTAAAGCCAATGAGATAGATTATGATAGGAAAGACAAGACCAGAGGGAATCAGCAAAAAAAGAATATTTCTTATGTGACTCAGTCAGAAGAAGCGTTTGAAAAAACGCAGGATTAGAGCATGAATGTCCATGTCAAGCAAACTAGAGTTTTCATCTTGACCCTTTAAGTTCTTGGATGAGGCGTGAAGCAACTTGAAGGCAAAGAGGATGGCAGTGAGCATGATGACGGTGATGGAGGATGGCTAACCATTGAGTGCATAGGGTGGACCAAGCATTTTCTAAATGTTGCCTTATTCATCCTCCCTGAGCTCCGCAGTCTGAGGGGTCCAGGTGCCCGGTGGGTAAGGAGTTGCACTGCCACCCCACAGGCAGGCTATTAGAAGCCACACGCTGCTCCTCAGAAGAAAGGTGGGCAGTCTCTTGCTGTGTTGTTTATAGCGTCTGCCAACCCACTCAAGGATCCACTGTGAGTTGGTTCTGACTCTATGTTATTTAACAAGCACAGCAGATGTTGTGGGGATGGCGTGAGTTCACACAGGATTTGTTCTGTTGTATATAAGGTTATTTCGAGTCAGAGCAATCTGACTCAACCCCTGACAACAATGGATACTATCATTCATCCTCTTTTGCACAAGAGAGAACTGAGGCACAGAGTGGATCATTTATTTGTTCAAGGTCAAAAAATTCTGCCTGTTAGTTTCTGCAGTGCTACCCTGCCTCACAAGTAGTTGTTGAACATCAGCAACCTACTTTCACTGCCGTTGCAGGAAGGGGGAAAGACTGGACTGACCATCTAAGCGGCTGTCTCCACTGTTGAACCTGGCCTTGGACCCTGCCAGGCCCCGTGCTGAGTGTCCTGTAGGACCGGGAGCTCAGGGCAGAGCGCAGAGGCATGGCAAGGCTTACCTAATCTCTGACTTGCCTGGGGAATGTGAGAGGGGAAGGTCCCAAATGGCTTCAGGCAGGCACCAGAGAGAGGAAAAATGAAAACCATGTTAAAGATAAATCGAGCTGTTCTTAAAAGTTAGAAAGTAGACTTAATTAGGACCAGCTCTTCCCATCCAAAACCACAAAAGTTAAAATGGGAAAATATTTCCAGAAATGCCCATTATGTGTTGTTAAAAAATATCTAGAGTAAAATATATGTTTTATTTTATACATGCCTCCAGCTAAAACTTAAGCTTTTACTCTCGCTCACAGAAGATGGGAATGTGAACCCAAATCTAGACAGCCCTGAATCCAATTTAGGTTGCTGCAAGCGTTGCAGTTTTCTATCGGCCAGATCTTACTGGAGCTCCTCAAAGGAGACAAGGGCGGGAAGGGAGGGGAGCGAGAAACCCAAGGCCCGGGTCTGGGAAAGCGCTGCTCCTGACAGGCTGTGACATGCCAGCATTTGCGCCTGTTCCTCTAAATGGCCTTCTCTGTCGTCTCCCATTGGTGCCCATGATGGCACATCTTTCATCACGGAGTCTGCTGTCCTCCTCTGAACTCACCGAAGGGCCAGATGTAATTAGAGGAGGTCAGCCAGGGGAGTGGCGAGGGGAGAGAGCTAGACTGCCTCATCCTAGGTCCGACCTCCAAAAATCAGATACGGGGTCGCCCTGTCTCCCTGTTCACTGCCTTCAGCAAGTCCATTAACTGGTACACGATGATTCATGCTGTGAGGGGCTAATCTTTGTCTTCCAAATGGTTGGCCTTGATATTTAGTTATTTTTTAAACTACTGTGTAGAGAAATAGCTCTCACTTGATTATGTTTTGAAAAGTTATTTCTCCTTGATGAATCGTTACCTTTTTTTTTTTTTTAAATGAGCTTGATCCTGCAGACTTTCTTTTCTTCTTGAGTGTTTGAGCAGCTTGCTGATTCTCCGCATTCCTGGGTTCCATCACGTTGTTGCAGGCTTTTCTGTGAGAATCGTCCTGAGGTTTCTGGGAGTCTGCCAAGTTGAAGCCGAAAGCCTTGTATTTTGTTGTTGTTGTTGTTGTTGTTGTTGTTGTTGTTGTTGTTGTTGTTGGCTGCCTCACTCTCATTGTACAAAAGCAGTGATACTTGTTCCACAGAAATCCCATTTCAGAGACAAGTGCGTTAGATTCCAAAGGAAAATGAAGCCTCAGCCCCATCTTACCTTGTTTTCCTCCAACCCTAGACTACTGATGACCCCTCTGAAAACAGACAATGTGTGGTGCCCATGTTCCATCCCAGCCCAGAGAAGACCTAACCCCTTGACTTTCTATCCTTTCAGCTAAGAAACGCCATGGTCAATCGCAAGACGGGCAAGTTTTCCATGGAGGTGAAGAAGACAGTGGACAAAGGGGTACATTTCCCCCCCCCAACATTCTTGCCACTTAATTTAAGACAAACCACTGTGAAAAATTAGCTTTGAAAGCTATATCTGGAATAAATATCTTTCATAGTGATCATTTTTCTCTTGTCTTTACTTATCTCAAGATTCATGTAGTACTGTTAAACTGATCATAGTGTGTCCATTTATTTTTATTTATTTCTGGAAACTTCACCTAGCAGACTAACCATGTTTTCTTTTCTCTACGACTTTTTCCCCCCCTTTCAATCTAGAAACGGGTTTTGGTGATGACAAATGACTACTATTATACAGACATCAAGGGTACTCCTTTCAGGTAGAGCTGGCCATAATCCATGGAACATTCCATCAGACCCATCAGTTGTGTTTGTACAAAACCTGCTGACGCTCTCAGAGCCCATCATCCGAAGATAACCAAACAGCCTGCCGCAGGGCTGGAAAGAGTGAGGAAGGGGGCTTTTCCCACGCCGCTTTTGTTTGTCCAGAAGGGGTAGGATGGTTCAGGCTCACCTAGGAGAACTCACTCAATTGGTCATGGCTTTGCATCTCATTAACAAGCAAATGATCTTTGGGAGTTCCCACCAAGTGTGGAGAGACTTAATTCAGAGGGTTACCAGGGTCCTTAACCATCTAACTTGCTGCCCAGTCAGTTCCATTTCACTTTTTCTTTCCATGCCAAAAACAAAACAAAACAAACCCAAACTGAGACTCTTTCAGACTTGGAGGTGGCATATTCATCCTCACATGACATGCTTCTGCTTCTAATTTCTCTGAACTGTCCTCCTGTGCTTGTCTACCTTTGAGTCCTGTTTTTCCCTCTTTGTAATAATTCTAGAAAGCGCCTTGGCCTCATTGCCTGCTCGCAGATGCGTATGTGGCGTGCTAAAAGTTCCCCATCGCTAACCCACTGTGGTAACGAGTGCTTTCTGTAAAACGCTCCTTCAGTAGGGCTGCTTCATATTTCTAAGCCGGTGCCTCACCATGCTAAAAAGAGAATTTATTGACTCTAGATTTAGCTAGAGAAGAAACCCTAGCATTGATGTCAAATAGTGCCAGGGACTGTGGGTGGATTCCATTTGGAACCAGAAGCCACTGAGGGAACCCCAGAGCCACATAAGTGGCTTTGCCAAATGAAAAAATTTGGTTTTTTTCAAAACCTTTTTTACTTTGGGCAAGAACAGAAAAGAGCCTAAGTCAAGTCAGTAAGAGTGTTTTGGGGGGGAGGATGGGAGAGGGCTGGGCTGAAGCTCACAACACAGTAATGTGCCTGCCCTCCAGTAGCAGTGGAAGTTTGCAATTTTGAACTTGAGAAAGGGGTTCAGTTCCCCAAGTCTCAAACACTTGCAGGCCAGAAAGACCCATCTCTGGCTGGATGCAGGAGTGGGACGTGTAAGGTGGTAGAAAGCATAGGGTGCAGGAACTTAGAAGTGCTCGCTGGAAGGGTGAGTCGTTTGCCACACTTCTTAAAAACCCTTCGGAACAGCCAATTGCTGCTGGCACTTCCAATCAGAAATTCTTTTGAAGCAGCTGATTGAACCTAAGAAAAACCAACACCAACTATAATCAGTGAGGTTTTGAAAATAAACTGTCTGAAAAAATTGTTTACAGAACATGAAATGGAAATGGGGAAAATGGAAAATAAGAATGTTAGCCCACAAGTCTATCCCAGTCGATGCCATGGACTTCAAGATCTGCTTTTGTTTCTTTGCAGTTTAGGTGTGGCGCTCTCCAGAGGCCATGGGAAATATTTCTTCCGTGGGAACGTGACCATCGAAGAAGGTAAAGTGCACTCTTTGCTTGTCTTCTCCTTTGGTGTAGGAAGAAAGCTCTCCGGAGCTAGTTACTAAGTTATGCAGCTCCCTTGTACCTCTGGCCATCCCTTCTCCTGGAATAAGATACCATTACCTGTCTGCTTGACGTCACCTCGTCTACTGAGACTATCAGGCTGATGGGAATCCCCGTTAATGATGCTCTTCTTTATCACTTTGTTGATTTCAAACCCCTGATTGATGTAAATCATTAGTCAGTCAGGCTACTAATAGAAAGGTTGATGGTTTGAATCTATGAAAAGGCACCTCAGAAGAAAACCTTAATGATCGACTTCTGAAAGGAGGAATCAGTCTTTGAAAACTCTACAGAGTTCAGTTCTGTTCCTGCACCCACGGGTGACATATGTCATGGTCAAGCTATGACAGCTCTTTTCTGTGTATTTGATCTATAAAGTTATTGAGGCAACTCAGAGCAATCAAACATTATCTATATTCTCATCGGTGGATATCAATAACATGAAAAAAATACATGTTAGTATAAAAATTATAATACATGTATGCAAGTCTAGTCTTCTACACAGAGGAGCCACAGACATGTCCTGGGTTCATGTCAACCAGGAGCCAGAGAAAACGGGGTTCCTATAAATTAGGAACATAGATCAGGAGTAAGTAACACTTCAAGGTCCTGATTCCTTGTCTTCATAAAGCACCTGCAAATAGTAAGCATCGAGTAAATAACAACAGTTGCTACATTTAAATTGTAAAATTGCTACCAAATACAAAGTCTTTTTCATCTCTCAACAACTCAGTGAGATCTGTGGTGATGGTCGTGTCATCGAGAGAGCAGTAAACTGAGGCTCAGAGAAGTTACCTTTCCAGTGTCACAAATTCACAGAGAAGGGGCGAACTGACCTCTCTAGAGTTCCAAGTCCTGAGTTTCCTGGAACAAGTGACTTGTGTGTTCTGGACGCTCATTTTTGCATGTCCATAGAGGAGGAGGTGGATCCGATCAGTACTCTTACTTAGTGTCTTTAATATGACAAAGTGCAGGAAGGTCATTTACAAGACTAACTTTGATTGGGTACTAATGAGTATGGTGACTTCAGAAATCAGACCATTGCATGGCTCACCCAGCTGATGTGGCAGAAACAGAAGCATCAGTTGATGATCCATCCAACCCTCAGTTCTGGAGGTGGCCTGTGGTTTACTACTCACTGTGCATCCATTGGTTCATAGATGTTGAGGTTTTTGGTGTGTTTTGTTTGTTTTTTACTTTCAGGTGATTATCTTTCAAGGTGTCAGGACCAAAAGGAGAGTTGAGGGATTCATTTTGAACTGTGTAGAGCCCAGAGTATGCCCATTACAGAGCCAGGCATATAGTCTTTCTTCCTAGAAACATGCAGGAGATAGGAGGCAACTTTGAGACTTGGACAAGATGCTGATAGGCTATATTCTCAGTGGTCCTTTAAGGGAGGGCGGGGGAGGAAAGCAAAGAAACAACCCAAACAAACGTAAAGGATTTTTTGTCTTTGTGGACCGTGTATGGTTCTGTGAATAGCACTGCTCATGAAGCCAAAAAGGTCATGTCTGAGCCAAATAAAATCAAGCTGATGAAGTAGCTTCTAGTTATAACAGCAGACAGTGAGTTACTGCTTGTTTCTTCACACCCTACCCTTCCTCTTCATTTCACTTTCTCTCTGTATCTTTCACTTTCTGTATCTTTCTTTTTCATATACTCACATACAAAGGGTATTGCTTTATCTTTTGGATCCTTTCTTTAGTTATTATCTTTTGCCTGTATGATCACAGCTGAGCAGTCTCAGACAGAATTTCAGAGCTGACTATAACCACCATGTAAAAAATGAGTCTTGAGTCCTTTGGATGGGAGGGAATGTCTGGTTATCTACACAAATGAGGTCAGATCTTCCTCTCTCTGTTGATCCTCTGTAAAGGGAAGGACCTACAACTTTGCCAACTTCGCTGAATAATAGATTCTGAGGAAGCTGTTCCCCTGTGGACTAACTAGTAGGGATGGTGTCATCTTTAAGAACTGCGGCAGCCACACAGTTGGCTCTTCTATAAAGGATGCCTCCATACTGAGTGTAGGCCATTTAAACAGACTTCATCAATGCCAGGCATTAGATAGATGGAGAAGAGATTACTCTTGCTCAGAAATGTAGGGAACAATTTCTAAAACTGAAGGCGTCTAGGTGGACCTCTCTCTGCCTGCTGAAATGCTTCTTTTCTGAACCTCTTTTGACATAGCTCTATCTTTTACATGTGCGGTGCACAGTAGTTCAGTAAATTAGAGCTCATGTCATTTTTCTTTCCAGCATTATCAGTAGATGTGACTTTATCTGTAGAAACAAAAGTAGAGGTGACGGAGTCAGAGAAAAAACTCAATCTCCATGCTTTCCTAGGAACTTGAGAGGAAGCATTTACAGAAGGCCTGACGTTCAGGATTGGATCGCTTATGTAAGATACTGTGAAACATAGCCAGAGAGGACTCTGTAGATCAAAGCTGACTGGAATTGAGCCTGAAAAGATAGCTACAGTTAACTGTGTTAGCACAATATTAAAAAGAGTAGCATCTCACCGCAGGGAATTTGTACTTACTTTTCCCTCCTGCCTTGAGCACTCTTCCCCCAGATAACCTATATGACTCTCTCTCAAGGCATCCAGGTCTTTGCTTAAAAGCCACTGTCTTAGTGAGACCTTCAGTGACCACCATATTTCTCCATTCCCATCTTTAGACAGTCCCTTTATTTCCCCCTCTATGCTCTATTTCCTTCACAGCCCTCACCACTTCGATAGGTGCCACTAGAAACTACCATGGTAACAGTCATTTTTATTTTACTCATTACTGTTTTCTCAGGCCTTGGATCCTGTCTTGTGTTTAGTAGATGTTCTGTAAAGGTATAGAATGAAGGAAAGAATGAGTCATGGAAGGGAAGGAGGAGAAAAGAAGATGATTAAGATTGAGAAAAAGAAGGGATAGAGGGGGGATGGATGGATGGATAGATAGATAGATAGATAGATAGATAGATAGATAGATAGATAGATAGATATGGACGGACGGATGGATGGATGGATGATGGTCGGTCATTCTCCCAGTATGTGTTGGAGCCAGGATATGTTCATATGGGTCATAAGTGAGAATATTTAGTCTAATTCATTCTCTGTCCTTTTAAATAAGGCAGGAGTGTAGTGTTTTACTGTTTCTTTTATAGTTGTATATTTGGTAGACCTACTGGGAACCTGAGAGCAGTAATATGCTGATGGTCACTTAGGAAAGTCTACTTCCTAAAAATATGCTAGAAGTAAGCATTCTGAGAGTTCCTATGGTCATCATTGCAGATGTGTCAACCTTTTAATGGCCTATCACCATCTCTTTAAAAGGCAGGGCTATTTCACAGTTAGAGTGATCTGTAACATTTTATAAAAATTCTGCATACTGGACAATGCCCTAGCTATCTTTGCAGTCTGATTATTCATTTTTCACTTAGCATTCTAAAATAGCAAGGTATTTTTGCTGGTCAGAAATAGTTGAGTATTAGCAATCTTATATTGTTCAGCCTATAATTTCATCCTATAATCACTCACCAGTTAGGGGCTATTGGAATTCCTGTTTTGTATATAAAGAAGCTAGCATATAGAAAGTTAACCAAACTGTCTGTAGGGTAAGTTTCTCTTCTACTGCTTATGGATGTGGCATCTATTTTTTACTTTTTAAAAAATTGCGATATATTACAATATAAATCAATGCAAAAAAATTGTAAGAATACAGCAAATCTATCCCCCTATCCATCCTCATCCTTCTGTTCCCACCCCTTCTCCCCTTCAGCCCCCATACCATCTCACTTCAGTACCAGTGGGACAGTTTAGCAGGGCAGCAAGCAATAAATGTTAGGATGTGGAAAATTCTCATACACTGTTGGGATTCTAAGACATTACAACTACTCTGGAAGGCAGTTTTAATTTTCTTCAAAAAGCTGAACATAGAAACTTGGTATGGATCTAGCTATCCCACTCTTCGGAATATACCCCAAGGAAAGTAGAACTGAGACACAAATGGAGATTTGTACACCAGTGTTTGTAGCAGTGTTATTTTCCATCGCAAGAACATGCAAACAGCCCAGATGTCCAACCGCAATCAAATGGATTGAGAAATTGTGATACATTCACACAATGGAATATTACACAGCACTCAGGAGCAATGATTTTGAAAAATACTACGTAATTTGTTATATATATATTTTCAAGTATTCAAGGCATTCCTGGGATAAACAGCCAAACAACGTGATAGATAGTGAATGAGAGAGGGATGTGGGAAGAGAGTCTTCCCGGGTGGAGGAATGTCTCTTTGGCACAGAGTCCTTGTTGTCAGGCACAATCCTTTGTTTTGTCGTCCACCCCTTGCCCACTACTGAGCCCTTCCCTGGAGCATGTGTATTTTTTTTTTAATTTAATACTGTTCACCAGATACTCTGCTGGAGAAGGAGGGGGCAATCTCCTCCTGTACCAGTCAAATCTGATTTGATGGTACACATAAAAATAATACAATAAAAATTTTTTTAAAAAATTTAATACTGTTTTGCTCAGGACAGGGCGAGGTTCAGAGCTACTGTACATAGGGTTGCTATGGGTCAGTTGTTTTGCTTACAAAATTCATATACATTGTGTTTCATTCATACACATTGTATTTCACACGTTCCTTCATTCACATTGTGTTTCATATGATCATTTCCACACACTGTGTTTTATCAAATTAATCACCATTGATCTATTCCCACTTCCTTTACCCCTTCCCTCCCTCTGTCCCCCAAACTCTACAACCCCATGATTTCCCACTCTCAGCCTCCCAGCCCCCACCCCTTCTTCCTTTGGACTTTTATACACACCTTACTAGTTATCCTTCTATTTTTACAATAATGGTATTAGGCGGTATTTGTCCTTATAAGACTGAGTTCACCCACCATAAAGATTTCTAGCCTTTCTCATGTTATATAATATTCTTCAAAGTCATTTCTCCTGAGTGCTGCATAGTATTCCACCATGTGAATGACTAACAATGTATTGATCCATTTGTTTGCTGATGAACATTTGGGCTGTTTCCATTTGCTTGCGATTGTAAATAACATAGCTGTGAAAAATCAGTGTACAAATCTCCATTTGTGGCTCAGTTCTCTTTCCTCCAGGGTATATCCCTAGCAGTGGGGTTGAAGTACCAGGGATGGTAAAGGGGAGTCAGTGCCCTACCTGAGTAATGAGTTCTCATTATCCCCTTCTTGACCTGCAGGCCTTCACGACCTGGAACACCCTGATGTGTCCTTAGCAGATGAATGGTAAGAATTAAGTAGTCCATCAGCGTTTGTCTTTGTTGCCCTCATTGATTTCTTGTTGTCTGTGCTCCCTTACCTCATTATCTTGGCTCAGAAGAGAGGGAGGAGGCATTCTCAATACTGACATGCTCTTGTTTTGGACCATGTTGTGTCTTAGGTCCTACTGCAACACTGACCTCCACCCCGAACACCGTCATCTGTCCCAGTTAGACGCCATTAAGCTCTACCTCAAAGGCAAAGAACCTCTGCTCCAATGTGAGTCTGCTTTCAAACGTGTGCTGGACGTGTATGTGGTGGCGGGGTGGCAGCCTGAATGCACAACCCTGTTTTGCCTCCTTTTGAAGGACAGTTTTGCTCTGGCAGTACCATTAGTCACGTTCAGTCCAGCCAAATATCTGTTTCCTGCAGGAACAGAAGAAAGAATACAAGTTCCCAAAAGTCACACTGAACTTCCAGTCCCATTTTAGCTCTTTGCATTGAACCTGTCCCTCCTACCAAGCTATTAAGCATTTGAATAGGAGGGCAACGTGGCACCTGAGAGGGGATGGTGAATGCCCACTCATCACTCCATTATTTTACATATGAGTAACCGAGATGGGACATAGGACGTTTCTCATCCTAGGCTATACAATAGGTGTCATGGTTTTCCCAAGGGTTGAGTCAACACTGTAAGACATGCTGCCCCTTCTGATACATATGTTCTTACTCTTCCCCCATCGAGTGTCTTTTGGGGATGTGCCGTGAGTAGGAAATGGCCAATGTCTGGTGCTGAAGAGGTGGACATGTTCCCTAGATGCAGGAGGAGAGCTTGTGCTCTCTATTGCTGGGCATCTCTGGTAGATAAAGTCCGAGCTGGTGAAGTTTTGCCCCAAATGTGCATGGTGCCACCTCTAATGAGCATGAGTGATGAATGAGGTAAAAAGCACTTCACATACTTTGTCTTATGGAACAACTAAGGCCGCTCTCCAGGCGATATAAGAGGGCACCCAACTACTAACAACATCTTCATGGCATGGATTTATATTTGAGGATCTGCTCTGACCAGCAAAAGATCAGATGAACACCATACAGGCCTAGTTTTGCATCTTCTTTGCCCTGTCTTAATGCCAAAGTATAGCAATAAAGGAACAGCGTGGCAGTCACCCTTTGGCTTTACTGCATACTAACTTTTTGCCGTATATTCCTCAGGCATTTTAAGAAATGAAACATTGAAGTAAATGTTGAAGCCCTTGTGTACCTAACCAGCCCTGTTTCTCCCCCACATAAATTTGCCCTGAATTTGTTCATCATTTCTTTGTATTTCATAGTTTTACTCCACGTATAGATACCCAAAACCAAATGTTTTGATTTACCTTTATTTTCTAAATGAAACTCTATATACAAATATACATATATTTATGTATACACACACACATATATAACATTATATGTATTATTCAGCAACTTATATTTTCATTCATTGTATTGTTGTGATTCATTGGGGCTGATCATTTAACACTTAATGGATTGGTCTGAGTTGGCATGTAGAATTGCATTTCACACCTACAATTCCATTTACCCATTATCCTCGGAATGATGAGTAGTCTCCAGTTTTTGCTTTTACAACAAAGTTCCATTCCTTTGCCTTCTTGGACCCCAGCTAAGGTGAGAACTGCCCCCACTAGGGAATAAAGAGTTCTTCCCCTGGGGTGTGATAGAGTTCTGGGATGTCTCACCAACAACACACACAATGGCACCTTCAATTCTTCCTCCACAGACTCTAGTCACTGTGGATTAAGGCAGAGAAGCCCTTTTGAAAAGGAAAAAAAAAGTCTTAAATGGAAATACTCATAAAATTTAATATAAAAACTTAAAGAGATATGATAATTTATTAATCATCAAGTCATATCTCTTTCTTGCCACCAGCTGAGATCAGGGCACTACAGACAATTGAGGTTTTGATAGAGGACAGAAATGACACACAAGAACAAACTTTAAAAGAAATTACTGCCTTCTGTACCTGACACTTGAGATGCAAGGTGTTGATCCGTAGCCTGGACCACAAGATGAGGTGAAAAAGCAGAAGAAGCAGAAATGCGGGACTGTCCTCCCTTCCAGATAAATTGGGGGCCTGTGTCTTGGTAGCATATCAGGTGCCAGATACGAGTGTTTCCTGTTCTTGACTGAGGGGAGGCTAACTCACGAGGCAGCACACCTGTGCGTGAAGAAGGATCCTCCGGATCCTGCATGGGAATCTCAGTGAGCGTTTCCTGTGCCCTCTCGGGAGGCACACCAAGCCTGTGTCCCTCCCACAGGTGATAAAGAATTGATCCAAGAAGTCCTCTTTGATGCTGTTGTAAGTGCGCCAATTGAAGCGTATTGGACCAGTCTTGCCCTCAACAAATCTGAGTAAGTGGTTGCACGTGTCGTCCTCGTAGGGTGATTTCCTCACAAGGGGTCCGAAATATGGTTATGGTTTAAGAATGTAACTGTTTTAGGAGCCAAGTGTGAAAGTGTTTTAATTCTCCCCAAAGCTCCAAACCACAAGAGCTCGAGCAGATTAGTGGCTCAGGCTTGGATGGCAGACTCCTGGGTTTGACATATAATTTGTTTGAGTTTGAACATTACATGAAATTCGGTATGCTGAGGTAGGGTGACACTTCCGAAAGAGAGAGGGCGGTGGAAGGAGCACTTTGCTTCCTGCCTGGCCATGGCTTCCTCTGTTTCAGAGACTTGAGGGAATTTGGGATCTGAGCCAGGTTAGGTTGTGAACAAGACAGGGAAGTGAGAGCTCGGTTTCATTAGAGTGTCAAATGTAACCCTGTGGTTTTCGTTGAAGTAGAGGTCTCAGGGGCAGGGGGGCCAGGCAATGGCAGTTGTCCTCAAAGGCTAAGATGATAACTGTTTTAACAGCTTATTATTGCTATTAATTCAGATAACTGTTAAAAGATTAAAAATAAGAAGCTCATTTCTTTTTACAATACTGCCACTGTTCCATTTCCTCCTTTTTTCTATTGTCTGTTGGCCCCAGCCTTTCTTTCATCTTCCCTTCTATATAGTCTCCTCTCTCCCCTCTATTGTTCACCTTGGTCTCATTTTCCATCAGACACTGAAATCAGTATTTGATCTGCTCTGTGTCCAGCACTGGGCTATGTGATGGCCAAATGGGCATATTCAAGACAAGCCAAGTCCGTGTCATCACAGCAGAGTGTGATACATTCTTAAGACTTGTAATAACTGCAGTAGAGGAAAATAGAGGAGTGGAGATGACCAGCACAGACAGCTTTTCTGGGTAGGAATTAACTCACAGCTTAGAGAGCATTCGGGGAAATGGGACGGCATATACCCAGGCCCCAAGAAACATGTGTGAGACATACTTAATAAATTTAAAGAAGCTCTGGTGACCTAGGGAGTTGTGTTCCACCCATGTACGTTTGATCCACTTACTCATTTTATGTCTAACATAGGAAGAGCTCTAGTGGTAAAAGTCCATAGGAAGTTGTACTGCTGACCTGCAGTGCAGACCGTTCTGGTGGTTCAAATCCACCAACAGCTCAGAGGGAAAAAGATGAACAATCTCCTCCCGTGTGTGACTGACGCCTCAGAAACCCAGTGGAGGGTCACGGTGTGTCCGTTCTGACTCAGAGACAATGAATTTGAGGGTTTTTCTGAGAAAGAAGCTCAACAAAGCCAAGATACAGCAAGCGGGCTAGAAGATGTTGGAGACGAGGCTGCAGAGAGCCCAGATGGTCCGGGAACTTAGAAGTCAAGTTAAGGATTTGGGATTTTATACTCTCAGTACTGGATAATCATTGAAAGAGTTTTAGAATATGAGGTGAGCTCTGGGGGCCTAGTGGCAAGAACCTGCACTGAAATCCCAGAGGTGAGCAGTTCAAATCCACCAGACGCTCCACTGACTGTACCAGTCAGATCTGATTTGATAGTATACACATACAAAAAAAATAATAATTTTTTCAAAAAAGAGAATGAGAGATCTGATCAGGGTTGCATTTTTTTAAAAAACAAAATCCCCACAAAGCTGTATTAAGAATAGTGTGTAATGAGGTGAAAATGATAGGAGAAGATCCTGTTGGTTTCCAAAGGACATGGTGCTTGAACCAGGATAGTGATATCTGACAGTGGACACAGAGAGATGGCTCTGTGGCATGCTTTAGAAGTAAGACACACACACCTAATAGTAGATTCAGTATACGGGGTGAAGGAGGCTGATCTGTTAGAGATCTTTTTTTCTAGGTTTCTGACTTGATCGCCCAGTAGATAGTCTTGCGATTTCCTATCACAGAAGACAGAAGAAGAGACTGGACATAGACAGAGTTTCCTTCTAGACATTTGCCGTTTCAAAGTGAGGGTGTCAGATAGGCAGTTCCATCCAAGTGTCTACAGCTCCAAAGAGAAAAATAAAAAATAGAGACGCCATCTCTCTTGTTCTTTGGAGAGCTGTCCTTGAACTGCTTTCATACTTGAATTAAGTTGTCTGGGGAAGACTGGAATCCTTTCCTGGGGTTGTTTTTGCTCATAGATGCGGAAATGTTTCTTTTAGGGCCTCCTGAGATGCTGACTCTTAGGCAAAGATTGTGGATTCATTCTGAACAGATGCTAGAGATTTCCAAAATGGTAGCTTGCTTTCTAGTCCACATCTGTAAATGATTGGACAACTTGGCTTTCCAGTCTGGTGTAGGCTACAAGCAGAAACAAATGCATATGCATTGGTTTTTATTCGCCCCATAAGCACTTCAAGGTAGCAGTGACCACTTTACTGGGCTGTCAAAGATCAAATAGCCAAGTGATCTGAGATTGAGGATGACGTGGATAATACTTCAGATCAGATTGCTACTAGCATCTCAGGCCGCGAAGCACATTCACGAATCAGCATCCCCTCAGTACATTTGTTGTTGACTAAAGTTACATGTTGGTGGAGGAAGACCATTTGCTCTTTCAGAAGGAGAAGTATGCATGCAGATCTCCTGGGAGACACGTTCAAACACATGAAACCCGCCTTGGAAGTTTAAACAAAATCATCTTTAGTGAATTTTCCGGTTAGCTTCCTTTGCTAAGGCCATTCCTAAGGTTCTTACAAATAACTTACAGGGCTTTTCAAAGAAGGCAGGGCAGTTAGTGCTTTATTAAGTTCTTTTTGCTGGGTAGTAAGACTAAGGCCCATGGCCCCGGTAGACATTATGACCATGGTCAGCTAGATGTTCTCCTTTAGTTCCCCTCTACCCCAGCTGTGGAATTCCAGGCCAGGCTGTGTCTGTGGGATACTGCACGTTTGATTCAGAGATGCAGTAACCTTTTCTCCCTAAGGAGAGATTCAACACAGTCTTGGCATAGAGAGAATAGACTGAGTAGCATCGACCTTAAAAGCCAACTCCAAATGTGGTACTTCCTCTCTTTCGAGTCTCTCCCATCCTCAGAATGAACCCATCATCCCTGGTGTTCCATGCTGCACTGCTGCAGGTCAGTGGTTTGAATCCACTAGCCGCTCCACAGGAGAAGGTGGGCCAGTGTATGAAGACTTAGAGCCTCAGAAACAGATGGAGGCTGGCTGTGAACTGGCATCACCTTGACAGCAGTAGACCTTTTGATCTTCCCAACTTTACAACCAGAATCTTGAGAGAAGGACAAGTTTAGAGTCAGGAGATTCATTTGCTTATGTTGCTCCTGATGGCAGGGAATTTATTTTCCTGCAAGAATCACCTAGAAAACACTTTTTGAAAGGCATAGAGTTTGTATTCTGTGCTTGAGATGTGCATGTGTATACGGCAGAGAGAGGGTGGGGAGAGGGAGAGGGAGGGAGAGAATGTGCGTTTCTGCAGTTTCTTTTTGAAGTTAGAGTTTCAAAACAGTTATTTCACAAAGCACTCCCGAGTCTTACGATACAAAAGACATCGTCTGTCCACAGCCTGTCTGGAGGCGTCCCCCTGATAGCCACTGGTTTCTTTCAGGAATTCTGACAAGGGGGTGGAAGTCGCCTTCCTTGGCACTCGCACGGGCCTCTCGAGAATCAACCTGTTTGTTGGTGCGGAGCAGCTCACCAATCAGTAAGTAGGAGGCTTCTCTGCAGAAGCGCAGCGGCCTGGGATGGGCCAGGCCAGGGGAAGCTGGCTTCGCTGGATTCCACCGCTGGTTCAGGCCTCCCCAGCCTGCTGACATGTCGCCTCTCTGTTCTACCACGGGGGGCCCCCAGTGTGTGTGTCCACCTGCCTGCTGGCCCTTCCACTACCCTTTGTTCCTCACACGCGCTGGCCTCTGGCCACCATGCTGGAGTCCTCTCCCACTCGGGTGAGTCATCACTGAACCCTGGAGATGGAGTGGCTGCTGGCGGAGCAGCCAGAGGGAGGACGGCCGCTGGTCTCCTGACAGATGCCTTCAGGGCCGCCAGCTGTTCCAGAGCTCTGAGGAATCCTGCATGTCCTGGAGTCTGTGTTTCCAGCCTGGTTTTTTGTTTTGTGTGTGTGTGTGTGTGTCCCCTGATGTTTTAATGCCTTTGTCCTCAACCTCAGGGACTTCAGGGCCCCCGATGCAGTAATGGTCGCCCTGAGTCCAGTCATGTTTGACATCCTGGTGCTTCCAAGGTCACCTCAGTGAATGGAGGGCAGAGCACTCCTGAGTTCAGTCCCTGGGTGCTCGCTGCACCGCGGCTCAGTTCTCATGTCTTCCTTCAGAGAACCATGAACCCCTAATGCCTCAAAGCGTTGTTCCCAATGGCTGGTAGATAGTCTGGAAAGTCTTTTCTGAGCCCAGTAAGAAGTTTTCTCTCCGCTCTGCTCCCCCAACTAAGGGCATATGTGGCCAGAGACAAATGGAGTCTGAAGATGTGGGAAGCTCAAGTGTGGTTTACAGATGAGGTAGGAGGTAGGATTCAGTGGTTACCACAGAGCCTTATATACAGTCTTCAGCGTACCCAGGGGCTAAGTAACAAATCCACAGGCAGCTGCCAGTTTGAGAGAGAGTGGTCCAGCAGGAGCCCAGGGAACAGAGGGTAGCCCATTATGAAGCCCCAGCTCAGCAGTGCTGCTTATCTGTTAGATGAGGCACTAGCCCCGTCCCTATCAAGCCAAGCCTATAAAAGGGAAAACCCATTGTTACTTTTTTTTGGATAGTTTTGCCTGAGTACTGCCTTCTAATTCTCCTCCTAGAACTTTTCTTCCCAACATTTCGCATTTATCTTTAATGAATCTGTAGTTGTGACTTGATTTTTAAAGTCCTCTTTAACCTTGACCCCTGGAGAGTTACCCTTGCCCAGAGGACAAGACTCTAGGAAGGGCCGGAAATCTTGAGGTACGCACTGCTGTCTCCTTTTAGGGCTCAGAAAGGTTAAAGATTGCCACAAGATGCAGTCAGCTCAATAACAGTGGATTTTTTTAAGTGAGACACAAAAATACATTTTCTAATGCTCAAAGAGGAAGGTTTTTGCCAGTTGTTGTTGTTGTTAGGTGCCACCAAGTAGCGTATGACCCACAGCGACCCTACGATGTTATGCCAGTAAGTGAGAGTAAAACCAGCAAGTCAGAAAAATGATAACAAGAACAGCATACGGCACCTTGGTGGTCTGGTTTCTGGGTTATTGTGATGTATTTGAAAGATAACAGGATTGTGTTTAGGAATGCTTGAGATGTGCTTGTTTCATCTGACACCGTCTCACTCGGCTCTGTTGAAAGACAGAGCAATGATTTCCCCTGAGGATCAAGAAACTGGAGGATGTAAAAAGGATTTGGGAAGTTGAAAATATGCCTAACTGTGAATTCTATTCCCTGTGGCTTCAGCCTGACCAGAGTGGGTGAATGATCCTCCTATCAGCAAGAATCTCATATTTATTGGCTTATATAAAAGCACATTAATAGCTGTTTAGAGCTGTTTTGTTTTCTCTTGACTATGCAAAGGCATTTGACGGTGTAGATCCTAGCAAACGATGGCTAGCACTGAGGCGAATGGGAATCCAAGGACACTTAATTATGCTCATCTGAAGCTCAAACTAACGCCAAGAAACTCTTGTCCGAGCAAAGCAGGAGAACCAAGGCATGGTTTAAAATCAAGAAAGGCATTCAGCGGGTTGTGTCCTTTCTTCATACCTATTCAATCTGTATGTTGAGAAAATCATTTGAGAAGCGGGACTCTATGAGGAATAATGTGCCATCGGGCTCAGAGGAAGACTCATCAACAACCTGCGTTATGCAGATGGTACAACCTTACTCACTGAAGGTGAGGAGGACCTGAAACACAGAGGAGAATATCGAGGATCTCAACGTCAAGAGAAAAAGTCCTTACCATTGGACCAATAAGCAAGTTCATGGTTGATGGAGTAAACTGTCAGTGATTTCATCTTACTTAGAGCCATAGTCAACACCCTTGGTACCCACAGTCGGGAGATCAGGAGGTGTCTTGCACTGGGAAAGTCTGCAGTCAGGGACCTCTCCAAATTACTGAAGAGCAATGATAATGGTTTAAAGACTAAGGTGTGGCTGATCCAGGCCATGGTCTTTTCCATCACTTGGTATATGCCTGAGATGTATATCAAGTGATGTATGCAGTGAATAAGGATTTTAGCAGAAGAATTGATGTGGTGTCGGAGAAGAGTACTGAATATCCCATGAAGTGCTAAAAGAAAGCACAGGTAAGTCTTGGGAAAAATGTAACCAGAATGCTCCTTGGAGGCAAAGATGGCATGGCTTAATCTCACACACTTTGGTTATGTTGCTAGGAGAGGCTATTTATTTCTTGCAAAGGTGGAGGGTCAGCAAAAGAGAGGAAGACTCTCAACGAGATGGATTGACACAATGGCTGCAACAGTGGGCACAAGTGTATTAGAAATTAGGAATAAGGTACAGGATAGGACCGAGTTCAGATCTGTTGTTCATAGAGTCACTGTTAGTGATATTCCACTCAGTGGCACCTAGCCTCCCTCTGACGTTGACACCTAGCTTTCAGATACACTCTTAGGGCTAGAAGCCTTTAGAGTTTCCCATTCTTTTTCTCTTTTGTGACAAAGGGATACAGTCAGAGCTCAAAGTCTTGGAGCCTGTACTCAGCACCATCATGCACTCTCTGGTCTTGTATCCATATAATACATAATTTTACAATTTTACCTATTAAGATAATTGGATGCTTCCATCCCAGAGCTAACTTGTATCATCTTCAGTCTCCTACACTGAGATACAAATCCCTGTCCTCACCGCCTGTATTTGTAAGTAAGCCTGTTAGAATTCATGGCCAGTAACTTGACCTTCACCTCAGATACTAGCAATGTATTTGTTGCTTTCAGTATGGCATCTTTTATCTTCATACCTTCACAGTGTGGCTCCTGGTTTTCTCTGCGGTCCTTAACGTAAGAGACAACAACCTCACACCTGCCAATAGATCCAAAGAGAACAGAGAGAAATTCTTGGACTTCACTGCTGCCATCCCACCAGAGCTCCCTGGTGGCCTGGTGGTAAGGAATTAGACTGCCAAGCTAGAAGCAGGCAATTGAAATTTACCAGCTGCTCCACAGGAGAAATATCGTCAGTCTCCTCTGTTGAAATTGACATCTTCTGAAAAGCCATTGGAGGGGCAACTATGAGTTGGTTACAATTGGACAGTACACACAACAACAGTTAACTCTCATATATGTGTCTAATTCACACATGATATTAAAAAGTTTCAACTATATATTAATAAATAAATATATATATGATACTTACATATCATATATATATACATATATATTTATATTTATTTATCAAGATATAGTGGTATCTTGAACTCTGAGGACTTGGTGGTAAGAAGCAGCTCTGCAGTCCCAAAGGCACACTGTTTGAATCCACCAGCTGCCCTGCAGAGGATGGGCAGTCTCCTCCCATGTGATTAACTGCCTCTGAAAACCTGCTGAAGGGTCAGCTATGGTTGGTTCCGACTCAGTAGTACACAGCAACAAACAGCAACTCTATCTTGATAAAGATAGCACTGTTATTCCCATTTTGTAGAAGACTATCAAAGGGCTAGGACGGCATACCCAGAGTTGTCCAGCACTGTCCAGAATTTACACAATCTCAACCGTAATAACATTGACAGTCACAATGAAAGAACTTTTTTCCCGAAGAAAAAAAACAATCTGGGTCGGAGAGTTGCAGGGAGGAAAATGTGCAACAATGAAGGCTTGAAATCCCAAGTTCTTTATAAACTTTTATTAAAATCTCAATAAAAAGGAAAAAACACACACACATTGACAGTCACTAGTCCCTAGAAGTGTGCTGTCCTCTTTTGCAGAAGGAACTTTCTTCCTGAAGAACATTTTTGGAATTCTGCAGAATCCAAAAGGATTCTAGGGGAGCTCTGGTGGCCTAGTGGCAAGAAGCTGTGCTGTAATCCCAAAAGCACTGGGTTCTAACTCACCAGCTGCTCTTTAGGAGAAGAATGGTGAGTTTCCTCCTGTGTGATTAAGTGCCCCTGAAAATCCACTAGATGGTCTGCTATGGTCGGTTCAGACTTGACAGTACATATCAACAACTACAACAGTCTCTAGAAGTAAGCTGTTCTCTCTCACAGAAGGAACTTTGTTTCTGAAGCCCAGTTTTGGAATTCTGCAGATTCAGGTCTTGCCTTCTGAACCACTGCCTGCTAGATGACTGGCACTCTCAGGTTTCCCAGCCACCCAGCCTTTCACATTAGCACCATTACTAATGAAGATTGCGTGTGGTAGGCACCTGCTCACTTCCCTGGATGACAGCACCGCTCTAGGCAGCTGGACACTGGACACCTACTCTTAGACCTGCTTCCTGATGCCCCCAAAGCCTGATTGTGGATTGTCTTTACCTTCTAACTTAGCTAATAGTGCAACCCTGGGCCTGGAAAAAGCCCCCTGCACCACCAGTTAGGACTGTTTCTACCAGTCCTAATCTACCAGAAATGGTGACCCTTATAATCCAGTGGTTCTCAGCACGGAACTAGATCAGATACTTAGGTATCCGATGCTATTTCACTGTGCTTGAATTTATGCTAAATCCTAACTAATTTGTTATTAGAAACTCCTTACATTTGGGATCTTATTGAGGAGACCATACCATGGTTTGATAAATGGTCAACCAGGAATGTCTTGATCTCATTCAGAATGGAGAGCTCACATCTTTGAGAGTAAGCTCATGCCATTGGTCTCCACCTCTTGAAGTTCTTACTCCCTGAAACTGGAAATATTATTAGGACTGGAAATATTATTTCCCTGTGGTTGTACAAGTCTCCTGTCTGGCATTTGTTGTTGTTGTGGTGGTGGTGGTGGTGGGGGTGTATCAACCCATTGTTGATCAGAAATGGAAATGCCTTCCATTCAACTGTGACTATGTCCGTGGTCCAGCATGGATAGTGGCTTGACTTGTTCACCTGTCCAAGTCAAGTTCCTGAAGAATCCTGTCTAGAGAAAACTGGGGAAAGGGGGCCATTTCAACATTTGTGATATCTGATGAGTTTAGAGTTTATGAAATACCACCACTGGACATTATAGAACCTGAAGGGGCTTGCCTCTCCTGGAGAACCAAGACATCTCTCTATCTGGCATTCTGAATCATGCAGAGACACTCTGTACCCTTTTGATCCTGCTGATGGCTGCAAATTCTGTCTCATGTTTGAGCAAAAAAATTCTTTTGTCAAAATTTAAAAAAAAATTTATCTACTTCGGAGGAGTCATCATGCTGGTGAGAGTTCATAAAGAAGCCTCGTTTGGGTCTTCTGTGGCAAGTCTCAGCATACATTTGTTAAAGGAGGGCATCTTGATGGGAAAAGGGTCAGAGAACGAGAGGAAGACCCTCAACAAGATTAATTGGCCCATTGATTGTAACAATGGACTTGAACATGGTGGAGATTCTAAGGATGGCATAAAATAAGGCAAGATTCCGATCTGTTGTTCATGGGATCACTTTGAGTCAAAGTCAATGCCATGGAACATAATACAACATTGACAGCATAAAGCATGTGCATGAAAAGGTGGCCATACGCGTTCTCAAAAAGTTACAAATAGAAATACCTTTTGACCCAGCAATTCTACTACTGGGAAAATACCCTAAAGAGACCATAACTGACATCCAAGCAGATATATGCACACCCATGTTTATCGCAGCTCTGTTCACAATAGCAAGGAGTTGGAAACAACCTAAGTGCCCATCAACAAATGAATGGGTAGAGAAGTTGTGGTATATTCACACAATGGAACACTATGCTGCATTGAAAAACAAGGAACTCATGCAATATCATTCAAAATGGGTGACTCTGGAGGACTTTATGCTGAGTGAAGTATCTCAGTCACAGAAGGACAAATACTGCATGGTGCCACTGTTGTAAAACAGGACTGACCTTGGGGTTGGGGAGAGACTGAAAAAGATGGGTTCAATAATGTATACTGCATTGAAACAGATGAGGGAGAAAACTGTTTAAAAGGGATATGTGATTAGGTATTTTTTGTCATGACAGGAACCTAGAGCGAAGGCTACATGGTAGAGTGGACCTGGGGGATGGTTTGTAAAACAATGAAAGAATTTGTCTTTTACTTTTCCAAGAGTGTAGTGTACTAGGTGGGAGGGTTGGGAGGCAAGAAAAGTGCAACAATGAATGAATGGATGAAAATCCAAAGTCTCTGTAAATTTTTACTGACATTAATAATAAATTTAAAAAAAATAAAAGGTAGCCATAGGAGGATCTGAAAGAATTGAGAAATATACTTAATATACTAAATATACTTAAATGAGGGGTAAGCAGAGAAGTGCTGTAGGGCTGAGACCTCACCCCACCCTTCTCCTAGTCCCCTTGAGACCATTTGTTAAAAAAGAAAAATATTAAAAAAAAAAAATAAAAGAAATTATCTTTGAGTACTTAAAGAGCTCTTATTAATAAGAATTGGTTTAACCTGTGCTCATTAAGAGTTGTGGACATGATTAATGCCAGGATCCAGGGATAATGAGCAAATGAAATTCTCTGCCCATGAAGAGGAATTAGGACTCGCTGGTCAAAGTTTCAGGGAGTAAGACCTTCAAAAGGTGGAGACCAATGGCATGAGCTTACTCTCAAAGACGTGAGCTCTCCATTCTGAATGAGGTCAAGACATTACTGGTTGACCATTTATCAAACCATGGTATGGTTTCCTTAATTAGATCCCAAATGTAAGGAGTTTGTAATAACAAATCATCTAGAATTTAGCATAAATTCAAGCACAGTGAAACAGCATTGGATACCTAAGTATCTGATCTAATTCTGTGCTGAGAACTACTGGATTTTAAGGTTCACCATTGCTGGTAGAACATCAGCTTCCCCCCACCCCAAGCGTATTGTTCCCTAATTCCTTTCCTTTCCTGTAAGATCTCTGAAAAGCACAGATAGGGCAGGCTGGCATTCCTCTTCCCTAGTTGGGGCAACCCAGATGGGACAGGTAGGTCCTGGAAGAGAGAGGTAACTCTGGAGGCAGGTGAAGCCAACAATCACTCATTTGGATCTCAGAAATCTTGGGGAAACCTGGGAGAAAGTGTTATGTAGGATAATGAGGCAAAAAGAAAGAAGAAGCGGTGGGGGGTGGGGCGGGGGGAAGCAGCTTGGTGGGAGCGGCTGGAGCCGTGGGGACCAGCGGAGGGAGAAGCTGCACTGGGCTCTGTGGATTCTTGTGCTGAGTAGTCTTTGAGGTGCACCTTGAAAGGAGCATGATTTTTAACAGGAAATGAGAAGGAGGTACCTGTTGCCTTCAGGGATGATCAAGGGGTTTACAGAGGAGACCAGGAGCAGGCTTACTTGACTGTGAGCTCGGGAAGTACGGGAAGAAGGAAACAAAGATCCCAACACACGTCCACTTCCCCTCCTTTTCATTCTCTCCATCCTTAAAAGCAGATACTTCTGCCAAGATTGTGTGTGCCTTCGTGGAAGTTCTATTTTCTTTAGACGTCAAGAACAATTATACAAGATATATTAGAGAAATAGTTTCACCCTGTTGAAATCTACAACCAAAGCTCTGCCAGGCGTTTCTTAGTAACCTGGGATGCACAAGACTGGCCCTGATCCGCTCGGTACTGAGAAAGAAGGTGTGTGTGGGACTCTTAAGAGACAGTACTGTCCAACAGAGGCTATTGGAATGAAAGTATGGCTGTCTTTTCTTAGCTAATGTCGAAGATGCTCTTTTTGTTCTTCCATTTCAAGGGACTTCCTGAAAGCTGGAGACAAGGAGAACATTTTTAATGCGGACCATTTCCCTCTCTGGTACCGAAGAGCTGCGGAGCAGATTCCTGGGAGTTTTGTCTACTCAATTCCATTCAGCACAGGTGGGTGCCATCTTGGGGACATTCTGCTCACCTGGGCAGAGTGTACAGAACACGGGGGATTAACTTGAAGGCTTCTGCCCATGGTAAAGACAAGGTCACCTTTGCGAGCTGGTGCTGAATATTGGGGCAGTGCTGAGTCCATAAATGGAATGGCCCCAAATGAAATGAAGATTTTACATAGTCACCTTGCGCAAGAGCATTTCAGGAAACAAGGCTGATACCTTGTGCCTTGTGGAATTTGAATACAAACTTCTCAGACATTTTCTTTTAAAGGTTGTAAAAGTCCTCTTTACAAAGTTAAAGTAAGCTTTCTCCTTTGTTAACAAAGTCACTTCAAAGACCTACAATTTTTCATTTCAATGGAAGTGACCTAAATGAATACACTGGAATAAAGAAGGCTAGTACAGCCTGGAACTCTCATTTCAGAGGGATACAGTGCTAAGGAGATGAGAAGAGCTGAAATTTTGTTTCTTTTTTCAGTTCTCAGATTATATGATTTGTGAAAAAAGTAAAGTGACCTCTCTCTAAAAGAACTTAGGTGCGATCTTATTTCAACCAGTTTTAGAAGCAAGAGAACTAGAAATACATTTTCAGTACTTTTTGGCTAGTTCATGGTCACATGCATCTGATATTTTTGATGCTCCTTGTGTATAATGCCATACACCATGTATTGTAGCAACTTGAGAGATGAATGGAACTTGGTTTTATAAACTTTAATTGCTCTGGACATTTTTACATATGTTGTTGTTAGATGCTGTCGAGTCAAGTATGACTCATAATGACCCTCTGAACAACAGACCTGAGCCCTATCCTGTCCTGTGCCATCCCCACAATCTCTGACACACTTGAGCCCATTGCCTCAGTCACTGTATCAACTCACTTGATCTTTTTTTACATAGTTACAGTCAATAGGGGATCTTTGATGCCTTAGTGGTAATGAATTGCGCTGCCACCACAAAGGTATGTGGTTCTAATCCACTAGCTACTCTGCAAGAGAAAGATAGGCAGTCTCCTCCTGTCTGATTTACTGCCTTAGAAACACCACTGGGTGTCAGCGATGGGTTGATTCAAGTCAACAATAATAACAGTAATGACAGTAATAACAACTTAGTTAATACTAGGGTCTTTCCTACTGCAGTGCAGTTAATTAATGCCTCAATTACAAGTGTTGCTAATTACACTCTTAAAGCAACTCTCCAGTTCTCAGTGAAGGCCCTTCTCCCTAAATGTCAGTGACTTCTCGTTTTCTGGAAAAGAGACATTTTCAGGTAACATACTCTTGAAGGTAACAGAATATGTGTTAACACAATTTGTCCAGTAGCAGGCCGCCTGGTCAACTAAAGACTGATGGAGCACCCAAGGCTATAGTCCTTAGTCAGGTTTTGAGTCTATAACAGAAATCACTGTCATGGCTGAATTTAGACAGCCAAATAATAGGTAGGTCGATACGATGAGCAGTAACACGAGGGAGGCACTCACTTCTTAGACTGAGAAGTCATGTAAGGTGAAAAAGGCAGCATTTGCCCAGGGATAAATCTCAGAAAGTAGGAAGAGGTATACTAGAAGGATTGGTGGAAACAAGAATCACAGGGAGGGTGTAGGAAAAGTGCCGTTACATTGTGTGTGTATTGTGATTATTTTTTATAAAACAAAATGTGAATGAATGGAAATCAATTGGTTTTGTAAACTTTTCACTCAGATCACTCACAGAAAGAATTGCCCAATAATTTGTTGAATGAATTCATTAAGATGAGGGCCCCTCATTAGTGAGATGAATCGAGAAAAGGCAAATATTTTGGAGACATCCCTCACTGAGTGAGATTCCAGATAGGATGGTCCCTTTCAAGATTAAGAGCCTTAGAATTTGTGATCCTTTACTCATGGGCCTGTATGAATGCCATCTCCCACACAAGCATCCTTTTCAAGAAAATTTCCAGGTGGCTAAGGATCTTTCAGTGTGTTTATCTGCATCACACTTTGTTGTTGAAAACTCCACCAAAGAGACAGTGAACTCTCATTCTGCTGTGCCCCTCCACCAATAATGTCTTCCATCGAATGATCTCACAAGTGTTCGGTTTTCATAGTATTGTAAAGAAAAGGGACAAGGGAAGCATTTAGCTTCTTCAGTTTGCATTGAAATTGTGATGTTAGCTTTCTGTGACAGAACATTTGGCCCTGAACAAACCAAGGAGAGGAGCTAAGAGAGGTGGGGACAGTCCCTGAAACTGCCTTGTTTGTGTTTGTGCACTTGTGTGTGATGGGTCCTCACACTGGATTTCTTTGTAACTATCCTTCCAATTTACTCTTATTCTTAACCAAGAATTATGTGGAAAACACAATTCTTCTGTTTAATGAAGGCTGTGGTTGAATTGGCTTTTGGCAAATAGAATTTTCATTATCCTTTCACTGTGATTGTAGAATGAAAGGAAATTTCCTTATTCATCATGAAGTTATCAGAAACATAACATCTTATGAGATTTCATTTACCCATTTGGATTCAGGGGAAAATGTTAGAAGTCATGGAATAAAAGCCATTGTGATGGGACTTCATTTTCTCTACTGTTTATTACATAAATACCTGTATACACTGCTTAGACTTGGATCAGGAGCTAAATAAATTCTCATTTGCTTTATTTGTAAGTGTGTCTAAGCCCGCATTTGTCTTTTAGCTTCTCTCAATTCAGCTGTATCTCATTCACCTCTCATTCCCCGTTCTCCTTATAAGACAGCTCCTTGAGTAGCAATGATCCCCTGTGAGTGCTCAGAATGAATACTGAGGAACTTTTGATTTCTTGCAAACCTCTTAGTACTGATACCATATTGTTACTACATGAATAAGAACTTGGAGTAAGCATTGCTTTCTAGCTCTCTCTTTACAATGGTTTTGCTCAGAAACATCTTTTGAGCTTGAAATAAAAATTTTATAGATAGTAAAATATTAACAAATTTCAAAGCCAAACATCTCAACACATACCAATTTCAGAACTTTATCTCATGTATATTTAGAGGCACGATATAAAGAGTAACCACAAATTACCAAAAACCACTGTCCCTTGATGGTGCATGATAGTTTCAGTGTAAAGAGGATAGACACCCATGAGTATACATGATAGTAACTCAATGTATGGACTTCATCAAACCAGGATATTGAGTCCACAGCTCTAATGGTCTAAGAGAGTTAGTAAATCACTTACAGCCCATGTTACTGGGGTTCTGGGGATTGGGCCCTAGTACAATTTTTGCAGAATTAGTGACAGGGACAAATATGTAATGTGCATTTAATAACTGATACCATTTTTTGCCTTAATGGTTTTATCTTTCCAGGCACAGTCAACAAAAGCAATGTGGTGACAGCGAGCACGTCCATCCAGCTCCTGGACGAGCGGAAGTCTCCCGTGGTGGCAGGTAAAGGAAGCGTGGCACCCACTCATGTAGCTAGTCAACTCCAGCAAGTAGGCTTGGGGAGGAAATTTAAAAAACGACATCCTCCTCCGTCTTATGTCATCTCTGTCATCCAGATCCCAACTCTGACAGCTGGCGGTGTTTGATTTGAAAATAGGCATCTTTCCTGTGACTTTTTGTTCCTAAAAGCTTGGCTAGTAAACACTGTTGGTGTAGGAGAGCACTCCTGGAGAGTAAGTTGCATGCTCATTGAAAGTGAGGCTCACCACCTTCAGGAGCTGCGGGATAGCGGGTGACATACAAGGAAACTGGGAGTTTGTTTTAGGCAAACACAAAGCAAAAATGTTCCCTTTCCTACAGAGACTGAGATTTGCATCACCTCAGTCTCGCTAGGGAATAAGAGTTGGCTATAGCAACAGGTGCTGAATTTTGGACCAGGAGAAAACCCAAACATTGTAGAAGTCAGAGTTTGGAATTGGGAGCGAAGCCTGTTCCTCATTGACCTCATCTCTGAGTACTGTCGGTATCTGATCTGTGGCCGGGTTTATTGGCAGGATTTAGAGTAGGCACCAAGAAATTGCTATTGCCTTTCCTCTGAGGGCAGCTGTTGACAAAAACAGAACCAGAGTCATTGTCTGGCGCGTCGTCTATCTCTGTTAAATAATTGGTTGACCGTGTGGGTGAGACCTTCTTCCCTGATATTGGTTTGTCATTGTTGTTATGTACCCATCGAGTCAGAACCCACCCAAAGTTGACCCTCCAGTGGGGTTTCAGAGGCAAAAGCAATGGTCAATCGCACAGGGGGATTCAAACCAGATTCCTTTGGGTTGGCAGTGCAACTTCTTACCACAAAGCCACCAGAGTGCCCTCTGCTAGTGGTTAGATTTACTAAAATGAGTCCTTCTGCTTTTGAGCAACCTCCACCCAAAGCTGTGTACCTCGTTCTGATTTTGAACTTCAACTTCCTTCTTAATGTTGACTATTTGTAGAAAGAAAGGTAAACAGATTCATTGGGAAAGGTTCTTTGCCAGGAAATGCTGCATTTACCTTCCCTGACTTTATTTTGCATTATCCTGTGTATTGTATTTGTGTTAGTAGGGACTGAAAGATTTGGAGCCAGGTTAATCCTGAATTATCAAGACGTGAGGAAGACAATTTTATGGGTTACACATATGACACCTCTTGAATAAGGCAGATAGACACAAAGAACTAATTACCCCCAGATCTCAGGATTCCCTGCCGCCACCTTTAAGCTTTGTCACTCACTGTCTCCTGTTCTCTGAGAAAAGGAGTAGATAGGATCATTTAACTCAGCAGGATTTATTTTTGCTTAAGGGAGGTCAGACTTGCTCCAGGCCGACTCAGCCAGCTAGTTAGAGAGGTATATTATCTCCCTGGAGCTGGGGCCACACACAGCAGCTGTCAGGAACATGGGCTGGCCAAAGCTGTCTGTTTTAATGTTCTCTTAAAAACCCTCTGCTTGGGTTTCTCAGTCAGTCATCATGAAGACCGCTTGGGGCCAGGCTGGCCTTTGGTGACCCTAAGGCCTGGGTGCTCATCTCAGCGCCATCGGGCCACGTTCACAAACATTAGCTCAGATTTTTCCAAACGCCTTACGTTGCATACATGCCAATCGGGCTGAGCGCAGGCAAAACCTGGACTGAGCCTGGAGAAGAACATGAACTGTCCAGAGGGTTTGGTGGCCCGTTAATTGAGCTGCACAACAGGCCGGAAGCCCCAGGCAGCTTGTGTGGTCCTCTTCCACTGATGGAAGAGACATTACCCTGTTTGGCTCTGCTCAGTGGACATCAACTGAGTTTTCAGAGAATAATTACAGGACAGGATAAAGAAACAAGGTTGTCTGAGGAACTCTACTTAGTTCTTATTAAAAGTGTATTTGGTAATATGCTGCTGTTGTTAACTGCTATTCGTGGAGGAGAGTGGGCAAGGCTTACCTTTAGCACTAACTTGTATGGCAAAGAACAGCATGAATCCTTTTCCTACCTGGGAGTGGCCTAGTCTTCACCTTCCTGTGTCTCCATTCCTTGTCACCAGCCATGTCTTCTGTGGCATGCTCTCTCTCATCTTAACCACCTAGAATGAGGTCAAAACGTTCCTGCCCATCTGGGACAACGCAGTCAGCACAAGCCAGAGACTCAGGCATGAGCACAACTCCCTGTCCTTCAGACCGGCCAGCACCCCCTCTCCCTCTTGTCCCTTCACAAACTCAGAGGACTGACTTTCTTCACCAGCTGCTAATGCAGCCTTCCCTGTCTGTTCAAAGTTCTTTCCTCAGGAGTTAGGACTCTTGTCGGGCTACACTACCCTCTTCTGAATTAGCAGCTAACACTAAGTCAGAAATTCATTGTCCTTTGTGGCTCATTCATTCTCTAGAATGTTTCACCAAATCCACAGAAGCTGATAGCTATATGGGGTAGGTGTGTCAGAGACAATAAGGTTGGCACAGGATAGAGCAGGGTTCAGAGCTGTTGTACATGAGGTTACTATGAGTCAACTTGATGGCACATAATGAAAACAATGCATGTATGTATGGTTCCACATTTATTGCAACCAGAAGGGATACAAGCAAAGAGATACATTAGACAAGTAAAGTCTGATAGAACCGTCAGCTCAAAGCTTCCATTGCCCCTGGGGTCCTGCCACCCCCTTTTGTTCATGGATATCCTCACCACTACAGTAATCACCATCTCTGCCTGAAAAAGAGCTCCCAAGTCCAGAGTCCCTTAGTCATGGAGATCCCAATGACTGTGCACGACGGGAGCTTTAGTGCTGAATTACGGTCCACACAGTCAGTGAGTGTATATGACTACACCAGGATTCTGCTCCATTCTTAGTTTCCCAGGTGTGGGGCCTGTGTTGTTTCTGCTTATTTATACATGTTTAAGTGTGGCCCAGCTAATTCAGGAAGCAGAATCTCCTTGATTGCTGACAAATTGCCAAGAGCTCTTTTCAGAAATCAGAGAGAGAGAAGGCCGGATTGAGCTCCGTTCTCACACAGGTAGGCGCAAGGTAAAATAGAATTGCTCCATTTCCATGTTGAAGGCTGCTGCGGGTTCTTCCTTCCTTAAGGAATTCTTTCCAGAGTGGTCTGTTCAGCACAGGCCAGCTCTCATTGGCTGACTCAGCTATCCCTGTGTGCTTAAACTTGGTGCATTTCCCTCAAATTAAGTAGACATTGTTTACCACTCTTAACCGAAAGGCCTTTGTAATTGGGGAAGAAGTCTTGTTTTGGCAGGTGGAGATGAAAATGTAAGTAGAATTGTCCCCCACCAGCTCGCCTCCAGCAGCAGATGGGGTATGGCCGACTGGCAGTAATTTGGGGTTTCAATGAAATCCTTCTGTTACATCAGAATTTATCTGAAAGAAAAGTACAACATTGCACAATGTACAACTTTTGCAAATAATTAGCAAGGACTCTTTGGAAAGGCCAGCTCCGCTCTCAGACCTGATCTGGAATTCCTGTGTCCATTCGCCGCATGTGTCTGTTTGGGATTGAAAGGGTATTTTTGTTTTGTTTTGCTTTTGCTTTTTTGTTTTGTTTTGTTTTCTTCTTTTTCTTTTGTTTTTGTTGTTTTCTTTTTTAAACAGAAACACTTAGATACTCATCTGTCAATGACAGCTTTGAAGAAAGGGCAGTCGGACTGGGCAGGGTTCCATTAATACGTCAACCTTGGTGCACAAATGAGCCCATCCATCTTCCTGGCCTATGACATTGCTTACAGTCCTTCTCCTGAGCACCTGCCGACTCTCCAGCTGCCACTAGTGCGCTGAAGGTCCTTAACTGCTTTCCCACTGTGAAGAGAAAAATGGTAGGACTTTCTCGTTAGCCTACCAAGGCTCTCCAGAGCCCGGGAACCTTCTGTGTCAGCCTAATCTATGTCTTGATGTTCTTGGAGATGCAAAAATTACATCATGAAGTCCATGTAGTTTTGCATAGAAAGATACAGTATATACTTATGTTAAGATAAGCATTTGACTGGTACTAGCTATGAAACATTCCTAACTCTTCCATGTTATATACATATCCAGCTTCTTGGCAAATTCAGAAAAAGATCACATTCGTAATCCAGGCACTGTCTGTGTAGAGGATAGACCCTCTGTGAGGATTTATATTCTAAACTGACCTCATAGAAACATGCTTTTTCTTTCCTTCCTTGTTTACTCCTTTTTTGTCAGTTGGAGTTCCACCAATTACACAGATGATGGTCTGATTTCCATTCCCCTCCCAACGATCTGACTCAGTCCTGCAGATCAACAGCTCTAGGCATTGCCTCTGCCATGCTAGGGTAGAAATGACCACGGAAAGAAGAGAGCTAAGCTGGAAGATGTGCCTCTGTGGGCGATGTGCTCTCCTCCACAGAAGTCTTACTGGCTTTTCCATTGCTCTCCCTCTGACAAATACAAAATACTTAACTTCATTTTTGGCTAATAAGTTCAGATTTCCAAATTTTTTTACAACAAGAACTGATGGTTTCTGGATTATTTGCATTTGCTTCATAATGTAAATCTAGTAAATTTTCCAAGTCCCCAGAGCTCTCCTAAACCACCTTTCTACCTTGAAATCATATATATATATATAATTTTTTTTTTTAGTTCTCCAAGGACAAGCCCAGTTCTCTCTTTATTTCCTGTTTCAAGTTCAAGGACTGCCATGGTAAATGTGAATTAAATGTTGACAGAATGAAATGTCATCGTCTGACTCATGGCAACCTTTTGGACAGAGAAGAACTCTCCCACAGGGTTTGCTAGGCTGTGTGTCTTCAGGGAGGCAGACTACCTTGTCTTTCTGCCATGGAGTCACTGTTGAGTTCAATCCACTGATTTTTAGTTATCCACCTAATGCTGAACATACCACCCCTCGGTCAGAATTCATCTGATGGCAGTGAATCTTAAAAGCAATGGCTAAAATATCCAATAAAGAGAAGTTTCATTTTCACTTATTATATGTAGGTACACTAGCTTGCAGTTATTTGAAACCAGAATATAATAACTGATGAATACTCCGAGAGAAAATATGTAGCAGCTAAAAGTCCAGTTCCACTATAATAAGGGGGTACAGAACTACATGAATATTTTAAAAAAACAGAATGTTGTTGGAAATTCCATCTTTTTTTTTTTTTATGGAACGCTTCACAAATGTGCGTTGTCATCCTTGCGCAGGGACCATGCTAATCTTCTCTGTATCGTTCCAATATGTGCTGCCGAAGCGAGCACAAGAAATTCCATCTTTATGATGACTGTGTCAGATCAGAGGTTATCACTGAGATCTTACGTGAGATGCAGCCATCTAATGTGATGCATACAAAGTTAATCTGGTCAGCAGCAGGAGAAATAGATCACTGACAATAGCAACATTGGTATCTAATGGAAGCTTTTATAACACCTTTATTAAGATACAGCTTACATACAAAACAATCTCACTTAAGTATAGAATTTAGGGTTTTTCATGAAAATGAGGGGCTCTCATCTTCCAGCCCGCAAGAAGTGAGGATTACATTAGATCCATTCACTAAAGAAAATGGGAAAGTACGTGTTATGATGTCCCGTGCACATAGTTCAAGGCAGTGTGATGAAGGGGGATGCTTGATGATAGGATAGACAACTCATTTTTAAACAACAAATTGGAAAAGTGATGGGTTAAAATCATTGACCATTAACTATTGTTTACTGTTGTTGTTGATTGTTAGGTACGTGGTACTTAAACTTGATTGTTGAATCGTGTAATACCTATTGACCCTTCATTAGAGTTGGGTAAATAATGTTGGCAAACTTTGCTAGGCAAACATTCAGTTTTACAACCTTTCTTTGATGGAATTTAACTTTTTAGTATGTTGACTTATATATCAAGAACTATCTGTCAAATTACACGGAAAACCTCTGCCTTGTTAAATCTGAGCAGAGGAAGAGTTTAGCTTGGCAGAAATAATAATAATAATAATAATTATTATTATTATTATTATTATTAGACCATTGTTTCTCAACCAGGAACAATTTCATACTCTAGGTAACATTTGACAACATCCAGAAACATTTTTCTGCAGATCAACAGGTAGTCACTGGAACAGAACAAGGATATATGGCATGGTTTAAAATCAGGAATGCTATGTGCCAGGATTATATGCTTTTCCCACACTTACTCGATCTGTACATTGAGCACATAATATAAGAAGCGAGGCTATGTGAAGAAGAACGTGACATCAAGACTGGAGGAAGTCTCGTCAGCAGCCTGCAGTACCAAGGTGATGCCAGAGTGCTTGGCAAAGTGAAGACTTGAAGTGCTTACTGATGAAGATTGCAGCGTCAGTATGGTTCATACCTGAACATAAAGAAAGCACAAATCTTCGCAATTTAACCATCATGATGATCAATGAGAAGACTGAAGTGGTCAAGGATCTCCTTTTACCTGAATCCACAATTAGTGTTCAGGAGGAAAGCAGTCAAATAATCAAGTACTTCCTTGAACAAATGTTCTGTGAAAGATCTCTTTAAAATATTATAAAGCTGTGATCATTGCTTTGAAGACTAAGATACACTTAATCCAAATCACAGTGTTTCCAGTCACTTCATACACATGTGAAAGGCAGATAATAAGTAAGACCAAAGAATTGAAGCCTTTGACTTATGGCACTGGCAAAGAATATGAAATAGACTGTGAGCTACAGGAAGAATGAACACATCTGTCTTGTACGAGGTCCAGCTAGAATGCACCAAGTGAAGATGGCACGACTTAGTCTCATGTCCTGTGGATATGTCATTCAGTAGGACTAGCAGCACACAGTTCCTTACCCACCAGGCCACCAGAGCACCTGTAGAAAATTGAGGAGGATGACTAGATGATGTATGGGTAGAAGTGGTAGAGGCGTCAGGTCACACATTCACGTTCCTCTGTATGTTCATAGGTCTGTGAGGCTGGGGCAATGACTTTTCGTATGGGGTGCTCAAAGGAGGCTCATCTATTGAGGAGGTGTGTGCAGAGACCAGAATTATGAGATACACTCACCATGCAAAGATCCAAGGGAAGGGCATTTGAGGCCGAGGTAGCTGACTTCTCTAAGAACCATGAGTGAATCTGGAATGCAACTCCTCACACATGGTCTGTCTTTTTTATTGGGCTGAACCTCCCAGGATGTATTGGGCTGGAGTGGTACTTAGATTAGAAAGACTAATTATTTATCTCAAGTACAGCAGGATCAAATGCATGTAGATAGATGACCCAGGAGATGACGCAGAAGCCAAGGTGAAGCTTTGCTTTAACTGTTGGGTAGAGGATAAGTCTTCTTATTTGTTTGTTTCCTTAAGTTGACTAAGAGTTATAGTGCAGGAAGTATATAGTTATATAAGAGTTATAGTGCAGGAAGTTATAGTGTAAGAAGGGGTAGAAGCACTAAACCGGGTAAGAACCAATTTTCTGGAAGTGGATTAATGAAGTGGTCATAGATGACTCAATGTGCAGAATAGAACAGAACTGGCCACTTGGTCAGCAGCTGCTCCGCACACCACAGAAGCCAGAGACAAGGGCATGTTTAGAGGATTATTGCTCCCGAAATAAAAATAGCCTGGAATTTGAAGAAACTGGATCCTCTCTTCAAGCCAGTGCATCTCAAGAGTTATGGACCCTTAATAACCTTTATCAAGCTCTCCAACACAGCCTCCACTCATAAAATCAGCAACAAAATTTCAGAAACAGATTCTGATATCCTTCTCCCGTGTTTTGAATTGGCAAGTGAAGTCGCTCATTTTGAGCTCTGGTTGGGACTAGGGCATTAAAGTCAATACGAAAATTCTATTTAGGAATGAGCATAAGGTTTTCTCCCACGCCCCTATGGGTTTTACTTTTTTCATTTCTAAAATGTGAGAATGCTTGGAGCTCAGGTGGGGTTTCTAACAACTCGGTTTTCACACCAGAAAGAAATTAATTAACCAATATTTAAACTTTTCTCACATTCAAATTTAGTGTGGTTTTCAAGGACCTCCATTGGTTCCTCTTTAGAGAATAAAATATGTTAATATATGTTAAATTCTTGGTTCAATGCTTTTAATTGAGTAGTAATAATTAACAGCTAAATTATTATTACTAGTTTCATCATTGCTAAGAGTAATTGTATTATATCCAGGATCATTCACTAACCAGTGTCTACTCCTTGTGTTTTTTCTAACCAATATTGCTCCCAGGAATATCATTCCAATGTTCTTTGAATGATAACTGAGTGAGAAGTAAACCATATACCTCCCATAATTCTCTCCTGATATAAATCCTCCTTGTTTAAGAAAAAAGAAATTGTAAATGAAACAAAACTTGAGATTTCCTTGCCGAATTGCATATCAGAACTCTGAAACATACATGTTCATGTGCCTATGCTCTGGTTCCATAGCATCTCTCAGTTTTCAACTGGAGGCTTAAATTGCAATGCTGCATTAGGCAAATTATACAGCTGTGTTCCTTGAAAGCAAGGAAGACTTGAGGCATTTGCAGCAGAAGATAAATAACTACAGTCTTCTCTGTGGATTACATCTTAATATCAAGAAAACAAAACTTCTCACCATTGGGCCAATAGGCAACATCTTGATAGATGAGGGGGGGAAAAAATTGAAATTGTCAACAATTTCATCTTAGTTCTACAATCAGCCCTTTGGGTACCAACAGTTAGGAGAGGAGGAGACATAAAGTCTGCTGTCAGTGACCTCGCTTAAGTCCTAAAGAGTAATGATGTCAGTTTAAAAAAGACTAAGGTATTCTTGAGTCAAGCCATGGTTTTGTCACTCACTTGTTGTGCATCTGAGAGCTGGACAGTGAATAAGGATGACAGAAGGAGACTCAGTGCCTTTAAGTTGTGGCATTGGAGAAGAGTAATAACTATCCCATCGACTGCCAAAAGAACAAACAGATATTTCCTGGAGAAGGTGCAGTCAGAGTGCTCCGTGGGGGCACAGATGGTGATGTGTTGCCTCACGTTCTTTGAGCATGCTGTTAGGAGGGGCTGTGCCTTGGAAAGGGACATCATCTTGGAGAGGTAGAGGGTTAGCTAAGGAGAGGAAGATGCTGAACAAGGTGGATTGATAGAGTGACTGTGGCAATGGGTTCAAGTGTGGCAGGGGTGATACAGATGGTGCAGGGTAGGACAAGCTGCAGATCTACTGTTCACAGAGTCGCTAAGAGTCGTACTTGACTCAACAGCACCTGTCAGCAATGAGATTTCCTGATAGTTCAGCCGTAAATACGCAATTGCTAACTAAAAGGTCAGTGTTTAAAACCACCAGCTCTTCTGCAGGAGAAAGGGAAGGCAGTCTGCTGCTGTAAAGATTACTACCTAGGAAACTTCATGAGGTGGTTTAACTCTGTTCAAATCATTTCACTGAAGGACAAATTAAGACCTTGAATTGTAATTTGAAGGGTGTTATGGGGAAAATCTTGAATGATCCAAGAAGCATCCAAAGCAGATAGAAAGAATACACAGTCACTGTACCAAAAGAAATGGCTGACATGGAACTGTTTCAGGAAGTAGCATATGATCAAGAACTAATGGTAATAAAGAAACGTGAAGTTTCACTAAAAGCATTGGAAAAAAGGATCTGGGAATTGATGAAATATCAGTTGACATATTGCAACAAACAGATGCAGCCCTGGACATGCTCACCAGTCTGTGCTAAGAAATCTGGAGAACAGCTACCTGGCCAACTGACTGGAAGAGATCCATATTTATTCCCATTCAAAAAAGTGAGCTAACAATGTAGAAAGTATCCAACAATATTCTTACCATCATACACAAACAAAATCTTGCTGAAGATTATTTTTAAAACACGTGGAACAGTACATGGACAGAGAACTGCCAGAAAGTCAAACTGGATTTAGAAGAGGCCTGCGCCAGGAATATCATTGCTGGTATCAGTTTAAAATCAAGAAGGATGTATGTCAAAGCTGTGTCCTTTCTCCATACCTATTCAATTTTTATGTTGAACAAATCGCTTGAGAAGCTGAACTTTATGAAGAAGAATATGGCATCAGGATTAGAGGAATACATATAAAAGGCCTGCATTATACAGATGGCACACAACCTTGCCCTGTGAAAGTGAGGGGGATTTGAAACACTTTGCTACAGTATAATAAGGATCATAGTCTTCAGTATGGGTTCTATCTCAACATAAAACAAAAATCTTCACCATTCAACCTGTAGGCAACATCAGGATAGACTGAAAAAAGTTTGACATTGTCAGCAATTTCATCTTACTTGGATCCATAATTTCTTGGTACCAGCAGTCAAGAAATCAGAAGATGTAATTCATTCAGAAAATCTGTTTTCAGGGACCTCACCAAAGAGCTGAAGCGTAATGATGTCAACTTAAAGACCAAAGTGTGCTTGATCCAAGCCATGGTCTTTTTGATTACTTGCTATGAGTCTGAAAATTAAACAGTTACTAAGGATAACAGAAGTAGAATCAATGCCTTTGACTTACGTTGTTGGAGAAGAGTACTGAATAACCCACAGACTGCCAAGAAAACAACAGATCTGTCTTGAAGAAAGCATAACTAGGGTGCTCCTTGGAGACAGAGTTGGTGAAACGGTCTCACATACTTTAAGCAATCTTAGAGAAGGTCATCATACTTGGAAAGGTGGAGGGCCAGTATCAAAGAAGAGTATCCACAATGAGATAGATTGACAGGGTGACTGCAGCAATGGGCTCCAGGATGTCAGAGATGGTGAGGGCAGGGCAGGGTTCAGGTCTCTTGTTCATAGGGTTCCTATGAGTTGCTGTCGGCTTGGTCACATAACAACAACACAGGGTTGCTATGAGTCACAATTGACTTTTCAGCAACAGGTTAGATGGTTTGTTTTTTAATTTGTTTATGTCTTAGAGTCATTCACAAGCTGTGCCCTACACACTATATCCAGCCTGACACCTGTTTTGTTTTTCATTTTATTGAGATATAATTCCTGAGTCTAAAATTCCCTCATCAAACTGCTCAGTTCTGTGCTTTACGGATATTCAGAGTTGTGCATCCACCATCAAGATCTTATTTGAAAACATTTTAAGTATCCTCAAAAGAAATTGGCACCCCACCACCACCTCTCACTCTCTCCACACCCCATCCTCAGTCTACTTACCTACTTTCTGGGTCTGTGGTTATGGAACATTTCATATGAACAGAACCATCCAGTAAGTTGTCTTGTGTGACAGACTTCTTTCACTTGGCGTAGTGTTTCCAAGATGCATCCATGTTGCAACCTGCAACAGAGCTTCACGAATTTTTACTGCTAAATAATACTCCATTATATGAATAGATGACATATATATTATTTCTTTTTCATTAGTTGGTGGATATTTAGATTGTCTCCATTTTTTCATGAATATGAATAGTGCTGCTGAAAACATTTATATGCACGCGTGCGTGTGTGCGTGCGTGTGTGTGTGTGTCCTTTTTTTTTGGGGGGGGGTAGATACCTAGCAGTGGAGTTGTTAGATGATATGAGAACTTTACCATTTTGAGAAACTGCCAACCTGTTGAGCAAAAGTGACTGCTTCCTTTTACATTCATACCCAGCAGCACACAGACGTCCTAATTTCTCCATGTCCTTGACACCATTTGTTAATATCTACCATTTTTAGCTTAGCCATCTTAGTAGGAGTGGCAAGCCCTGGTGGCTTGCTAGTAAAGAGTGTTGCTGCCATCCCCAAAGCAAGTGGTTCTAATCCACCAGCTTTTCCACAGGAGAAAGCTAGACAGTCTCCTGTACAATATTATGCCTCTGAAAACCTGCTGGAGAGTCTGCTATTAGTCTGTTCCAACATGTTGAACACACAAGAAGTATGAGTGAAGTGGTTAGCATTGTTTTTAATGACTAATGATGTTGTTGTTGTTGTTGTTGAGTACCACCGAGGCAGAACTACCCCAAAGCTGACCTTCCAGCAAGAGAGGGACCTCATACTTGGGAGGGTGGAGGGACAGCGCAGGAGAGGAAGACCCTCAATGAGATGGATTGGTTCAGTGACTGGGGTAATCAGGGTACGTGTATCAGAGACAATAAGGTCGGCTCAGGATAGGGGAGGGTTCAGAGCTGTTGTACACAGGGTCGCTATGAGTCACAAACAACTTGATGACACATAACAACAGCAACAATGGTACTGGGCATCTTTTCACATTTACTGCCCATTTGTGTATCTACAAAGATAGTACACAATGATTATTCTCATTTTCTGTCCATTTTTAAATTGGGTTAAGAGTTCTTTATATATTCTGGGTCAGATAATGCACCAACTGTTTTTGTAAATAATTTTTATTTAAATACAGCCATGTCTGTTGGTTTATGTGTTGTCTAAGACTGCCTTTGTGCTAAAATGGCAAAGTTAAGGAGTTGGATAGAGTAGGTAAGGCTTGCAAATCCAAAAATATTACAGCCAGACCCTTTACAGGAAAGGTTTGCTAATGCAGTGTTTAGATTAAAGGGTATCATACTGTCTATTAAAAACAAACAAATACTGATTTATCTGTTCACTACCCTTTTTCACCATGTCCTTACATGAGGAAAATGAAATGGATATTTAAATCAAAGATTGCTTAAGCAGATGCTGAGGATAGAGCTGCACGTATCAAAAGTTGCCTTCCAGTTGCAACTAATGTTTTTATATATGTGGTTATACAAAAATCTCAATCAAAGGTCCTAAGCTTTCTAAAAATACATGTTCTCATTGTCAGTCAAGACAGTGATTTACTTAATCTTCCCTCTGGTTTATGAACCTCTGAACAGTGTAATCAGCATAATGCTGGGTAGAGCCCTGGAAATGCCCCCACACGCTCTGGTGGAAAGGAGTTTATGGGATTGGTTCCCCCCTCCCCAACAGGGCTCATGAGAGATTTGGGGATTTATTTATCCAGCCAAATCTCTTAGTGACCTCGTTGGGATTTTGAGCTCAGTTAAGACTAGAATATATATGACTCATGCTAAGTGAAGGGCTCACAGGGGAAGCCGGTGGGACTTTCCCCTCCCTGAGAGGAGAGGGACAGGCATGAGCAGCCTACAGCAGGCGCCTGGGTAGACTTCCTTGTCCATGGAAAATGCTGTGGGCATCCAGTAGTAAGGAAGAGATAATCCTGAACAAAGACTTTGTACTCTAACTGCCTTTCAAAGGCACTGACCAAGAGGCCTCAGATTCTATTCTGGGATGAAAAGATGACTGTGAAGACCTGCATTTGACTACCAATTCCATTTCAAGGTCAAATTATACCTGACCCAGCTCAGGCACCAGGGAGAGGGCAGAGCCTTTACACATCAAAGGTGACTTGATAATAAAAGTGTAATTTGTTATTTGTTGCCCTCAAGATAGCTCCAACTCATGGCTATCTTTATAATCTCGGCTGTGCTCAAGTCCCCTGCATTGGATGAGATTTTGTTGTAATACCTAGGATTTTAGTTTTCAGGAGAAGATCATCAAACTTATATATCTGCCTTACCCTAGAAACGTCGCTGGAGTTTGTCTACCATGGGTGACTCTGTTGGTCTTTAAAATACTAGTAATATAGCTTCTACAGACAAGCCACCACAGTAAAACAGATTGACGGAAGAGTGATGGAAAAAAACATTATTTGGGGTCTTTTTTTTTTTTTTTTAAAGCTTTTGGCTTCATTAGCATTTCCCCAGCAACTTCCAGATTTTGGCTGATGAGTAGTTAGGATTTTTTTTGGCCACAAATGTTTCTGGGATTGAATCCCATTAGCTGCATTATCGATTTCTCCCTCTTTTTGTCCTGCACGTTCTTTCTCCGCACCCACTCCTCTCCTTCCTTCTGGCATTCGCTCCAGTCAGGTTGCACACATGCTGAAAAATTTCTTGTCAAGGCCACCGAAATGTCCATGTTTCCAGATCCAGAATTAAATTCCTCTTGTTTCTTTTTCTCAGTCAGCCACATTTGACCACACTGATCATTTCTTCCTTGAAATAACCATTTGCTTTGTCTGCCTCACCGCCGTCCGCTCTGCCTATGCTGATTTTGCTAGGCTCTTCACTTGTAATAGAGAGCTCTGATGACAGGGAAGGAGGCGGTCGGGAGTTGTGCTGACAGCCCAGTGTGGTGCCTCACTTGGTTTTTTAATCCAGCAGTTCCTCCACTGGAGAAAGAAGGACAGTCTCCTCCCATGCGATTTCCAGCTTTCAAAACTGTCCCTCCACCCTCCCAAGCATGACGTCCCTCTCCAAGGACTGGTCCCTCTTCTGCAGTTCATAGTTCAGACGAAGCTTCAGAATCCTTGCCTCCAAGGAGCAGCCTGGTCTCACCCTTTCTAGGACAAACCTGTTTGTTCTCCTAGCAGGCCACGGTATATTCAGTACTCTTCTCCAACACCACAGCTCAAAGGCTTTGAATTCTTGTTTTTCTGACATAACCAAGCACACTTCTTCCTCTTAGCCTTTGTGTCTGCTATTCCTTTTCTTCGTGCATTTTTCTCAAAATACTTTTACCACTGGCCTTATAATCATTACATAAAATTGGAATTCTTACTCCTCCTTGTCCCATATCTCTCTCTCTCTCTCTCTCATATACTTTTTCACCACCTTAAATAAATTTTCCTTGTATTTCTTCCTCTACTAGACATTAGGATCATAGAGAGAGGTACTTTGCATTTCTTGTCCATTTCTTTTTCCTTGAAATTTGCAATACACTTGCTAGGACATGTAGTGCATTGCTGACTTTGCATTGTTGTGTAACCATATTAGCAAAGCCACTAAGATTTAACTCTGACTTTAACTGTTCTTAATGCTTACTCCTTGTAATTCATTGCCATTGTTAAACTCATCTCTCCTTCTTTGTCCTCTTACCTTTCTCTCCCATTCCATGCTTCCCTCCTCCTTGTTTTTGCAATTCATTCCCTTGGTCAAATAAGGTATGTCCTCATTTGAAAAGACATGAGTAATCTGTCTTCAAAAGGAACACGCAGGTCTTGTGCTGGGCTCTTGCGTGTGTATGTCAGCGTTGCAGTCCCAGTTTCATTTCTTGTTAAGTTTTATTTATATTTCTTTGGCTTCTGGACTGCAGAATGGAATGGCCCTCAAGATTTGGAAAGTTTACCAGTCTCCTTATTTCATGTATTTGTTCTTCTCCAATTTACTCTGATTGAGACCTCTAAGCGCCAAGCCCTAATCCAGAGCACTTTTGATAATTATACTAAAATTTTTATCTACATAATTTGGGGTTCTCTTTAGCCTTCTCCTGTTTGTTTTGTTTGTTTGTTTGTTTGTTTATCCTTTTAGGTCTGTTTGATGTGTTCTGATAGGGAAGATCCGCGATCCAGGCACTGGTTCTTTATTAGTGCCCCTTCATTTCTACTATTTTCATCTCTGTTTTTCTTCTGCCTCCCCTGCTTCTGTAGTTTGAAATAATTTCATTGTCTATCTGGGAACCTGGAGAAAGGATGAAAGTCGCACAAGTGTTGAGGACTTTCATTCATAGGGTCGCTGTGAGTCGCCTATGACTTGATGGCACTTAACAACAACAATGACAACAACAACAATCACTGATTTGATGTGTTGTAATGTTTCTTTTGTACCTTTGATGATGATTTTGTTAAACTGTATTCACATATTATAATTATATCTGATTTATGTACTTGTTAACTATTATAGTTATTCTTTATTATTGTATTTTCATTCTTTGCAATTATTCATCACTCCTTCCATGTCTATCATCATCTAACTTGCATTATCTTCCTGTAGAATATCAATGGGTATGATGTACACAAAATCCAGGCAGAAATGTAAAATAAAACATGTATTCAAATACGATCTTTGGGGGTTCTTTTGCATCTTGATGACAATGTTGTATTTCTCCATTTTCTCTCTCCATCTTTTTTTTTTTCAAGATTCTTTCTGAAAACTCAATTTTAAATATTCTTTCTTAATTCTTACTCATCCTTAAACCATAAGACTGTCCTCCAGACTAGATGTTTAGAGCCAGTCAGGAGAGTAGATATCTTCTGCTGAATCTCCCTTGCTGTTGACTTTAGACTACTCCTTGGAGAAACAAAAATTGAAACTGGTTGACAGACATATTCCCTAGGCATAGTGTCCTCTACTTTTCTGGATGAAGAAAGGAATTCTACTTGGTGCTGTCAGGTAGCCTGGCTGTTTACCTGGATAAAGCCACATTGTCTCAGGTGCTTCTGACCACCCCCCCCCATCTCCCATATTGAAGACTAAATGAACACTGCAGTCCCTGGGATGTACCTATTTTATCGTCTTCTCTTCCTTTTTTCCATCTTATTACATGTTGCGTTCTTATGATTCATCATCCTTGGAATCAACTCATAGCTGACCTTCTGGCGGGTTTTCAGAGGCTGTAAATCTCCCGGGAGGAGACTGCCCATCTTTCTGCTACAGAGAAGCTGGTGGACTCAGAGGTGCCTCCTTGGTATTAGCAGAGCTCTGCTCTACAGACTAGGCTGCCAGAGTCAACCCCAGATTAGCACTGCAAGCTCTTAATGAAGGTAGGCGTTGATGTCTACAGGTACCCTACAAAAAGAAATCGTGAGTTCCCTCTAGTTTTTAAAACACATTACAGAGGAAGAAATCTCTCAGTGATAACTCAGAGGTGGTGCCAGAGTGGTTTTTATTTCCTAGTTTCGTGGAGTTGGCTGTAACTAATGGGCCCCTGGCAGCCCCACAGGTGTGACAGTGGACCCAGGCTCCATAGAGTTTTCATAGCTCCAATCTTTACCAAATCAGATCTCCAAATCTTTCTTCTGTGGAGCACATTATGAGGAAGGGTGGTGGTGGATTTGAACTGCCAGTCTTTTGGTTAGTAGCTATTTATGCCCCCTAGGTCTGATAGACTACACGTGATGCTCCTTCGAGGCAAGGGTGATGTAACTTCATCTCATGTAGTTTGGGAACATTGTCAAGAGGAACCAGTCCTTGGAAAAAGACAGCAAACTGGAAAAGTGGAGGGTCAGAGAAAGAGAAGACCCTCAGCAAGCTGGATGGACACAAAGACTATAACAATAGGTTCCAGCATCTCAGAGATCACGAGGTTGGATGGACACAATGACTATAACAATAGGTTCCAGCATCTCAGCGATCACGAGGTTGGATGGACACAATGACTATAACAATAGGTTCCAGCATCTCAGCGATCACGAGTGTGGATGGATACAAAGACTATAACAATAGGTTCTAGCATCTCAGCGATCACGAGCGTGGATGGA
>NW_006399863.1:6690828-6715357 GCF_000299155.1 Elephantulus edwardii | reverse complement strand
GACTATAACAATAGGTTCTAGCATCTCAGAGATCACGAGGTTGGATGGACACAAAGACTATAACAATAGGTTCTAGCATCTCAGAGATCACGAGGTTGGATGGACACAAAGACTATAACAGTAGGTTCTAGCATCTCCGAGATCACGAGCGTGGATGGATACAAAGACTATAACAATAGGTTCCAGCATCTCAGCGATCAAGAACATGGATGGACACAATGACTATAACAATAGGTTCTAGCATCTCAGAGATCACGAGGTTGGATGGACACAATGGCTATAACAATAGGTTCTAGCATCTCAGCGATCACGAGGTTGGATGGACACAATGACTATAACAATAGGTTCTAGCATCTCAGCGATCACGAGCGTGGATGGACACAATGACTATAACAGTAGGTTCCAGCATCTCCGAGATCACGAGGTTGGATGGACACAATGACTATAACAATAGGTTCTAGCATCTCAGCAATCATGAGGTTGGATGGACACAGTGACTATAACAATAGGTTCTAGCATCTCAGCGATCACGAGCGTGGATGGACACAAAGACTATAACAATAGGTTCCAGCATCTCAGAGACCATGAGGGTCAGGCAGGGTAGGGCAGGGTTCAGATCTGTTGTTCGTAGGGTCACTGTGAGTTGTAATGGACTCAGTGGCACCTCACAACAACAATAATCTGCTTGTATAAGTTGTATCTGTGTCTTGGTTAGTGGGCATCTTTTAGGATTACTGGATATCATTGGCCAGTACTTCTTTAATTTGTAGGTTCCTTGTAACTTATACCCCCCTCCTCCGCCATCTGTGTATTTGTAAGTTTTTAAGTAGAAAAAATACTATGTTAGTACAACTTATTAATCTAGAGTAATAATCTTATCTTGCTCTGAAATAGTTACTAGAGAGTACAACTAAGTTTCTTAGCACCCCCCACCCCCCCACACACTTACTTCCCATTTCTATAAAGATCTCTTTGAGCCCAATAAGGTCATAGGTAATAAAAAGACCTTGTCTGTGCTCTGCACCCAGGCTCCTTCAGCTGGCCTCCTGGGTAGTGGAAGAACCAGAAACCAGGCAGTGACATCCTGGTTGATGCCGTGTTTCTATCTTTAGTTCCCGTCATGTTTCATGGTCAGTACTATCAGTGACAGGGAGAGGGTTCCACGTCCTAACTGCTTTTCACCTGTCCTATAAAGTACTGGGGCTATTGTTCCGGGGAAGACCCAAGCCTAATTCCTTCCCCTCACTCCTTTACTAGTGTAACCTTGAGTAGAAGTCTAAAGCTCTCTACTCACGCCTATTCGTCTGATCATATTGAATACCCACATGTTTTGGTCAATATGAAACTTAAAACATATGGATAAATCCTATCAGATGTGTGGCACAGAGCTGAGTGCTTGATAAAGGTTGATGATGCTGTAATTGTCATTATTGAGTGACTAATACAGTGATCTAGTCGTCTCGATACTGCGGTTCACATAGGAGCCAAGAAGAGCAAGAGTTGTATTATCCGTGCTAACCCCCTGCAGCACATTTATCAGGCCTGTCATTAATTATGTGTGTCATTTTGGTAAAGTCCATCCTTCCCCCCTCCCCCCCTTGCTTCTCTGTTCCATCTGTAGAAGGAGGAGACTGAACTATATCGGGGTAGCAAATGGGCTTCATCTCATATGTCAACTTAAGCTGATCAGTGGTGTGGACCTGGAAAACCGATTTAGCAGGACCCTGAGGCGTTGTGCAGGCTCATCAGAGAAGCTCCCCCCCCCCCATGAACTGTTAGCCGTGCCTGCAGTGGGTGGGAAGATGGGGAGCAGTGGCCCCTATTCCAGGATGTGCCTACCAGTCCTAGACTAAATGCTCGCAACGGCCCTGCCTGCCTCCCCGGACCTCTGATTCCTTTTCTAGATCTTGATAGGCCTTTGTTGCTACGTGACATCCTCTCCATCCAAATAAATAGCCCTTGTCATCAAAGAGAAAAGCAAAGGAATTGATAGTCCAGCCAAGAATCAATAAGGGGAAAGGCATTGGGAGGCTGCTACTCTGAATGGGACATGGGATTCTCTGTGACTTCATTGATACTTAAACATAAAACCAAATCATTTTCATGAGACACTCACACAAGATGGTCCCTTGAAGTTGTGCATATAAGCCACAGCCCAGTGATGTCCGGTGGCACTGGACTGTCGTTCTCTGCTAGGTTTCTGGTCTGATAGCATTTAGCAGTGGAGAGGTTGGTGGTTTTGACCAAACGAAACAGTCATTTCCTGACCTACAATAGGGAGTTAAGGGTTTCTAGCAGTTGTTGTGTGATTATGTTAATGTGTGTTACAGATAGATGATTTGGGAAAGTGATTGGGCCCCCTCCTTTGATATTTAGGATCTCGGACAAGGACATCTTGTTTTGGGGGAAATAATGTTCGAGAGGAATTCTATGTCACTTTCTGGTCTTCCATTTTCACAAAGAGACATCAAACATGCCGTTGTCCACTGGTATTTCATAATCATAAGCACGAGCAGCTTCCTGTCAGTCTAGGAATATATGGCTTCGGTTTGATACTGTTCTTTTTCCACGATCGCCATGACTGGGCACAGCCCTCTCTTTCACTCCTTCCTCCTCTCTTCCATGCTGGTTGCTCTAGTGTCTCTTTGGATCTCCTGTTATGAATTTGTAGAGTCATTGGGTATTACAGACCATTAAACTGCTTGGGTTCTAACCAGAAGTTGGTGGTTCAAGTCCACCAGGGACATCGTGCAAGAAGAGATCAGCCTCTGAAATTCTGACTCTGATCCTAAAGGCGCTCGCCAGACACTAGAACAGGCGTGTGAGCAGCGGAAAAGCAAAAGGTACCTTACGAAGTCCAATGGGAAGGCGTCTTTTAGATGACATTCTCGGAAGCACCAGTCAGTCTGTCCAAGAGTGGACCTTTTTGTGCTCAGCTCTGAGAGGAAAGGACTCTTTTTGTTTTTAAAATTGGGACATCTACAAATATGACAGCAGCAATAACAGCTGAAAATAATCTATGAGGCGTTTGCAAATTACCCCTCGTGCACTGTGGCGGTTGTGGAAGATAATTTGTGGTTCTCGCAGAATACTCTGCAAATTGAGTCTTTCATCTGCAGGGTTTTTTACAGTTGAAACGTTTCATTTCTCATATTAACAAATGATAACTCTGCATTTGTTAATCTAAACAATTTGATTTCTATTTTCCTGCACCAAGAGGCTTGTTGACATTTCAGGGTAAGTAATTATTTTCGCTGCCAGCTCCTGGCAGCGGTGGTGGGGAATGTGGGCAAAAGATAAAAATCCGAATATGTGATGGCATCACTTCCATCATTATCCTTAAAGATGACCCACAGAACAGGAAATCTGCCTCACTCATCATCTTTACTTTGAAATGTAACTGGATGTGGATGTTGACAACCAAGGATTCTAGCCGCTTTCAGAGTTTTCTGCAATGTGTCAGGAGCAGTCCTGTGTGGGGCGTGTGGCTGAGTTTACCTGAGTGTCATTGAACCTGTAGTAGGACACAGTGTCCTTGGACTCTTAAATCACAGCCCTAAGGTTGACCAGAGTACACATTTTGGCCTCAGTAGCTCTGGTGGCTTAGTGGCAAGAAGCTATGTTGCCATCCTGAAGGCACACGGTTCAAGGCCTCCAGCTGCTCTGTGGGAGAAGGGTGGACAATCTCCTCTGTGCAATGAACTGTCTCTGAAAATGCACTTGGATGGTCAGCCATGGGTTGGTTCCAGTGCTACTGTACACAACCATAATAGTTCCAAGCTTACAATCTGATTGGAGTGGTAAAGAGGATTACCTAAAAGAATGGTCAGGAAAACATGTTGCTTCGTGCTGGCTACACAGTGGGTGCTCTGGAATCATTTGATAAAACTGGGGCACGTCAAAAGGCTTTCTGAGTCTTTTCTTCCATACTGGCTTCTTGGCCTTAAAATCACAATCTTTTTCTTCTTTAGCTAGAAAACTGGCGATATATCCTCTAAGCATGATTCTCAGCCCTGCCGTCTGCTGGCTGTGTCCCACATGACAAAGCAGGGTCACCCAGGGCCTGACACCACACCTATTCAAAGCTGGAGCTGCTTCTTTAAACCTTAAAAGTAATGCTCATATTTCAGTCTACTTCTTAATCTACTTGAGTTCATTTTGACAGTTTCAACTCAAAAACCTCATTGATTTTGTGTTTGGAATCAACTCGCAGCTGATAACACCCCCTCAAGAAGGTTTTCAGAGGCTGTAAACTGAGCAAGAGGAAGTGGTTCCCAAGGAGCCACTGGTGGATTCGAACCACTAGAGAGGTACCACCTTTAGGTTAACAACACAACCCTCTACCTACCAGTTCACCAGAGTGCCCTCACTTTAACATTAAAGGTGGAGGAACCTTACTATGAAAGTTTAAGCTGTTTGCCCCAGAGACATCATCTAGCAAAATAATTCCCCAAGAAATGGGGGGGGGGCGCAACACATGGATTAGGAAGCACCTGTGGGTAAGAGGAATGGGGACGAGGAACAGTGCATGGGTGTGAGAGGCCTGCAGAGTGAGGGAAGGAGAATCCACCTGGCCATAGTCTTATCGCCTCTTTATACTCTTGGGCACAGCTCAGGCTGCATGAGACCAGCAGAACACAGCCACCATGTATGGCTGTTCTATTCACATTGCAGGTCAGGGAATGGACAACTCATTTCGTCTCCAAACCAATTTTTACATGGCCTGGAGGAATGAATTTAGAGCCAGTACCCTGAATGGCAAATGTGTTTTATCCTTTCCACCAATTCCGATTGATTCGTTCTGGTTGCCTATAGTGCTGTCTTAAGAAGGCATCTGTGGCGCATTGAGGCTCAGCTGGGAAGAGTGCTGTGATTGATTAGCGATGTCTGCCATGGCCTCTGAAGAAACCAAGTCATTGCCATTGTGTGCTTTTGACTATCCCTTCACTCCTTTGCACTGTACCTTCTTTTTGTAGAAGGAAGGTAACCTGAACAGGTGACTCTTTAAGTACGAGACCAGGCGTCAAGCGAGACAACAGGCTAGGCTCCACTCTAAGAAATCCTAGCATGAGGAAAATGCAAATTTACAACGCACAGAAATCTGGAGCCAATTACTTCCATTACAGAAAGATTCCACGAAAGGTTCCTTTAAATAGCGATCTCCCCTGCTGCATTAAAGGATGATTCAATTTGCAAAAATTCACTCTGCATGCAAAGTCTTCAGGACCGTGTCTATGAAAGTAAAGCAAGCCACACCTGATTTTTTTTTTTTAAAGCCAAGGCCCAAATAATGTTCAGGATGGCTGCTGCCATATTATCTCTAGTCTTTTGGAATTCCCACTCTATCCTCAGACTTCCTCCTCACTTCCTATCCCAGAGTGTTGACAAGAAAAGCTGGGTGGTGGTCAACAGCTGCTGGCTTCCACCCTCCCAGGGCTGCATTTCATTAGTGGATCAACTGATTGCGCCCTATGTTTATGTGTGGGTGTGGTTGAACAAGCCTGTGCTCTGGATGCACTATGTAGATGTAGATACACAGATACACAAAATCCATTATCTCCCTGTCAGCCCACCCTAAATTCATTCCTGCTGTGGGAGTTGTAAATGGAAGGTTCTGATGCTTGGTGGATATGGCCTTTTAGTAGTATCTGCCCAGAATTCCAGTTTCCCATCCCCCTGCTGTTTGTTTATGTATTATTTACCCATGTATCAGGAAACTTCCCCAGACACAGGGCCTGAGACCCATTATCCAAACATGGAACCCTCCTCTTCCTCTGTGGCCTCGAAAGCCCCAAATGGTTTTCTGATTTAGAAAATTCAATATAATCAGACTCTTGTGGCAAGCTACGGAATTCCCAACCATCTCAGACGCCCCCATTAAATATCTATATAACGTACACAATATCTGAAAGTATCAGCAATCCAGCATGAACTTGCATTATGGAGGCATTCAGTGCCCCTCGGGTAGTATCACCAGCCTCTCCCCAGGCACTCAAAATTGGGCACTTTTCCCATGGATCATAAAGCTCCCAGGAATGCTGACGGGCACACATGTTTGAATTGCTCCTGCTCTGTAAAAGCAACTTAATCCAGGGTCGGGTACCTGAAAGAGATGCTATCTGCTCTTTCTGTCTCTGGCCTTCGCTGCACTCCTACCCCCGTCCTCACGGAAAATTTGTAATCGTTTCATAGACACAGAGCAAATTATCATCTCTATTTCATCTATGGTGTTTTTCAAATCTCAGCATAAATTTATTCCCAGGAATTTTTTTCTTAATTTTTACAGATTCATATTGTCTTTCTCACGCTCTGTGGGGAGGGGAGTGTGTATGTGTGCCTTCCTTTCCCTCGCTGTCTCTCTTCCCACTCTTTCTCCTCCTTTTGGACAAAGCAAGATAAGGCAGGGCCACTGAACACATCAGCTCTGCACAGACACTTTCTCCCAGTCTACAATGACCATTTCAGTTGGAGATGAACTTCTCAGGCTGGTGAACTGTCCAATAGCTCCTTTCCTTCTGTCTTCCCTGGCTCGCTGGTTTGAGCCAAGGGTCCACCGTGGTATTGGGCTGTGATGGCCGCATGGGTGCACCCATAGATGGTGGCCACCAGCATCATGAGACACACGATCCCACACACGACGCCGGTGATGATGATCGTGGCCACAGCATGCCGCAGATTGGGGGGCCTTGGCTTGGGCTTGAGCTCACACTCCAAGTTGTCCAGCTCCCCCAGGGGTTGGGGCTCCGGAGGCCTCAGCGCAGGGCCTGGCTGCTGAGCCTGTGAGGGAACCAGATCTGGAGGAGGAGCAGGGCAGGGCGGGAACAGCTCATGAGGGATGGTGAGAAGGTCCTTTCCCTTCCAGGTGTCCGGTGACGCACAGATGACGCCATCCATCCTTCCCCCTGAACAAAATGGGGAGGAAAAGGCAAAACGACATAACACAGCTTTGGTACAATCTAGTTGCAGAACATTCAGGCTGCTAAAACCTGGGCAGACAGAATTTACAAAGTACCTTTTTTTTTTCCTTTTGCAAAGAATTTAACAACTATATTTTATGATTTTAGGATTTCTCAATTGGCTAAATGTTAAAAAATGTCACACACTGAATTGGCAATTACTTAGGACCAGGAATTAATTAGAGGCCAAGGAACCTTTACCTTATAAATTTTATGTGTGTGTTGGGGAGGGAGGGAAAACAATACAAAAGCTGACCAGAAGGGACGCGTGCTTGCCAATGCTAAGGGCAGTGTTGCCCACAGCATGGCTGTCAGTTCACTCCCCTAATGAACCCTGCCAGACAAGAAACCTTTTTGTATCAAATTCCCCTTAGAAATCTAAGGATGGGGTTGGGGGGAGAAAACAACTACCCATTGTTGTGATGTTATGTGTTAATTACAAAGACCTTATGTGTGTGTGTGTCTACCAACACTTCTCAGAGATGCCAGATGGAGAGATGGAGAGGCCTTCTGCCTCTTTTGTGTGTCTGAAGATTTGACAGTACTATTGGTTCAGTTCATGAGATTAAGTATAATTAACGTGTCTACTCAGCTCTTGAAACTGTTACTACTCTTGAGTATTGAGCTTTCCAATGGGTTATTAAAATCTGTTCCCAGTCCCTGGAAGGTGACTGGTTTCCTCAGCTATGTAGACTGCTCACAACTGGCGGGATCTTGGGTGCCTGGTCATTCCTCTTGGAAAGGGCACTGGCCTAACAGACTTGACCCTGGCCTCGTTTGGCTGCTGGTTTACTGCTTGACCCCGGGCAAATAAAGTCTGCCTAAATGTTCAGCAATATAAACGTATTTGTATCTGATTTGATAGTTTATAAAGCACTCTTCATTTTAAGCCTGTACCACTAGACTACAATGAGTAATGCTTATCCAAATTCCCACAAATCGAAAGTGCAAGAATCCAGGCTTAAACTCTAGCCTCTGCCTTGGCCTCAGTTGGCCCTCTGCCCGTCTCTATCTTCTCCTCTCTAGGGTATCATGGGGTCACATGAGTTGACACTGTGGCACTCAGTGTCTGCATATAAAATGATTTGGGTAGAACCCCACCCCCAATCACTGCATCTGTGGTTCAGTTCCCTATGGCTCCCATAGACCCCTCTTCCAGTGCGGCTGCAGAGGTGAGCACCACTCTTGGTGAAGCTGGATTGGAGGGTCTTAGTGCAGTACTGGAAAGGCCAAAGGTGGAAGTTAGCAGCGTCACAAGGCGGAAGGAGTGTAAGCCCTCAAGTGATTGGCTGGAACACTAATTCTGTGGGACTTGGATATGACTGAGCAAGACTTTATTACAGAACTGAGAGTCTACAGCTGTCTGACTTACCACATTAACCTGCCCTGATTAGAACAGTTAGTATGTGTCTTTTTAGGTGGGTTTTTTTGTTTTTGTCTTTTTAGGTGGTGTTTTTGTTTTTGTTTTTGTTTTTGTTTTTAACTAAGTCTTGACTAATATCTGTTTCCTTATGATGCCCTTATTCAGTACATGGATAATCAGATTGAACCTCTCATTTAGCATCCATTTGGGTTTTCTTTCTCATTCTTTTCAGACATCACCGACTCATAAAGGCGCTCTGGTGGCATGTTGTTGTTGTTGTTATGTGCTGTTGAGTTACCTGTAACCCATAGCAACCCTATGTTCAGCAGTTCTGAAGCCTGTCCTGTCCTGTGCCAGTCTCACTGACTCCAACACACCTACCCTCATTGCCCCAGTTACTGTATCAATCCATCTCATCTGAGGTCTTCCTCTCCTGCGCTGTCTCTCCATCCTTCCAAGCATGATGTCCTTCTCCAAGGATCAAGCCCTCCTGGCCACTTGCCCAAAGTATGTGAGAGGGAGCTTTAAAATCTTAACCTCCAAGGAGAAACTTGGTTTCACTTTCTCCAAGACAGGCCTATTTGTTTTCTTGGTAGTCCATGGTATGTTCAAGGCCCTTCTCCAAGACTCTAACTTAAAGGCATCATTCTTCTCTCATCTTTTGTCACTGTCCAGCTCTCTGATGCATAGCCAAGTAAAGGAAAATACCATGGCCTAGATTGGGTGCACGTTAGTCTGTAGACTGACATCTTTGCTTCTTAGCACTCTGGAGAGGTCTATGATAGCAGATTTTCCCAGTACAATTTGTCTTCAAATGATTTCCTGACTGCTGTTGCCAAGACTGTTGATTGTGTAGCCAAGCAAACTATAATTGTTAGCAACCTCAATCTCTCCTCAATCTGTCATGATGCTCTTAACTGGCAGCCACTCTGAGGGAGAGAGGTGGGCAATCTCCTGCAAAGTGTTACAGCCTCATACCCAGAGGAAGGTCACTATGAGTTGAAACAACTTTGCAGAAGTTGGTTGTTTGGGTTTTAGTTTTTATCCACTTTACTTTCCTCCCAGAGAAAGGCTCGTTCCCCTTGCTCCTGCAGCAGTGGCCACCAAGGAGTTTTGATGTGGATCTCACTTGTTCCGCTGAGAATCTGAGGGCCAGAATGGGCCCAGGAAATGCAGTTGTTAACAAAAATTGTTGCTGACTTTCTTAAAGTCTATGATAAAATAGGGGAGCTTCCTCTTCTTCCCTATTGTTCCCACTACTCTACTCATTGTCAAGAAATGATTCATTGTGTAAAATATAATGAATGGGAATGACTGTGTGAAATGCAATGTGGATGAAGATGAGTGTGAAATATGGCATATACAAGCTTTGTATGCAAACCAGTGCAAACTAAAAATTTAAAATACTAATAATAAAAAATGAAATGTTCTCCTTTGATGAAGGCAACCTCTTTGGCTTGTAAAGAGCCACCGTTACAAATGGGCTCACCATTTAACCACGTCTCCTCTAGAGGTAAACGGAGATGCAGCCTATGAGAGGGAGACTTTACTGTTCCTTATGGTTATTCTTGTCGGTTTACTTGAACATGAGCTGGTAAATAACAAATTAATTGCTATTCTATTATTTAATGACACAACATTCTTCCAGGCCCTATAGCCCCGGTCTGTCCACTTGCCGTACAGAGATAACTTGTGGTTGCTGTGAACTTGAGCATTGTGACACTGATGTGTCAAATGCAAGAATGGTTACCTATGATGGACAGTGTTTGGTGGAGCTCCCTGATTAAACAAGCTTGGAGGCAAGAGTGGCATCCACTTCCATAATAGCTGGCCTCCAGAAACCCTGTGAACCTGGAGGAAGGATGAAAGTCACACAAGTGTTGAGGACTTTTGTTCATAGGGTCACCATGAGTTGCCCACAAACTCGATGGCACCTAACAACAACATTATTTAATGTGTCTAGTGGTATAGTTGTGCAACAACAGTGGTATAGTGGTTAAAGTACTTAACTGGCAACCTAAACCTCCAGGGTTAGACCCCAGTCAGCACTCAATAGCTACTTCTGCATGGAGAAGAGCTGTGACAGTCAGCTTTCTAGAAGCTCACAGCTCTGGAAACCTGAGAGAGTCCTGTTCTTCCTGTGCGGTTTATGTGAGTCAGGACTGGCTTGTAACAAGGTGCTTGGTTTTTAGTTTTGTTTTTGTTATATTGCTGAGAGGAATTCTAAGTTGGGAATTATGTGTTTGAACACAGTGTCTACTGCCATCTGATTTCCTCTTTGTAACTACGCGTGGTAAGTACTCATTCATATCTGTAGATGCTAATTCATACCTGCAGTTCTGATAGCTTTCTGAGCAACAGGCTCCCTCTGCCACCACCACAACTCTGCTTCTTCTTTAGATTTGTACATAGTATCTCAAACTTGGTCTGTCTCAGACTGGATTCCTGGTCTCCTACCTTCATTTACCTGTCCCCCCATTCCCCATTTTGACAGCACCATCTTTCCAGTTACAAAACCAAAGACGTTTCCTAAGTCATGCACTGTTCCTCATATCCTGCTCCAACCCATTAGTGAGTTAGAGCATTCCACATCTCATTTGGGTTGATCTCTATTGCTACCCTGGTTTGGACCACCACCGTTTCTTGCCTGGATGACTAAAAGGGCTTTCCCTCTTATCTCTCTGCTTCTTGTCCAGCAGCCTTTGGTCTATTCTCCCCAGAGCCTCCAAGTGACCTTTTAAAATGTAATCAGATCATATTGTTCCCAATTCAAAGTCTCCAAGACCTTTCCATGCCACTTAGAGTAAATGCCAGACATCCAAGCCTTGTTTCATGGGTTCCTACGTGATCTGGCCAGAGTCCTTACGTTCCCTTAAGTGGTTTCCTCTGTCACTCACTCCTTCTGTTCTAGTCCCTTGTTTGTCCTTCATCCAAGCTTGCTTCCCGTAAAATCCTTAGCACTTGCTATCTGTCATGGATTGGACTGTGTTGCCCAAAAAGTTGGGAGTCTCAGCTCCATGTTGAAGTGTTAACCCTTGGTGCCTGGCACTGTGGCCTCGTTTGGTCATAGGGCCGTTTTGAGTATGTTCAGTTCAGTTAAGGCCTGAGGTCACAGTGGAATAGGATAGATCCTCATCTAGTATGAACGATACTCCCATAAAAAGAGAAGAGACACAGGGATACCAAAGGAAGACTACCACGTGAAGATAGCAGTTACAATGAGAATGTTGCATCTACAAGCCCAAAACATCAAAGATGGTAAGGAATACCCTTGGAGCTAAGAGAGGCTTAGAAGAACACAGTGTTGGTGACATCAGGAGTCCAGACTTCTGATTCGTTCCTATTTCTGGTTTACATCCTTGTTGCCACTATTACTTCCTGAGAGAGGTTTTCCCGGACCTTCCTGTCTCAGGTGGACCCACGTGCTCCAGCACTCTCTCGTTACCTTGTCTCCTCACCACTGACAGCTGTCTGAATAAGTATTATCAGTGATGATATTTTACCTATCTTGTTAGTTACCTGTGACCCCAGAGGTATAGAACTGAATCGCTTTTCAAAACTGTGACTTTTAAAAACAAATCACGAAGCCTTACTTACTGAGCATCAGTTTTGACCTGTTGACCTTTCGGTTCATAGGCTAGCACTTAACCATTTGCATCATGTGTAAATATGATTCCTTCCAATATCTATGTTGTGTTGTTGTTAAGTGCCATCGAGTCGTAGATGACTCATAGTGACCCTATGAATGAAATACCTGAACGCTTGTATAACTTTCGTCATTTCTCCAAGCTCATGGTTTCCAGAGGCAAGCTATTTTAGAAGTGGATGTGTCACTCCTGCTTCCAAGCTTGTTTTTATCGAGGAGCTCCATCAAACACTGTCCACCATGGGTAACCATTATCTCATTTTACACATCAGTGCTGCAGTGTTCAGCATCACAGCAACCACGAGTTACCTCTGTACAGCAAATGGATAGACAGTGCTATACCACTTAGAAGAATGTTTAACCAAAAACAATTAAAGCCAGGCCTGAGAGCCGCAGATTAAAATCACCCACCTTTGCCTTGGTAGCATCACTTTCTGTCTACTAGGTCAACTGAGCTCTCGTGTTGTTGTTGGTGTTATTGTTAAGTGCCATCTAATCTATATCCATCTATCTATACCAAAACAAGCTTAGAAGCAGGAGTGGCATCCACTTCCGAAATAGCTTGCCTCTGGAAATCCTATGAACATGGAGAAAGGATGAAGTTATACAAGTGTTGAGGACTTTCGTTCATAGGGTTGCTATGAGTCCTTACGACTCCATGGCACTTAACAACAACATACCAAAATGTAATCTCCGTGCTAATGAGCATTTTCTTAATTACCCTTAAATACTGTATAAGTGTGAATGCATCAGTGAGTGATGCTTGAAAGTTAAAAACTAAAAAATGTTTGGATGTAGAGGAACGAATTTGAGGTCAAGACCCAAAAGGCACGCATTCTATTTTCATCTCTGCTTTACTTCTGTGATTTTGGGTTAAGTCTCTGAGCCTCTCTGGGACCATTAATAAAATTCTACCTATGGATTAGGAGGAATTGGCCAAACTTTTCTACAAAAGGCCATGTAGTAAATAGTTTAAGCTTTTCCATACTCGCTGTCTGCCAGAAGTCTGCAGCTTTGTGCAAAGGCAGTCACAGATGACACATAATAAATTGGCATGTCTGTGTTAAAAACAAAACGTTATTTACAAAATATGTGGCAGTCAAGACTTGGGTTTGGGGCTGTAGTTTGGTGACCTCTGGAGCTCATCTATCCTGAATGTCCCAGGATTGCTTGCTTTGGTTTTGGCACGTGGTAAAAGAAATAGTAACTTTAAAGGGGAACGAGCCCCCTGTGCACATTGTAATTACAGAGATATTTGGTATAGCAGGAGGGATAATGTGGCGGCATAGAATGGTATGTATTGGGCTGCTGAGCAGAAGGTCAACAGTTTCACCACCTTCTCAGGGGGTTAAAGTAGTGAGAGTATCTTCCCTTAAGGATTTACAGCCTCAGAAACCCAATGGATGGTCCCTATGAATCAGAAGGACTTAATGACTCTGAATGTGGTTGGGTTTTAGGTTAATAGATAGGCCATGTGTGGGCAAAAAACCAAGGGAAAGATACCTATACTCTCAGCTGGATTACAGTTGAAAAGTAGAATTTGATACTGTTTTGAGGCTGTGTGTTTGTTCAAGGGATAACAGAATTTCTCTTTAAATGCTTCAAGTTCTCAGATAAATAACTTGATGTCAAACAAATGGAACAATAACTCTGTGGCTCCTTATGTCTGAGGTGAATGTCAGTATCTGAATTTATCCACCTTTTAAAGGGCCTGCCTGTGTCTTCTACCATACTATGAAGTGTCATGTGTGTGAAAAGCTTAATTAAATGCAAGACTCTCGCACATCCTTCTCGGTTTCCCCAATGCAGAGAATGAGTTCACCCTAGTCTGGTAACACACCAGGTGAGGATTTCCAAATAGCCATTACTGACCTTTGTAGAGGAATTTCTCCAGCCAGAGCTTAAAGCCCAGCAAGTGGCAATTGCATTTCCAGAGGTTGTTCTTGAGAAACAAAAGCCTCACTCCGGACATGGACTCCAGGAGCGCTCGATCTAACTGTTGAAGCTGGTTTTGTTGAACTGCAAATACAGTCAGGTTCGCCCAGGGCTCTCCCAGGGACTTGGGAAGGTGGCTGATGTTGTTTGATGACAAATCAAGCTCCCTCAGCTGTGGGAGGGAGTGGAAAAGTCTGTTTTCCAGGGAATGCAGGGAGTTCTGGGTGAGGTTTAAAACTTGCAAGTGCTGAAGGCCATGGAAGGCTGCCGGGGCCAGAGAGGAAAGGGAATTGTTGGACAGGTTCAAGGTCATGAGCCCTGGCACTGACTTAAATGCAAAAGCAGGAAGCTGGCGTAGCTCGTTGTCTTGTAAGTGCAGAGTCTGAGTCTGAGGAGGCAGACCCAGAGGGATCTCAGCCAGGCCCTGTTGGCTACAGTCCACAAATTCTGAATGGCAGCGACACTTCTCTGGGCACCCACATGTCACACGGAACAGGAGAATGGCACTTGAAAGCAGGAGCAGATCACCTATGAGAAAAAGAGATTGAGATGACAACACTTTGTGAAGTCAACATTGTTATTTTCCCCTTTCAATGCCTAGGTGGTGTGTGACACAGAAATCACACATTCACACACTAATTGACGTGGAGTTGGAACCAATTCTCAGTGTACCCTCCAATGGGTTTTCAGAGGCTATACCTTACATGAGAGGCGATTGTTCATCTGTCTCCTGAGGAGCAGCTGGTGGATTCGAACCACCCACCTTTGGGTTTGCAGCACAGCTCCTTACCACTAAGCCACCAGAGCTCCAGCCTTTGAAATAGAAGCACCTTTAACCACCTGAAAGGCAGGTCCAGGCAGTCCCTCACCATCCTTGCTGGTTTTGAGCTAGACTGAGTACATTCCCAATGACAGTAAGTGCTGCAAACTCTGTGCTATTGTCAAAGCCTTGGAAAAGGCACTTTCTCAAGGGTTACTCACACTACTTTCAAAGCAGAATCAACTCAAAGCTGAGCCTCCAGTGGGTTTTCGGAGACAGTTTCCCCATTTTTGCCTCTTGCCTCTAAGGAGCATCCTCCTTGTACTTCTTCTAATGCTGCTCATATTCCCTGGCACTCTGTCTGGCCTGGTCACTTCCCTTCTGTCCCTGCCTCTCTCTGTCTCTCCCTCCCACCCCTTCCCTCTGCTTTATATGCTGTTGCCTTGTTAGGTGTCAAGGCATCTTTTCTGACTCACAGCAGACCTATATGTACAGTGGATCAAAATATATTCTAATCCTGCCCCGTCTTCATAATCTCCATTATTGCAGTCACTGTGTCAATTCATCTTGCTAACAATTTTCTGCTCCTTCAAGGACCCTCTGTTTTTCCAGGTATGGTATCCTTTTCCAAGGATTTGCCCCTTCTAGCAATATGCCCAAAGTATGTGGCACAGTGTTGCTCAGTCGTTACTTCTAAGGGGCACTCTGGTTGCAGTGGCTTTTAACACTACATCGATGAAATGTCAGGCTCTATCGCTTTGTTACTTGCCCTGCCCGTGCAACATTGATTAAGGTCTCTTCACATGAATGTGTAGAGAGCCAGTGTATTCACTTTAATCGCTGTGTAGCTTTCTACAGTTGGCGCATTCAAACTTAATATTAAGCGGTTCCCTTCCAGAGGAGGATTAGATCTGGTCCAGTTTCCCTTCATTGCTAACAGTGTTGCAAAGAGCGTCCTTGCATGGAACTCTCTGTGATGTGTGGGCCAAGACCTCAGGAATCTGCAGGCGTCTCCTTACAGGGTTCCGAGCCCATGCTAGTATCACATTTTCTTAACTACTACAAGATCATTCTCCAAAGTAGCTCTTTCCACTAGCACTCCCCCTCCTCCCCATTCTTGAATTTCAAATTATGGCCAACCTCCTTAGGGCATCTTCTACATTGGGAGAAGAATTCACAAGGCCACAAGTACAATTTAAAATTCAGCGTTGTTATCTACTCCTGAGCTGTTTGTGAAGAAAGTTCTTGATCCCGATACTTTATTATTCTGCACTTGTGCTGGTTTTTTACAAGGGAAGTTTTTTGCACATTGTGGTTGTCTCATATTCTGGGATCACCCCCCTCCCCCCCTTTGCTCCTTGGATTCTGTACTGATACTAATAACAATGCTTTAGGGGAAAAGAGACAGTGTTGAGAGAAGCTTCTGAAGAAGAAGCAGCTCAATTTAATTTAGCTCAAGGGATGCAGCATATCCCAAGCCCTGCTTTCCTTCCGAAATACAGAGGAGCAAAAGCTTTGTTTCCCTGTGTATAGATTTGCAAATAATCTGAACGGCTCCTTTCAAAGCCAAAGCATCTCCGCTACCTGAAATCAACCACCCACCTCATACTTCAGCTGTGCCACTCAACGTTCATTAGTAATAGGAAATAAAATATTAAGCCAGAGAGCATACTTTCTCCAGAATCAACTTATTAATGAAAGCCTCGTCTTTCTGAGATTAAAGCTGGTTTGTGTATTTCCCTACACCACATCATGTCACCCATGTCTCTGGTCTCACTGCCCGAAAGGAATAATGTACAAAATCCAGCCTCAAGCACTCTGTTTTCTATGCAACTCTCCATAACATCCCATCTACAATACCCACATGGGTGGCTGTGTACATTATAGTCTCCACCCCTTTTCTCTGCATCCAACATGGTACAAGCATAAATCATCCCATTTATCAAGCCATTGTTTACATCTGTTAAGTCTTTTAGAAAAGACAGTCTGAGAATAGACTTCTCCTTGATACCTTTTTGAGGGGATCCCAACCCTCTGTCCTGTGAAGGACTTAAATGAGAAAGGATCGGATTATTCCAACTCACCTTTCATGATGGAGTCGATTGAGCCCCTTTACTGAATATGCAGCCCACTTTTATGAACTTGAAGGTTAATAAGCAGATAGCATGGTCCCCTTGGTTTCAGGCTTCACCTTCACCTCTGCTGAGTCCCGTTTGTGCTTGTCTTCAATGCACAGAAAATAGTTGTTGCCTGAAAGCGACCACTTACTTAAGCAGCTTCCAGTATCTCCATCTGGCCAGGATCCCCTTCCGTAAGATTTTTTGATTGGGCCCCTTCTTTGTGAACAAGTCGTCCCTCCTGTGATCGCCCCTGACTTTCCTGTGCAGACAATGAGCCGCAGAAAGTTTGTCAGCCTTCTGTGAACAGCTGTAGCATTCAAACATGACCCCAGTGGCTGGGGTTTTTTGATTATTTAATCTGCTTGAAGCCCAGGGCACCAAAATAAAACCGCCTTCTTAAGCCGGCTGTGGGCTCTGAATTCTGTTGACTTATTAACTATGCGGTGTCAACCCTCGCCAGGTGGGGGACCTCCGGACACGGAGCCTCTGTCTGGGGGTCTCAAAACCCAGGCGGCAGTGTGTGTAATCTGAGGACATATTGGCTTGCCAAAGGCCGAGGAGGTGGCTTCGCTGGTGCACTTGTTCGGCCTTCGGAGGTTTGTTCAGCCCACATCCGTGGGGATCAGCCGTGTTGACAGGGCCTTGATGCTCGGAATTCCTCGTCCCTGTGCCCTTTAGTGGCCGTCACAACTTTTCTCCCTGGTGCCACAAATACTCCCCAGCTGCTCTCTGGCTGCACCTCCCTCCTGGCCCCCACTGAATCGACCTCTGGGTGAGCTTGAATTTTGAAAGACCTCTCAATCTTTCATCGTGGCCCTGATGCTATAGTTTTGGCCCTTCCGACGCTTTTCACATATATAATACGCTGAACCCACCTGCTGTGAGCCGCAGGCATCAACAAACTGTGACTAAGCTCTGCCTGAATCAGTGAAGACCTTTCCCACCAGGGAAGGGAGCCCAGTCTTGGTGCAAATCCCCCTGCTGTTTGCCAACGTGGGGTTTCCTTGTCTGAAGTGCCCCTTCTGAGGCGTCCCAAAGTGCTCACTGTCACTAAAATGGAAGGTCAAACCTTGTCTTTTCTTTCTTTTTAATGACATAAAGTAGAATCTCTGTTGTGGACATTGGAGCCAAGTGGATCTTAATTTGAATTCCCAACTCATTGCTTGGGTGTCTGGACAGATGACTTGCCCCGTGCGGAGCCTCATTCTCCTCGCTGCCAGCAGGAGGCCAGCGCTCATCTTTGCTTCACAGGGTTATTCCCAGTGTTAAGTACAGTCAGTGTGTGTCCTGCGCACACGCCCAGCGGGTGTGCTGAGAGCAGCGTATGGAAGGCAGCCTTGCCTGGCTTGCCAGCGGGGAGGGGCCTAGGGAGAACCTGCTTTGGTTGCTGAAAGTACAGTCCTTCTTGGACGGGCGCTCTGGTGGCCCAGGGGGGAAAGCGTTGCATTGGCAAACCAAAGGCAAGCGGTTTGAATCCACCAGCTGCTCTGTGGGAGAAAATTGGACAGACTCCTCCTGTGTTATTTACAACCTCTGAGAACCACTGGAGGGTCAGCTCTGAGTCACTTCTGACTCAAGAGTACAACAGTGATCGTTCCATTTGGCCACATCCCTTCCTAGTGCACAGAATTCAGCTCACCTTGTGCCTTCTTGAAAACCACCCTATCCCTGCTCCCCCCACCAATATGTAATATCCTGAGCGTTGTCAGAGAGCTGGACAATGACCAGGGAGGATAGAAGGAGAATTGATGCCTTTGAGCTGTGATGCTGGAGAAGAGTATTGAATATACCATGAATAGACCATGGATTGCTAAGAAAACGAACAGGTTCATCCTGAAGAGAGTAAAACCAAGCTGCTTCTTGGAGGCAAGTATTTTGAGGCTTCATCTGACATATTTTTGATGTGTTGCAAGGAGGGACCAGTCCTTGAAGAAAGACATCGGGTTTGGGAAAGTGGAGGGATAGTGCTGGAGGGGAAGACCCTCTATGAGGTGGATTGACTCAGTGACTGGGTTAGCAGGGGTAGATGTGTTGAAGACAGTGAGATTGGCACAGGACAGAGCAGGGTTTAGGGCTGTTGTACGTACATAGGAGCTCTGTGAGTCTCAGGCAACTGGAGAGCACAGAACAACAACAATAGTGATACAATGGGAGAAAAAATTCCCAAGTGAGGAAGATTCATTTATATTACAATAGGAGCTAAGTGTTTACTTCCTTCTTTCCTTCTTCCCTCCTTTTCCTTTGTAGTTTTCCTTGCCTTCCATCCTGTTCTCAGGTGCACAGAATTTGTTGATAATCATTTGAGGTAGAGTACCACCCAAGACCCCTGTGAGGTCTTTATTCATACTGACCCTAACAGACACCTGTGAACCTCACCTCACCCTGAGAAGAACAGCATTGCCAATAATTTAGATCCACCTTACCGTAACTGCACATCTACCTGTGCGCTTCTCTTTCCCAGGGATCAGGAAGTCTTTTTTCTATAAAGGGCCGAACGGTAAATATTTCAGACTTAGGGAGACATCCAGGCTCTTTCAGCTGTTCAACTCGGCTGTCATAGCACAAAAGCAGCTACAGTCTGTATGTGAGCAGACTGTCAGGCCTGGGCTCCAGTGAAATGTTTCTTGCAGAGGAGGAGTGGATGGGCCCATGGGTTACAGCTTGTAATGCCTATTGTATTCCATCCTCAGCCACTGTTGCCAACACTGCCTGTCACCCACTCCCATCTCCCAGCACCCAACCAAAGCTGTCTACTACCCTGTCTCTCATTCTGTAAAGTGAGAGTAAAATGATTCTTGATACTCAAAGAAATTGCCGTGCAATCAGACCTGATGCATAGGTGACCTTTGAAATGAGTTTCTAAGGTTCTTAATCACCTAAGAGTGTTTTTATACTTCAATTAAAAAATCCCAGGTCATTGCCATTGAGTTGGAACCTACTAATAACTGATCTTCCAGCCCATTTTTTGAAGCTGTAAATCACAGGGATTTATAGCCCGTCTTTCCCGCTCAGAGTGGCTGGTGGGTTTGAATATCAGGGTGGTGTTGCCTTTGGGATTTTCATGTTATTCTGGTTAGAGAGCATGAGTGGCTTGAAAGGACCTCACTTAGAGACTTTAGGATGAGCGGACAGAGAATTCTGTGTCTCTTTGCATGGTAAGGGTGCTGCAGGACCCAAGAAGGGTACAAGACTCTTGAATTCATAGACATGAAAAGCAAAATGCATTTGTTGGCAGCAAAATTGGGCGAGCAAGGCCGAAAAACCAGCAGGGAAACTGCAGGCTGTGGAGGAGACGTCCCGGCTGACCCAAGCTGTGTGTCCAGATGGCAAAACTAGCCCGCCAGCCGTTGTGTGGCCCGAGCTGTGTGATCGTGGGCAATAAGAACATGCTGTCTCTGAGCCCCAGCTGCCTCAACTGCACAATGTGGGTAATATTACTCTCTCTACAATGCCAAAGGCACACAGTTCAAATCCACCAGCTGCTCCGCAGGAAAAAAGATGGGCAGTGTTCTCCCGTGAGATTAAACTGCCTCTGGAAAACTCACTGGAGAGTCAGCTTCAGGTCAATATGAACTCATCAGCAAACAGCGACAATGGGGTTACAATGAGGTGCCTTCACCCCAGCCCATCGGCAGTCCTGTGTGTGTCAGGAATTACACTCCATCTAGTTGTCAAAAATAGATAAGTGGTGTATTATTCTAGAGAATAAAGGGTTCTTTAATAGTCCAGAAGGTGTTTTGCTTTTAACCAAAAGGCCATGTCTCTGGGTTCAAATTCATAAGCTGTTACAAGGAGGAAAGGTGGACTGGACAGTCTACTCCCATTTCTTTTTACAGCCTCAGAAACAGATGGAAGGGTATTATAGGTCAAAATCTACATGACAATAGAGTCTGAGTGGTGTTCATGATTTGTGAGGTTTTAATAAAGTCACAAATACTGGGCGGGGAGGGTGGCAACAGAGTACCTTCCTGATTTTGAGTCAGAAGGGACTCCACTGGGTTTCCAAGGCTGTAAATGACACAGAAGGAAGTACCCCACCCCTCTCCCGCAGAGCAGCCCCTGGTGCACTGGAATTCCAGAGATGCAGTCTTTGGCTGACAGCACAACTCCTTAGAAACTGCTCCCACAGCTCCCTGATAGGAAAGATTTGCTTTTACAAAAGTAAACCATCAGGCATGTCTTTCAAGGTGCCCCTCCCTGGGCAGATTTGAACCTTCAACCTTTGGTTAGCAATTAGCCTTATAGGGCCTCCCTTATAGAGCTGCAGAAATGTTCAGATGGTCTGGGTTACGTGTACAGCACTCGTGTGGTAGAGTCAATGATAGAAAGTGGTATCTCCTTTTAGCAGTGTGTCTAATACTTGGGTTCATATGGTGGACCCCAACAATTGATGCATCTCTGAGATAGCAGCCTGATGGTCAAAGGGGCTCCTCTTGGTTCTCTGCCCTTGCTGACTCAAGCTTGTACCAGGGGAGTGGGTGACCCCAGGGGAGCAGTCTTCACATGGGTGAGAAGTTCAAGGTGATGAGTTGATCGATCTTATTGCTGTTAGTTGCCCCAAGTCTTGGCTGTCCTGCCCTTAAGGTTTCCTTCTAAGCTGTTCAGTGGAGGAGCAAGACCTTTGGATGATCTCTCTGAGGAGAAGCAGAAAATGCCTGTGCCTCTCCCTGCTTGTTCTTGCTCTTTTGATATGATTAAAGTTCAGGTTTAAGGACTACCTAAGGTCATTCCTTTTACTCTCTATGAATATATAGAGACTTTGATGTCTCCTTACCTGGCTTTCCAGTTGTGTTATACAGTTTAAGGGTAGTGCATATGAACTGCGTGTCTCCGATCTCTCTGAAGAGACAGGAGCTCACATCTATGACACCTTCAGCATCCCCTTCTCCCCTGGGCCCCATTTGGGGCTGGGTGCTCTGGGGACTAGAAAAGGCTTAGCATGTTGGCTTTTGGTCTGCAAGCTTAGCAATCCTTATTTGTTGTCTTGGAGCTAATAGTGGCTCAGAGGTGGGATTCTCCTCTTCCATGCAGGAAACCAGTCTCCAGAGCCAGTACATCTCCTACACAGCCACATCTGTGCCCAGTGGAGACTCAGGTGTTGATGTGCAAGTCTCCAGAAAAAAAGTCTTCCAAAACCAGACAGCCTTGGAAGAAAGGCCTGGAGATCGACTTGCAGTTTTCAGGCTGTTTAAACCCTGTGGATCACAGCTAACTAGGCAACAACACAGTCCTTCTTGGAGAAGGTACTAATGCTTCCTTCTGTTGTGCCTAGGGCTGCTGTAAGTCAAGAACTGACTTGGGGCAACTAACAGCAATAAAAACGATCAACTCATCACCTTGAACTTGTCACCCATGTGAAGATTGTTCATGGTTTAGTTTGAACAAGGGAGGGCCTCCGTGACACTGGGTTTCAGCCATCTTTGCTGGACATCTTTGACAGCCAAGGTAGGCCTGGATGCATTCTGCATTTGCCTCTCTTGCACCGTCAGTCTCCCAGCCCTTGGCTGTCCTGCCCACAGGATGCATGTGAAGATAAAGATGCCTTTCGGATAAACGTGATTAAAGTTAGTGAGCTCATGCAGCTGCTGAAGTAAACTTAGACAGATGCTGGTTCACATAAAGCTAATGAAAGAAACAGAAGGATCAAGAAACATGGCAGCCTGGGAAGTCTGGCCAAGGCCTCACACTGACACGTTGTTTTACTTAGATCTTGATTGGCTACTTTAGTCCCTGCCCCGAGAACATAAATTGGAATCCATTTCATCTTCATGCTTGATTGTTTACTCATGTTACACATAAAATGAGGGTTTTGTGTAGTTCTTCGTGGTGAATTTTTATTTGCTTTTCTACTTTTAGTATGATTGTCCAGTTTCTGCAACAGATTACAATGTGTGTTTCATATTTTTAAGTTATTGCTTTATGTATGTATATTTAAATGCAACAATTGAGTCTGTGTTTTGCTTTTTTCCTTTTTAAGATTTGTTTGAGGTTAGCTCTTTAATACGTGTAGTTTAAAAATGTTGTGGAAAACGAAATTGTCACAAATAGGACTTAGGTTGCAACATACCAATTATATATCCCAGACGTTAGAAATCTGTTTTGTTATTCCAGATCTTATCTATTTCATTTTAGAACAGTGTCCCTCTTTGTCTTGTGACTGGGTTCGGGGTGGGGTGGGGTAGAACCTTATAGAATTGACATTTATATAATGTATTGCTGTTGTTGTGTACTGCAGAGTTGGAACCAACCCATAGCTGACCATCCAGTGTGTTTCCAGAGACAGTTATTTGCACAGGAGAAGATTGCTCATCTCTCTCCTGTGGAGCAGCTGGTGGCTTCAAACCATTTGCCTTTGGGATTGCAGCACAGCTACTTCCCACTAGGCCACCAGAGTTTATATAATGTAAATATATAATGCACATACACAAACACATAAAGGGAGCTCAGGTAGCCTAGTGGTAAGGTGTGCTGCCATCCCAAAGGCACGCAGTTCAAATCCATCAGCTGCTCCATGAAAGAAAGATGAGCAGTCTCCTCCCCTGAGATTTACTGTCTCTGAAAACCCACTGGAGGGTCAGCTGTAGCTTGGTTCCGACTCAAAAGTATAAAACAAAAACAATATTTACACATACGCACCCATATATATGTAGAGTCTGATGTCAAATCCACCAGCTGCTGTGCTCTGAAAATCTTCTGGAAGGTCAGCTATGCGTTGATTCTTACTCAGCAACAATGAGTTGATCTCGTTATCTTTTATCTCATGATCTTTTATGATAGATAGATAGATAGATAGATAGATAGATAGATAGATAGATATAATTCAAGAGATGTGTGTGCATGCATACATAAATATACGGACATACATATAGATAGACGGATGGATAGATGTATGATATATATGGAGTGTCTCTCTCTCTCTCTCTCTCTCTCTCTCTCTCTCTCTCTCTCCACACACATACACAGAGGCTGGCAAGTCCCAGGTCTATGGGTCACAACTCAGGAGGGAGGTATCTGGGGATCCTGATGAGCCCAAGTTATGTGCAGGCAGGCAGGGTCTCGGGGTACTGACTTTGGAGGTAGATCTCTCTGAAGGGAAGGAGGGCAGCAGCTGCAGCTTTGGAGACTGACAAGCCCAAAGTCAGCAGGTAAGTAGGCTGCTGGTTCAAGTCTGCCAGATAGACAGGAAAGATCAGACCCAAAGCTCCCTAGTTTGCAAAAGTCCAGACATAGAAACAGTGCAGACCATGCCCACCAATGCAGGCCATGCCCCTGAGGACCCATCTCCAGACCAGACTGATTTTGTCTTTAGAGAGCTGCTTCTAATCCTGTTTTGTTGAACTCACAATAACTCTCAACCTCATTGTCATTGATTCAGAACCAACTCGTGGCTGACTGACAGGGTTTTAGTGGCTATAAATTAGATTGAAGGTGATTGTCCAACCAGATTCCCTGGAACCACTGGTGCATTTGAACTGCCAGAGAGGCGTGACCTTTGGGTTAGCAGCATAGCTCCCCCTGGACTCCGCCCCTTAGGATTTATAACAGGTAGGATATTTACATTATACTAAGGACCATGGTGGTGGTTGTTTGGCTCCACAGTCAACACGCTTGGTAGCAGCAGCCAGGAAATCAAAAGGTGAATTTCAATGGGAAAATCTGCTCTCAGTCTCTCCAGAGTACTGAAGAGCAGCAGTAACAGTCTAGAGACTAAGGTGTGCCTGATCCAGGCCCTGATCTTTGCAATTACTG
>NW_006399863.1:6645945-6690203 GCF_000299155.1 Elephantulus edwardii | reverse complement strand
AAAAAAAAGAGTATTAAATATACCATGCCATGGACTGCTAGGAGAACAAACAGGTTCGTCCTGGAGAGCATGAAACCAAGCTGCTCCTTGAAGGCAAGGATTTTTGAAACTTCATCAGACATGCTTTGGGCGTGTTGCAAGGAGGAACCAATCCTTGGAAGGGAATCTCTTGGAAGGGTAGAGGGACAGGTGGAGGTAGAGGAAGACCCTGGGTGAGATGGATTGACTCAGTGACTGTGTTACTGGGAATAATGTGTCAGAGACCATGAAATTGGCTCAGGATAGAAAAGGTTCAGAGCTGTTGGACATAGGGTCATTATGAGTTGCAAGCGAGGACCATGGTCATACTGACACACAGTATTAGCTGCCACACTGTTAAAAGCATGGTATCTGGAAAGAGACTGTTTAGGCATGATTGCTGACTCCAGTGCTTACTAGCTCTGAGACCCTGATAAATTAATTAAGCTCTCTGATCTTCAGTTTCGTCATCTGTACAAGAGAACCCATTTCTCAGAGTTTTTGAAAGAGTTAGATATTAAATTAGCAAAAGAGGGCGAAAGTTTTTGGACCATAATACTTAAGCTTCTATCTCTCTATCAAGTTTTCTCTCTGTCTTGTAGCAACCAGTCAGTTAGCTTATTTGGAAGGAAAACTAGAGCATTTTTCTTATGTGCTGGAGACCACCATTCTTTCAGCTTATAAGGCGCGCGCGTGTGCGTGTGCGTGTGCGTGTGCGTGTGTGTGTGTGTGTGTGTGTGTGTGTCTAGAATCTCTGCAAACTAAGTTAATTTGTATTCTACATATCTCTGCTTGTCATCAAAGCAATCAGCTCCACAAACAAAGGAAGGTCATTTGTTGGCATCACAAGCTTGTCAGCAAACTAAAGGGCCTGTATTTGCCTCTATCCAGACTTGAATTGCAGCCTCCCTTCTGGTTGTAAGCTCAGCCCTGTCCTTTCATTCAGATCTGCGCTGGGCCACCTACTATGTGCCTGTGCTGTTGCTCTTAAAGGCTTCCCCTGCAGATAAGCTTGTTGGCTGCTAAGAGGCCCTTTTCTTGTCTCAGAGTAATTAGGGAAAGCATGCAGCCATCTCCCCTGGGATGTTTAGCTTTCATCATGAAGCATAACTATCAGAGCTTCCAGGTTGATAGGAGTGGAAACATTTGTGTTCAACAAGCAGCATCCACCCCTTCATGTGTTGTCAACATTTCATTTGTGATTCTAATGAGGGTGGAGTATGGTACTGCTCTCCAAGGCTGCAGCTGATGTTGCTAAGTTTGTAGTGTTGGCCCCAGAGTCAACCCTAAAAGGTGCTTGGAGGAGCAGCTTGTGAATGGCTGCTGTGTGTGGTGAAGAGCTAAGAGGGTAAGATCTACTGAGACATGACTGACAGTGCGTGGTGTGTTTACTGCCCAGGGACTTGTCTTTCTCTACTTACTGTCTTTCTCTTCTTATCTGTGCCTTAAATACATCCTGAACATGAAAACGCCTTCCTGTAAAAATGCAGTATATGCAAGAGACTCTCACTCCCAGCCCTTCTCCACTGCCGGTGGGGAGGTGCAGAAGTGTGTTGTAGATTCAACTATGCAATATTTCTTCATTGAAGAAACATCTATTGAGTGTTCCTTGCCTGTTCAACTCTGTGCTTGGGCCATCAAAACAAAGCCCAGTGAAAACCTGAAAATGCATGATGGTGATGATTAAACAGCATGCAAAACGTAGTATCACTGAATTATACCTGTAAATAATGTAAAAATGGCAATCATTTGATTGAAATATATTTACTGCAGTTGTTTTGTTGTGTTTTTGTTTTGTTTTGTTTTTTAAATATAGAAAATAGATAAGCACATAGTCTGGTAAGAGGATAGCATTCATTTGTTGTTGTTGTTAGGTGCTATCTAGTTGCTTCCACCTCCCAGCGACCCTGTGAACAACAGCATAAAAGCCCTCACCATCCTCAGAATCGTCCTTGTGTTTGAAACCTTCACCGCAGGCACTGAGCCAGCCCGTTTTGTTCCGGGCCTCCCACTTTTTATAGTGACCCTCGGCTTTGTCCAGCATGATGTCCTTCTCCAAGGACTAGCCCCTCCTGTTAACATAGCCAAAGGATCTAAGACATTCATTGCATGGTCACACAAAGGTACGACAAAACACAGCAGTCGTAAAGAGCTAGGAAGAGCAGGTACAAGGGAATGAAAGTAGGGGATTTGAGCTGAGAGTTGGAGAAGGTGATCTGAGGAATGTTATGACCACCGACTCCTGAAGAGTAAGTGAATAGTTAATGCTGGCCGAGGAAGGAGCAAGGGCCCTTCCAATGAAAGAAAAGGCGTGTTTAATGTTTAGAAGCCATAGAGATGATTGCGTGCCCTAGGCCACTAGTAGGGACCAGAGTGGTACATCAAGGAAGGTTGTGAGGAAGGGCACAGTTTGAGCAGCTGTTGGAGAAGAGAGGTTGCCTGCTGACATTCTCCCCCATCTTCCACTATACACTCACTATAAATAATGAAAATCAATCTCTCTGTGGCAGACTCTGGAGAAGTGCTGTTGTTTCTCTCATGTCGTTTGGCAGCTCTGCCGCCACCTCTGGAGACACGTGTGTTGCTGGACTTTGCTTCTTGGAGGAGGTCGTGAGGACCAAGGGTCTGCAATGGTTATGAAATCTTAGTACACATTTATCAGAATCTGGGCTTTCTTTCATGTAAAGTTGCAGTATGGACAAATCTGTTCCGTATGTTACGGCAGAATTTGAAAGTTGCCATTCTCCCCACAGAGGTGTCTGAGTAACACTCCTGCTACATAACTAGGAGTGTTATTTATGGCTCTGAGTCTGCCTTTATAATTATAGATGTTACCTTCCTGTGAGTGTGTGTATCTATCTGTGTGGATGTGAAAGCCGGCAGATTGTTGTTGTTTTTCTTGTTGTGTGCCATAGAGTTGAAACCGACCCATAGCTGACCTTCTGGCAGGTAATCTAACAGGAGGAGATTGCCTATGTTTCTCCCACAGAGAAGCTGGTGGATTTGAACCTCATGCCTTCGGGATTACAAGGCAGCTGCTTCCTACATTTGGACCACTCTGGTTCATGACAAGCAGTTATTAGTCAGCTCCACGGAGCCTGGTCACAGTCTCAGGGTTCTTGCCAATACAGGACTAGAGACAAATGCTATTATGCTAAAGTAAGGGTTGCTGTGTCTCCTGAAGTAAATCCTCACCCTTTGCAAATCTGGCTAAACTAGAAACCTCTACAGTGGGTAATACGAAGTCAAGTCCGTTAACTGAGAGTTTCTTTCACTCTGTCCTACACAGTTGTTGACACTGAGCCCACACACTTCCCAACTTTGACATCTTGATGGTAAACTGTTAACACACCAGTTTGCTAAATTAGCCTGATGAGCACTGTGCTTTTCCTATGATGGTCATCAAGTAAGTGACAAAATTTTAGCTCACACTGATAGGAGATAAACTTGTGGACTGTGGATTTAAGAAACTGATGTGCATAAGAGACTGATAAGCTAGATAGGATGCCAGAAAAGCCTTTGGATGCTGCAAGCATTTCTCTCTTGTGGGGTCTGAGAATTTGGGCCAGGCCAGCCCAGCTAGAGGTCCCTCTCACTTCCAGGGCGTGGCTGTGAGTGGCAGGTCAGCCGTAAGCCCAGCACCTCAGGAGTGCCGTCTCGTAGGCACTCTACCGATAGAACACTTCCATTTGCTGACGAAAATGGAGTCCCATTCAGAAGTTTATCAGAAAAGGTGGCAAAAGTCAGCTAACAAATAAAGGTTGAGTCTAAGTAGAAACTGTGAGACCAGTATCCTGCTTTATTCTCTCTCATTCCTGCCACATTTGAGCTGATGTTGTTGTTAGGTGCCGTCAGATGAACTACAACTCCTAGTGACCCCATGAACCACAGATCTTAATCTTACCCTGTCCTGCACCATTCTCAAGATCTCTGATAAGCTAGAGACCATTGTTACATGTTGTTGTTGTTGCTATGTGCCCTTGAGTTGAGTATGACTCATAGCAACCCTGTAAAAAACAGGTCGTAACATTGTCCTATCCTGTTGCATCCTCATCCTCCCTGACGTACTTAAACAAATCGCTGTTGTCATTGTATCAGTTCATCTCATTGAGGGTCTTCCTCTCTTTGCTGACCCTCCACCTTTCCAAGTGTGATGTCCCTCCCCAAGCAATAGCCTCTCCTAAAATATGTGCCATGAAGTTTCATCATCCTTGCCTCTCAGGAGCAAGCTCTCTGGTTGTACTTTCTCTAATACATATTTATCTGTTTTCTAGGAAGCCCATGGGATATCCAGTACTCTTCTCTAACACTACCACTCAGCGGCTTTGGGCACTATTCATTAACTTATAATTTCTTTAAGGAGTTCAGTGGTGTTGTACATTACATTTTATGCTTCTAACTGACAGATGTGTGATTCAAAGCCAAGGAGGAAAGATGTACAGTCTTCTGTGCCGATTTAGAGCCTCAGAAGCCCACTGGAGGGCCCATCATGAGTGGAAATGAACTCGTTCACAGTAACTTGCTTGGTTTGCTTGTGTGTAATGGTGACACAGTTGTAGAATTCTGACATCCCAGGAGAGAGATTTGGATTCAGTTCCCCAGACCGGTGCACCCCAAGTGTAGCCACCACCCTTCTGATACAGAGTATCTTTCAGCAGAACTTCTAGAGTAAGACCATGTGGAAAGAAAGGTTGGGCCATTTCTCCAGAATCTGCCAGTGAGCACTCCAGAAATCAGTCATTTGATCCTGTTCTGCTTGAGGTTCCTGATAGTTGGGGTGAACTTGACAGTGGCTTACAGCAATTCTCTGTTTCATTCCTCCTCTGTCTGTCTAAAAAATATAGTTTGTTCTGACTGGTATACGTAAGCCTCCAAATTCTCAGGGCCGGATGAAAACATGTAAAAGTCCTCGAACACTCTTAAGTATGGGGTAGTTTATCAAGAGATGAGCAGACAATCTTTCTAAATCTTACTGGGGAAAAAAAACCCTGAAATGTTGGAGGTTGGCTCACTCGCCCAAGATGGCACAGGTTGCAAGTAGTCAAACTGGGACGTGAACCCCTGTCTGCTAAATTCAAAGCCCTTTACTGCTATTGTTTTTTAACTCATCTGCCTCTTCCCCTGCCACATCTCTTTGTATTCGGTATGAGTGGTGCTCGAGGAAACGTATTGCCTAAAGAGAGAAAGGGGGGTGGGGAAGACGTAATGGAAATTTCTTACCCAGTGAGACATCCATCCACCTTCATGGATCTCCACTAACCTTTGCTTCCAGTGCCCAGGGCCACCAGAAGAGAAAGCGTGCTGTCTCCCTCTCTGGCCTCAGGTTGGAGGAGGTACCCAGAGCCACGAGGTGCAGAAAGCAGGGCATTTTGTGCAGTAAATTAGCTCTAATCTCGTCCCTCCCCTGAACGGGGCTATCAGTCAGATCTCGGACGCATTTGCCACGGTTTCTCCCCTGTTCAGAAGCCTTTGTGGCTGGGCAGGAAGGAGAGAGCTCTTTGATCTGTAGACCAGTAGCAGGAGAAGCAGGACATGGTGTGGGCCTGCTTCAGCCCCTCCACCCAGGCAAATGTTTGGACAACTGCAGGAACAAAATCCCTGGCCATGCTTGCCTCGGAGTGTACACAGGCCTGAAAGAGGGTGGAAGGGGTGCACTGCCCTTCCTGCTGAAGAATGCAGGGAAATAATGCAGAAATGATACCCAGGACTTGTGTCGGTCTTCACGAGGCTCTGTATTCTGAGTAGAAAACCAGCACTAGATGCCATCAAGTTGATTCTGACTCAGCTGAAGCATCAGAGTAGAACTATGTTGTGCTTGGTAGAGCTTTCTTTATCTTCCTTTTTTCCCCCTAAACTTTTTCATTTCAGTAAAACTTTTTCATTTCATTTCAATTTACAGAGCAAATTAATTTTGCGCTCAGCAGTTTATACACATTTTGTTTCCAGTTGCATCTATAGGGTTTTCAATGACTGATTCTTTGGAAGTATAGAGGCAGGTGTCCCCAAAGCACTTCTAAATGCATTCATTAGCAATTCGCACCATCATGCATGCTTGGAGAGGTGCAGGGTCAGAGAGCGGGAGGAAGACCCTCAACCAGATGGATTGATGCAGTGACAGCTGCAGTGGGTTCGAGTGTCTCAGGGATGGTGAGGATGTCACAGGAGCGGACAGGGCTCAGATCTGTTTTCCATAAGGTCTCTATGAGTCCTACTTTTCTCAATGGCACCTGACAACAACAACTGAGCAATGAACATCTCCGAAGGAGTTAAGAAGAAAGAATGGATTAAGCTTACCTTCTAGCTGTCTCACGCCACAGCACTGAATTTACAATCAGGACAGAACCTCACATTCGTCATGCTGCTTTCCAGTCTCCATTCATGACTCCATCCCCTAAGTAAAGGCCATTTTCATGGAAACAGATTAAGTTTTGAGATGTGTGGATGATTTAAAAAAAATAATAAGACAGGTTGCTCTTGTGGGACCATAGCTGTGTTCTACTCCTCCTTTAGAATGGAAGGTTTCTGAGTCAAGTAATTCTGAATAAGGACCGTACGTCTTTTCAAAATATATTCAGCTTCCCTGTAGTATAGTATACTTTGATGTATTAAAATACAGCTCACCCCACTCAAATTACTGCCTCAGTGCCTAATGCTGTAAAATTAAACTATTCCTCACCGATATTTTATTAAGCTCCACCAGCATCCCAGACACAGACAGCTCACAGAGCTTCAGGCCATATGTTTTATATGCTGTCAAGGTGCATTCCAACTTCAGTCCCAAACCAACCCTCAGCCCCAAAGTCTCTCTGTAGAGCAGCATTTTCAAAAACATTGCTACAGGCAATACTCCTGAATGGTCGAGACCTTTGGCAAGGAAGGTCTCTGATTGTATGAGAATGAATGCAATTTAAAAAAAGAAGAGAGAGAGAGAGAAGGGGGGTTGAATAAAAAAGGACTTATGAAAAATCATCCTGTTCCTTGGACATCATGCTTGCATTTATTTTGCTCTTGATATTAGTGAGTTTTTTGTTTTACTTGGGTCTCCCGTCCCTCCTCCAAGCTTGTTTTGTTGTGTTTATTGAATTTTCCTGAAGTTTCTATGCAAAACAGGGCAGGAGGTTTTACACAATGAGCTCCCCTCTCCAGCAGGGAGCCAAAGATACTGGCTGCCATATTTGCGTTTTGCGAAACATAAATGGATATAGCCGTAAATGCTGATCCTCTTAACAACACTAACTTTGTCATTTAATAAGGGAGATTATTTTGTAGATTTCAAACCAGTTAACACATTGAAAACTTGATAAGACAAGGGATCCTGGTACGTTTCCCGTCCTCCAGTGATTAAAGCGAATCGAACGCAGGACTGGGGAGGTTTTCCATGGTACAAGTAATGCCGTGAATGTTTCTCCTGGTAATGCAATTAGGAAATATTGGCCCCAGTTAATGTAACTTAAACAAAACATGTTGTCCTCGTCAAACTTGTTCAAGTTGTTAAACAGGCAAAGCCTTGTCCAAAAAGTTAAAAAACAGGGGCATATAGTGTTTCCATGGAAACTCTGTTAAAATACTGATTTGTGGATATGATCATAATCAGCCCCATAATCTAATATGACTGAATTAAATGAAAAAGAATCTCAGTTATGAAGTAAGCCCCCTGTGTAAGCGTATTCTTACACATGCAGAAAACATATGGATCCTGATGGACATTATTTTCAAACTACTTGTTGGCACAGGGACGAGGCTTTAAGGCTCCAGATTTGTCTGCCATTTTCCTCCTCCATTCATTGTTTACCGCTTTTTACAATGCTGGAATTCCGTGGGTGAGCCTTAAATAAAATCTAGGTGACATTTGCATTTTTTTGAATAAGCGGCCTTACTCCCTGCCCAGCACCCCACATTGTTTTCAACGTCCTTTGTGACAAGGGAAGATAGCCCATAATACTTAATGGCTTGTGGGATGAGCAAAGATTACGTTTTATTAAGGTAATAATTCCTCTCTGCTAATGGACTCTTAATGGTAGAATTCTAACTTTGAGGCTACAAATGAATGCCTTTGACCTCCAGGGGAAAGGTTCCCTAGTCAAGGCAAGGGGTAAGTGTACCTCTGACCCAGGGTAGGTGGCACTGTAGCGGAGCTTGCACCTGTCTGTGCTGTTGTGAAAATGGAGACCACTCACCACGAGAGCAGCTTCACGCTGACGAAATGGTAGAGACACCTGTCTTTCACCAAACCTGCTAGACTTATTTGAAAATCATTCCACCCAGAAAAGATCTCACAGCTGAGATTTGGGGCATCAATTTTCTTTCAGGGAAAATACAACCAGTCATGTGCAAACTTGAGGTGGCATTCATGGCGTGATGGTTAGATGACTGTTGCCTCAATCACAGCCAACATGTTCATTTTATAATTTACTCTTATGGGTACAGAACTTGTCTGTCTGTAGACTGCACTGGGATAAGTTGCATGTTACTGTAAAGGGGCTTGTTCTATAACTTATGTATGTGTATGCATGCTTGTTTTGTTTGTTCTTATGGGGTAAATATTTGTCAGTTTGTTGTACTAAGGTGACTTGCATAGTCCTGGAAGCTATGCCACCAGAGTCAACCATGGTGCACAGATTCCAATGGAGCTTCTGCACAGAGACAAACTGAAAAAGCAGGTTTGGCCATTCACTTCTGAGTCTGAAAACCCTTCCTTGAAAAACCTTATGAATAAAGGAGGAACATTGTTAGATGTAGTGCCTTAAAGGATCACAATGAATTAGAATGTAATCAACAGTAGTGAGTTTGGTTTGAGTTAGGTTTATAGAAAAATAGTAAATAAAACACTTTAAACAATTAATTAGCTAAATATTTTTTACAAAGAAAAAAGCATGTCCCTGAACCCAAATTTTTCTTCCTGCCCTCTCAACCCATAGTCTAATTTCTTAGAGGCAACTGCTTCCAACTTTTAGCATCTTTACTAACAAGTGTAGACTGCTGGGGTTTTCCCCCCTTTAGTTTTCCCTTTTAAACTTAATTGTAGACATTTTACTTCCTTTAGTACATGTGGCTTTGAGTTCTCATGCCAACCTTTTCCCTCTTCTCTTGTATTAGTTTATTAGGACTGCATTAGCCAAGAATACCAACTCCTCGTCGATCAAATGTGTGGTTATGCGACATTTTACACTCATAACAATAGTGAAAAATCAATCCAATTGTTTTTCACATTAAGCACCTGGTCTTTGAAGCCTAACCATATTGATTCAGCGATAAGTCATTACACCACAAACTGAGTGAATTTTAAGCTACAGAAGTATATTCTCACACAATTTTTGAGGCTAGAAAATAAAAACATTGCCAGGAGGCCATGCCTCTCTAACAGCTCTACGGGAAGCTCTTTCCTTGGCTCTTCATAGCTTCTTTATTTACTGGCAATGTTTAGTGTTCGTCAGCTTATAGGTGCCTGACAGCAATGTCTGCGGCTATGTTCAATGGCTTTTTTCCCTTGTGCGACCGTGTCTCTTCTCCTCTGTGTATAGGACATCTGTCATTATTGTTTCGCCTTATTTTCTGGAAGGGGTTTATTTTATCACTAGGTGGGGTGGGGGACCTATAACAGTCAGGGACACACTCAGTCTTTCCTGGCAGTCACTTTTATCTTGGTGGCATTGATCAGGGCCACCAGGTCCTTGACCAGCTCCTACTGGTGTAGAAATGTGTCGACACCCTATTGACAAACTTGAGGGCCTGTTTGCTCTTGGAGACCTTGAACAGCTCCATGGTGCATCACTGTAAGACACAAGGTCATACACCTCCCTGGATCAGGCCCCGCACAAACGCGATGAGCTTGGTGAGGCGTCCATGGCAGCAGCTGTGTCTCGGCTTGCTCACGTTCTTGATCAGCTTACGATCTTTGGTGAGGTTCATGGTTACTCCCCATACATGACTGCTGTGATGGTTATATCAGGCTTAGGACCCACATAGTCTATTATGACTCCATTTTAACTAATCATCTGCAAAGATGACGATTCCAGGTAGGTCGCATTCACAGGAACCAGGTAGCGAGGAATTGAAATGACTCAACCTAGGATCCCTACCCCAGCAGATTAGTCCATCTGTTATACAACGTGATTTCATGAAACAGGAATTATATTATTATAAGTTTTCTAGTTCAATCATCTGCTCTCCACCAAGTACAAGTGTGAAATGCTCCTCTGCAATGAAATGCTTCACCTCCGAGTCGGTTGGAAGATGGTGGAGGTGGAGAGCACAGTGTGAAATGCTTCACCTCCGTGAGGTGCCTCGATCCACCTGCAGTTTTTCTCAACCTGCTCAGTGTCCTGCTTCCTTGAGAGAATGGGGGAATCGGACAGGGGCAGGCAGGTTTGTAACATGAAGGGAAGCTACCTCTGTTGGACAGTCTGAGCATGCAACAAATCTGGGGAGTCTCTAGGTGCTGGTGACACCCCAAGAAGTGAGAGATCCTGTTCAGAATGCAGGAGGGTCCTGATACAGTGCATGTCCTTCACCACACCCACTCATGCAACTCTCTCCCAATAGCAGTCATACGCATACCCTACTCATTATTACAAACCCCAGATTCTGTGGTGCCACGTGTGAATGGGAGATCCTAAAATAACAAAGAAGCAAAACAAAAACCCCCAACCCCCCCCAAACACACCAAAACCCAAACAATAACAAAACTGAAGTGGTATCCCATCCATGTGCTTGGACTTAAATTGTCTTCATTTTTTTTCAATCTTTGTGCAAATATTCCTTCCTTTCATCAGACTTTGACCATTAATGCTTATCTCTCACACCTTCCACCCCATCAGCAGATTGTAATCACTTTAAGGAGACCCTCCTTGATCCCCAGGGTTTGGGTGAATCCTCTTTTTCATTTCCTGTGTCATCCCTTCCAAGGCATTGTAGACATTCCCAGGTATCAGTGCTTACATGATCTCCAGGTATCCTGACAGCACCTGCCCTGGGAGCATGGGGACTGTATATCCATCACACCTATCACCGTATCCCTCAGCCCAGAAGATGCTTAACCAGTATTTGTTGAATAAAGACAGGTATTGAAAGGAAAGCAATGTGAGGGATTCTTAACAGCAGGAAGGAAGATGAAGCCTTCTTACAAAGAACCATTCTCGTGAATTAAAAAAAAAATGTTTAATGCTACAAAGAAGAAAAGAAGGCCTGGCACCTTTTTCCAAAATACCAACCCATGACAGGAGACCGTGGAACCTTCCTATCAACTAGCTTCAAAATAGAGAAAGCAAACATTTAGCCCACAGTGAAAAATGAAGTTGTTTTGCTCTCTTCTCCAATGAATGAAAAGAGTCCAATCTTTTCTTAAAGATTTGAAACAAGGGAAGAGATCAAATTGGGGGGGGGGCAGGGAGGGGAGCGCACCTTGGGAAGAAGATGTGGTTGAGAGAAACCAAAGTATCATTTTGTTCCCAGCTGGGATTACTCTTTAAGTCAGGGAGCTCTAGTATGAAGAATCTTTATCTGTAATTATAATTCTCTGCTAATAAAAACAGTTGAACATTGTGAAAAAGTTACCTACCTGGGACCATAGTGTGTTTAAACAGACTTAGCTCCCTGGAGAGCCTTCAGCGGGAATCACAGTTCTTTGCTGCTGACTGTGCTTTGATAGTTCAGGAAGATTGAAGTGTTTTTTAAGTGAGAGAAATAAGGGAAGAGATTGAAGTAGGTCTAAATAGAGCTTTCTGGATAGGAGACTACTTCACTGGTAAGAGGAAAAGATACTACTGGCATTAAAGACAGAGATTATTGTTGAGTCGGAACTGATCCACAGCTGACCCTCCAGCAGGTTTTCAGAGGCAGTTAATTTCACGAAACGAGATAGTCCATCTTTTCTCCTACAGAGCAACTGGTAGATTGGAACCATGTACCTTTGGGTTGGAAGCTCTCACTTCCTTACCACTAAGCCACCAGAGCTCCCTAAAACTCAGAGAAATTCTCATTAATTCTTTTTGAAAGCCTATAAGAAACATTATCTTCTACATACTACAGCTGTTTCCCTTTTACTTCAGGGGACACATTATGAGATCCCCAGTTAGAGGCCTGAAAACACAAATAGTACTGGATTTTATAATTTTCCCCCCTATACATACATTCCTCCCCAGAAAGTTCTGAATATAAATTGAAAAGGTATGGAGATAGGATGCATCCCAGAGGCACAGCTTTCCTGATCCTGAACCATGCAGTGTTTCCTTGCTCTGTTCTGTATAGAACATAGTGCAAGTATAGGTTTTACATGAGCCCAAATAAGTGTTCTGGGACCCCTATTCTTCTCAACATTAGCCACACACTCAAATGCCGTTTCACAGTCAATGAAACACAGACATTCCTCTCTGCTTTTGGCCAAGGTCCATCTAATATTGACTATAATGTCCCTAGTGCCAAGGTGTCTTCTAAATCCATCCTGCATATCTGACAGTTATCTGCTGATGTACTGTTCTAGTTGTTTCTGCATAGTCTTCAACAAGAGCTTCAAGATTAGAGGAAGATTTATCAACAACCTGTGTTATGCAAATGATGTGTCAAGCCTTGCTTGCTTAAATTGAAGAGGACATAAGGCATTTGCTGCAGAAGGTCAAGGACTACAGTCTTTAATATGGATTGAGGCTCAACATCAAGAAAACAAAGATTCTCACCACTGGGCTATTTAGTAACTTCATGATAGATGGAGAAGAGATTAAAATTGTTGATAACTTCAGCTTCCTTGGTTCTACAATCAACACTTTTGGCACCAGCAGGCAGAAAATCAAAAGATAAATTACATTGGGAAAGTCTGCTGTCAGGGACCTCTCTCCAGAGTACTGAAGAGCAATGATGTCAGTCTGGAAACTAAGGTGCACCTGATCCAGGCCATGATCTGCAATTACTTGTTATGCATCTGAGAGCTGGGCAATAACTAGGGATGATAGAAGAAGGCTTTATGCCTCGAGTTGTGGTATTGTAGAAGAATGTTGGAGTGCACTCTCAGGAGAACAAACAAGTCTGTCCTGGAGAGGGTAAAACCAGGCAATACCATGGAGACAAGGATTTTGAGGCTCCATCTGACGTATTTTGGACACGTGGCCGGGAGGGACAAGTGCCTGAGAGGGACATCATGCTTGGTAGGTTGGAGGGACAGCACAGGAGAGGAAGACCCAGGATGAGATGGATTGACTCAGTGACTGGGGGAATGGGTTTAGGTCTGTCGGAGATGATGAGATTGGCTCAGGATAGAGCAGGTTTGAGGGCTAATGTACATAGGGTCACTATGACTTACTCAATGGCACGTAGCAACAACAATATACTTACCTATGAATTTTGTGTGTACATATGTATCTTTGAAATTATTTCCTACATTAGGCACAGTAAAGAATTAACAATAATAACTAAGAACAAAATAAGACAATTATAAAGTAAAATGAGAGCTACTTGAACTCAGGCAGTGTGATCCACTAACAGTTGATTTGATGACCAAAACATTTCCTGAGTAACCAATGGCAGGCAGATAGTGTATGCAGCGCGTACACTCGGGCAAAGGGATGAGGATTCATGCCCAGGACAGGATGGGACGAGGCCGAATGAGACAACGGGAGAGTTCATCGTGCCAATCAGAATGGCATGCAATTAAAAGTCATGAATTGATTCTTTCTGGAATTTTCCATGTAATCTTTCACACAGCAGTTGACTGCCTGTAACTGAAAGCAGAGGGATTGAAACTGCAGATAAGGGAGGCTCCTGTACTAAGCTAACAATCATTGAGCTTTCTGTGGTGGAGGTGGTGTTTTATTTCATCTTAACAGCTGAGATCAGAGAGGTTAAGCCTTAGAAGTGAAGAGACTTGCCTACTTTTTTTTTTTTCACTGTTGTTGACTGGGAAAGTTTGATTCTAATCCCTAAACTCCATCCTTAACCTCTGCTGCCCTTTGGCCTTTCCCTGGAGCAGAAGATGCCTGGAGTAATGATGCCAAATCATCCTGATGCTGTTACTACAAACCCAGGAGATGAGGCTGAGGCTGAGCACGTGAGGATGTAAACAGCAGCCGCTTGACCGGGACGAAGGAACACGGTCTCGGCAGCCGAGCTGGGATGCGGGTCATGGGGACAGAGCTTGGAGAAGCGAAGGGTCCAGCTGAGGAAGCCGCACAGCCTGTGACCTCAGAGCAGGTTGTTTGGAAGAAATCATCAGATAACTGCTTCGACCCACACGTCCTCCTGTGGCTCCCACCAGAACAGAACAGCTTCACTGTCTCCGCAGCCGTCCAGGTCTCACGCAGGCTTCCTAACCCATCATCTCTGTCTAATCTGGAGAGATTCTGGGAGATGCTGTCCTGGCTGCTTGCCGTCTTTTTGCATCAAACATTTACAGTGAGATGGTGACGCCCCATCAGGTTCTCATCAGTCACGACCTCTGGAGCCTCCTGGGGCCTCAGGTCACAGTGGCATTCCATGTGACTCACCCTCTCAGCCTTTCTCCTGTTCTCTTGGTTTGTCTTGGGAACAGGGCGAGATAGGAAACTTTTGGCATGGGGAGAATTCGGCATGGGGGAACACTCACGTCTTTGGCCAGTGATCTCTCGAGAGCTTGGTAATCTGAATAGGTTTCTGGTGGTGCCACCGCACACCCTGACTCACTAACTGCAGGAGGCTTGCTGATCGTTGATGTGAAGGGATGGACATAGTTCCCAAGGTCAGCGAACAGATGTACGTGTAGTTGCCTCCCTCGTTTTCCAGTTGTTGATGAGCAGTGGAAAGGCCTGTGTATATTCCACTTTCCCAGGACGGGGTTCCGTGTTTGCTGCCTGTCTTTGTCCAGCCCGAGTTCCATTATGTGGGTGGCTAACACTGCCGCATGGTGACTGTGGGTGGTCACAGAGGAAGGCCGGTGAGGCTCATTAGGAAGGGACACCAGGATTCATTAGTGATGATGCTTGATGGGCTGCTGGGAAGGACAGTGGATATGCCACAATTTGCCCTCATGGGCTGTAGTGTATGGCTGGCTAATGGAGGTGCTTGGGGATTAGCTCTCTCTAGATGAAGATAAGTTAACAGACTCTGGCAGGGGAGCTGCCACCAACCTAGAGGGCAGGTGCATGTCAGGATGCTGTCCACTGCTAGCCACAAAGTCAGACTCAAACCAGGTTAAGCCAAGTCAGTAAGTTAAAGAATGTTGATTATTTGACTGGTTGGAGTGTTGACTGCTTGGGGTGAGCAGAAAAACGTCACCGTCTCATGATACTGAAACTTGAAAGCTGTATGTGGTTTCAGGTACAGTGGCGTCCCAGGCTCAGTTCAAATCACAAAGTTTCTTTGTCCCTTGTTTCATTTTGCTCATTATTGGTCTCATTCTTCATTGAAAGCAGCTATTCCTCATCTAGTGACCCTTCAAGCTCATCTCCCTGGCTTGACAAATTAGGAAAAAGAAGGCTGCTCTTCTAAAGCATGAAAGTGAAAGTCTTGGGCTGGCTGTCCCTGACACAAATTGAATCCATGCGCTGGTACAGCTTGAGCCCGTGTCCCTCACCAAGGTTGAGAGGTGAAAATATGCCCTTTGCCTGGGGAGGTGGGAGGATTACACAAGCAACCCTGAGTACATCCCTTAAGGTAATACTATTGTTGTGAATAAGGGGGTAGGGCCACTGCTTCTACCTAAAAATAGGGGACATGCGTGACCACCCTGCAGGGTGCCCATTATTCTAGCCAGGCAGAATTTAGGATTAATCTGCATAATCTCAATATTCGCGATCTCAAGTAACTTCTGTGAAGCCATGGTTTTTAAGCCGTTTTGCATGCATCTGAAAGTTGGACACAATAAAATAAGGAAGACCCAAGAAGAATTAATGCCTTTGAGTTGTGGCATTCATTGGTGGACAGAATCGAATGCCCCAGGGACCACCAAAGTGCTCCTTAGAGGCAAGGATGATGGAGCCTCATATACTCTGGGCATGTTGTCAGGAGGGGTGAGATAAAGGCATCATTAGGTAAAGACCTTAAAGACCTCATGCTGGCAAAGGTGGAGGGCTAGAGAAAGTGAGGAGGACCCTCGGCAAGATGGATTGACAGTGACAGCAACAGTGGAAATTGTGAGGACGTTGCAGGATAGGGCGAGGTTTAGATCTGTTGTTGAGAGGGTTGCTGTGAGTTGTAGTTGACTCACCGGTAGCTAACAACCACCACATGGGCCTCCAGAGGAGCCCTTGTGACATAATGGTTAATTAAGCTTTCTGCTTCTAACCACAAGGTCCGCAGTTCGGACCCACCAGCAGCTTCACCGTAGAAAGATGTGACCATCTCCTTTTGTAAGATGTTAGCCTTGGAAACCGTGTGTGGCAGTTCTCTTCTATCCTGTAGGGTCACTGTCAGTCAGAATCAACAGCAATGAGGCTACCAGCATTTAGAGAGTCTGTGGGTGGCACAAATAACTGAGCACTTCACAACTAACCAAAAGGTAGGCAGTTTGAACCTGCCCAGAGGCTCCTAGGCTCCTAGGATGATCTGTTTCTGAAAGAATCCAACCTTGAAAACTCCACGAAGCACAGTTCTGCTCCTTCTGTTTTATAATGTATAAGATGTCCAGGGCTCAAAAGCATCTGGACTGCCATCAATTTGGGTAATTGGGATTTTTTTTGTTTACACACCCCGAGTTTCTCCATTGGTGACCTTAAGTAGGTTGGATCTAGTGGACCACTCCATCATTCCAGTTATAAACTTGCACAGGTCAACGCATTTTAGCCACAACCAAGCGGCCTGCACTAGAATCAAGATCCAATACCAATATTCTGATAAGTGGGTGGGTTATTCATTCTTATCATAATTGCACTGAGCAACTCTGGTGCCCCAGTGGGACTGCCTACCTGGTTGCACTGCCAACCTGAAAGTCAGCAGTCCAAGTCCACCCTTGCTCTCAGGAGGAAGATGGATAATCTCCACCTGTACTTCTGAAAGCCCCCTGGAGGGTCAGCTATGGGTTGGTTTCTACTCCACGACACATCACAAATTGTATAGAAGGGATAAGGCAGCTTGAACAGTCTCCCTCCACTATTAACCTCGACGCTGGTAAAATTCAGAACTGGTCCTGAAGCAGCACACAGTCTTCAGCACAGGTAGAGCCATTCTTCAGCTCCAAGATGGAAAGTTTCTTTTTGTTGAATTTCACTTACAAAGCCCCACCAAGCTCATCTTATTTGCTGCGTGCTCTGAGCAGAAGTAATTATTTTTACGAGGCATTATTCATGTCTAGTCTACCTAAGGGGCCACCCCAAAGAATGTTTCTGTACCTATTAAAGGCTTTATCAGGCATGCAGTCTCGAGCAGTTTCCTTTAGGGTAAGAGAGAAAGATTCCTCTTGAAGTCTACCATCTCCAAAGGCAAATTGCTGCCCATTTGAGAGCCATGCTAAGTGGTTGGCACCTGAAAAAAGGGCCAAGTTGTTTTCTTTCAAGTGCAGCCGGAAAAATGGGAGTCAGAAGTGAAAGTGCAGAACCGGCAGAAGTCTTCCCATGCAGCGGAGGGAGCGTTCTTGTTTTGTTGTGAGCTGGCAAACTTCAACATGCTCAAGCAAGGTTTTGTCAGAATTTCTTAAATGCTGAACGTGGCACTGGCCCAAATGAATGTAGATGTTATTTTAGTGCTAGGAGAGATTTATTTTAATGTACAGATGAAGCCACTACAAAGGCCTCCTTTAATCTACTGCGGGCTCCTTTCCTTGCCCTTTTTCCTCTCTGCAGCCCCCCTTCCTCATTTTTAGGGTGCTGCTGTGGACTACAGAATTGCAGTGTCTCTCCTTCCTCCCTCTTAATCTCCCAAGGCAGTGACATAAGTGCTGACAATAATTATAATTAAGATGCTTTATGGAAGGAAAAAGCAGTTTGTAAGGCTCATCCGTGGCCTGTCTGGAATTCAAAGACAGTGATCCTTGATGAAAGAAAATGTGCAAATTGCAGAGCCGACCTGTCCAAGCCCCAGATTCGGGCAGGGGAGCCCTGAGAGAAGGGTTACCCTACAGAGGACCCCAATTCTCTGTAGGTCTTCCTTTATTTAGTGCTTCGCTCTGAGATGGGAGATTCTTCATTTGAGCAGAGCCTCAGATACCAGTACCTTGCACCTTTCAGCAGTGCCAGAGTAAACGGGAAGGGAGGCACAGAGGAAGCCATGGTGACATGTGAGTTTGGCTGAGCCCAGACTATGCTTTCAAGGCAGGATGAGGAGGATGGGAGCCACAGACACAGTGGGAGGGAGAGCAGAGAGACGGGAGAGGAATGTTCACCAGACTCAGAGGCAGCGAAGGAAACTTGGTGACGTAGAGGTGAGGAGTTGGGCTGTTTACTGAAAGATGGGTGATTAGAACCTAGCCGTCTGCTCGCCTAAAGGCTACAGGGAAGCTCTGGTGGTTTAGTGGCAAGGAATTGCCCTGCCAGTGCCAAAGTGTGCAGTTGCATTCCACCAGCTGATCCACAGAAGGGTGGACACTCTCCTATGTGATTTAATGCCCCTGAAAACCCGCTGGAGGGTCAGCTCTGAGGCTGTTCTGACTCGATAGCACACAACACCAGCAACCACAAACACTACAGCCTAGAAAATTTACCGTCACACGCGGTCGGCGATAGACTTGGCAGCACCCAGTAATAATCACAAGGACCTCGGGTGGCGTCGTCTATAGAGAGATGAGCTGCGGACCCAAAGCTGTGCCTCTGGTGGTTCAAATCCACCAGAGCCTCTAAGAGAGAAAGACAGGCAGTCTCCTCCTGTATGATTTACAGCTTGGACACCCAATGAAGCGTCAGCCATGAATCAGTTCTGACTCAGTGGCACTGAGTTCATTTTTTTCCCCCCTGATGGGGTATAATAATAAGACCAGTGGCAGGGTAGTCTGAAGTGAGGACATTTCTCAATGCTGACCCCACCAAGATCCCCTTTCTCAAATAGTTTGAAGTGCCCCCTTTATGATCCTGACATGAAGTTCATAAAAACTATGACTCTTTTATCTACATGCTGCCAAAACAGAATTTTCGGAAGGCTCTATCTGTCATGTCAAGAAGTAAAAGAGTAGTTAGTATTGTTATTGTTGTTGTTGTTGTTAAGTGCTGTCAAGTTGTAGACGACTCATAGCAACCCTATGAATGAAAGACCTGAGCACAGGTTGTCTACAACTCCACAGCACTTAGCAACAAAAACATGGAGAGAGCTACGTTGGCCTAGTGGACAGAAAGTTATGCTACCAAGCACAAGGTGGGTGATTTAAATCTGCGGCCCTCGGGCCGCATTCAGATTGGGTTTTTTTGTCAAACATTCTTCTAAGTATAGCACTGGTCTATCCATTTGCTATACAGAGGTAACTCGTGGTTGCTGTGATACTAAACACTGTGACACTGATGTGTCAAATGTGATAATGGTTACCCATGGTGGACAGTGTTTGGTGAAGCTTCCCAATTAAAACAAGCTTGGAAGCAGGAGTGGCATCCACTTCCGTAATAGCCTGCCTCCGGAAACTCTATTTGTATTACACATGACATGGCTGAAAACGTAGAGAGTAAGTCAGCTTTCTCTTCAATAGAGGGCGCAATGGTGAAGTCTCTTGGATTGTATTCCTCACTGTGTAACATCACTCACTTCTCCCCACTTGTTCCTCATTCTTGTTGCCCACCCACAACCCCCCCCCCCATCGTCTTGTCCCTTCCTGCCTTCTGAACTTGGTCCTTGTGCTTAATGTTTTGAGCACAATTAGAAGAGCAGACAGAATGAAGTGGTTAAAAGCACAGACCCATTTGTGCTGTAGTCTGCAGGTAGTCCCACTAGTAGTAAACCAGGCCTATCTGATTTTGAATCCCTGAGCAGAGCAGCTCCTCAGGAGAGAGGCAGGCGATCTTGATTGTTGTGGCTGAGTCTCACAAACCTGCTGGAGTTGAGATAGGTGTGAGTTCCAGCTCCCCGGCAATGGGGGACACCGCTGCATGCTGTTGGCCATTTCCTTCTGAGAAACAGTCCTGTGCTTCTCTTCCCTAGCAAGTCCAAAGGACCCAGAGGTTCTGCAAGATGCCCTGAGCATCTTTGAAGCTTTTTTTTTACCTTCAGGAAAAGGATTTGTTCACAAAGTTAGAAAGAAAATGCAAAACCAAAAGCAGAATCTTTGCAAGAAAGCACATGGATTTATCAGCCTCCGGAAGCCAATGGAGTGTTTCACTGCTTCCTGTGGTAAAAGCAGGCAATTCTGTTGAAGCCCTTCAATAGAGATGCTGCTCTCCTGCTTGTATGTTAAAGTCAGAAAGATCTGGGTTCATTATTTGTTCCTTTCAGAGCCCCTCCCAACTTGCAGGATCAGAAAGTCTAGTAATCAGAAGCATGCTGTGTTGGCTTACCACATGACCACATGTCTGGAGGTTCAAATCCACCAGTGACTCGAACGCAAAAAGATGAGCACTCCCCTCCCCTTCAAGTGCACCACCTGGTAAACCTGACGGCAGGCCCCCATGAGTTAGGACAGACTGCATGGTAGTGAGTTTGAGCTGGGGCCTTCAGATGCTGAAGTGTGCTCGGCTGTCAGAGATGTTTGCAGTCGCCCCCTCCATAGAGAATGATGAGGCTTCCATCAGACAGCCAGGCTTTGCAAACTCTCATTAGACTTAAGAATGTTCCAGGTAGTTGAGATTGTGCCAGAATGAAGTTCTGAAGCTTCCTGAAACAAAACTGACACCCTTCCAGAGATACTGGAAGCCCAACACCCCTTCAGGGAGCATAGAGTGTGAGGCTTAGAAAGAAAGTGAGGTCTGAGCGCAGAGAAGAGATGATGCTCTCGGCCGTGCTCAAACCCATTGCCGCAGTCACTAAACAGTCGACGTTTACTCTGCCCTTGGGAGCTTCTCTTGTTGAAACAGCTCTTGTGAGTCAGTGAAAGAGTGCAATGCTGGATATCTAGTAGTTAATGACACGAACAGAAATTTCTCTCAGAAACCTAAGAGAGGTTAGGAAAGAACAGTCGAATGAATTTGGTGGCTCTTCCAACTTTCCCCATGGACTTTCCCGAGACACAGAATCACATAGGCATTTTCTGAGTTACATGGGACCCAGCTGGCCCCCTGGCATCCTCTGTGTGCAGGTTAGTGCACAGGCCTCCTCGTGCCACCCAGACGTTACCTTTGAACCTGCAGGCAGGGAAACCAGGGTCTCTAGAAGGCTGCCTTGCAGTTGTCTGGCTGTGTTTGTGTTTCCAGGCTAGGATTTCCAGTGCTCCAGTGCCCCCTGCCCAAACCAGGAGTGTGTGGTAGGACAAGGTGCCCTCTGGGAATAAAGTACTCTGGCCAGGCTGTGGCCCATAGCTGACCCTCCAGTGAGTTTTCAGAGGCAGTTCACTGCGCGAAAGGAGATTGCCCATCCTTCTTCCACAGAGCAGCTGGTGGATTCAAACCGTGCACCTTTGGGATAGCAGCACACCTTCTTGTTATTAGACCACCAGAGCCTGCATGCTTGGCTACTAACTGAAAGTTGGTGGCTTGAATCTACCAGCAGCTCTGGGGACAGAACAAAGCAGATCATCTGTTCCTGTCAAGATCCAGCCTAGGAAGCGGTAGAGGAGCTCTGCTCTGTGGGATCTACTCACGGGGGATCACAATGAGTTGAAATTGACTCCATGGCATACAACAGCACAGTAAGCTCTGGAGATCTGACTCCGCATAAAAGCAGAAGAGCTGGAGGCCCTGACATGTAGCCTTGCATCTGGATCTACCAGCACCTTTTCTTCCCTTGGAGTGCCCCCTTTTCCAGTTCAGGTGTTTTCCCCAGTGCACGCTGTTCAGGAGGATGGGTTTGGGGTGAAGGACAGAACCAGCTCTGGCTATTGCCAGTTTCCCCCTGGTCAGAGATTCCTCAGAGCCTCAGTTTTTGAGATTAAAAAAAAAAATAATAAAAAATTTACTCCTTTGTTCTCTGAGCTCCCCAGCCCTCCCTCCCCTGAGGCCTTCGGCATGGAATGCTTTAGCTGAAAGAACGGAGAAGGGCCAGGGGGTGCCAGGAAACCCTGGGAAGAAAAATGTTGGTAACAACTCTACTTCAAACTATTATCCCTCACAGAATGCTTAAGAGGCAACTGTTTAACTACCTAGTGCCTGGAATACAGTGCCTTGCTTGTTCGTTATTTCCGCCAGGCTTTACTCAATACCGACCAGTTCTCAGTCCCTCCGAGTCAGCTCCAGCTCCCGACAATCCCATCCATATGTGTTGGAGCAGCTCTGTGCTCCACGGGACTTCCAGTGGTTCACTTTCCCCCCCCCCGAATATCTCCAGCTCTTTCTTCTGAGTCACTTTTGGGTGGCCACAGACCTGCAGCTTTTTTACTTAGCAGTCCAACATGTTAATGGTGTATACCACCAAAAAAATCAAATGAGACCCATTGCTATCAAGTTTCTTGCAGCAGAAGTGTACTTCTGTCCTTCGGGGCAGGGAAGAACTGCCCCATGAGGCATCTTGACAGAAACAGACTGCCCCAGGTTTCTCCCACAGAGCAACTGTGCAGGTTTTCACGGCTTACTTTTCGATGGTTAGTGGTGAAAGCGCCTGACCATTTTGCATGGGGGCTCCTTGTTGAATTCTTACTGAGAGAGCCCTAGACACTGGCCCTGCTGAGGAGAATTTGACCTTTCCCACCGGATCGGAAGAAGAAATGGCTGTCCTCGCCTTCACCCTCACAAGCATTGGGGCCTGACCAACTCAGCCTGTTCTGAAAACCTGCTCCGGACCCCAGATGAGAGGATCAGGTGTTGCCAAGCATGTGTTTGGAAACAATCACTTAATGAGGGAAGATGGCTTTTCCATGCTCAGCATCTGCCTGCTGAAACTTGGGGACGGACTGATGGTTCTCACTCCACAGTGGATTTCCAAATATTCCGCGGTTCCAGGATTTCAAGACAGTGGAGGGGGAGGAACTGGCTTCTTGATTATTGCAAAGGGTTATCTGTCCTGCTAATTAATGCTCTCCCTTCCTCTCTCCCCTCCCTGCTCATAATCACCTTGTATGCAGCTGTTAGGGAAGGCGCTGCCTTGGGCCAGGTCTGCCGCGACCCACACATCTGCTACCCAGGTGTTTGACTTTAGAATGGGCATCTAGATGGCTGGAGGGGACCAGGCCCAGTGGCTCGCCGAAGCTTTGTGTCTCAAAGCTGCTTGGCTCATGGGCAAGCCCAAAAAGTACAATGTGTCCCATTGCCTGTTTCTAGTGTAGTTGTCCTTTTTGTCAGAAATGAAACAGAGGCCCTGGCTAGAGACTGGGAAATGATGGTCTTGTGAAGCCACCATCAAGAGGGAAATCCTGCTCGTGACAGGGTCCTGACGGCTCATGCTGCCAACCCAAAGGCAGCCAGTTCAAGTCTGTCAGCTGCCCTCTGGCAGAAATGCAGGCAGTCTCCTGTGCTGAACACCCTCTTGGGGCAGGGGCGTTGGCTGGCCTGCGATGAGTCATTTCTAACTCAGCAGGACACAACAAAACAATCAACATATATTGAGATCTAAATTTTCTGCTTTTCCTGAAGCATCAGAAGATCTTACAGTGTCAAGACCCAGCCGGGACAAGGCTGGGCATCTGGGTCGGGCTGAGTTTTGCAGCTCCCTTTATGCCAGAGAGGAGCTCTGCTGTCATGGGGGTTTAACATACTTGTCTGCTGGCTTCAGTGTTACTAGTTTAAATTCACTAGTTGATCCAGTGGAGAAGTATGCTGCAGTCCATGCCTGTGAAGACTGATCACCTTGGAAAGCCTTTAGGGGCAATTCTGCTTTGTCCCACAGTCTTGTTAGGAGTTGGAGTTAAATAGGTGGCAAGGGTGGGTGATCGTGGGGGTGGCATTTTATACGAGGTGATCTCCAGTTCATGCTCTGGCTGGAATTTGAGTGTAGGAACTCTGTAATGGGATGCTCCCTTCCAGTACGCCAGGGTGCACAATCATTCCCTTTCTTTCTCTGTGCCCTTGTGTGAGCTTGAGGATCGGTCAATCTGGAAGCATCTCTCCGGATCCCTCAGCTGTGTTGTTCTGGTGGTTGGATGCTCTTGGGTTGGGTCTAAGTCAAATGCCAGAGTAGAACTGCTCCATGAAGTTTTGTTGCCTGTTGGCCTAATGGCAAAAAGCTGTGCCGCAATCCTGAAGGAACACAGTTCGAATCCACCAGCTGCTCTGCGAGAGAAAGATGGGCAGTGTCCTCCTCTGAAAACCCAGTGGAGAGTCAGCTGTGGGTCAGTTCTAATTCGACAGCACACAACAATAACAGCCACTACCTTAAAGAAAGCACATTGTCATACTGCATTGAAACAGATGGGGGAGAGAATAGTTTAAAAGCGATATATGATAGGGGATTATGGTTATCACAAGAGTCCAGAATGAAGGTTGCATAGCGGAGTGTACTCAGGGCGGGGGGATTGTGTACCAAAGAAGGAATCTTTCTTTTGCTTTTCAAAGAGAGGAGCGAACTGGGCAGGGGGGAGGGCTGGGCAGGGAGAAAAGTGCAACAATGAATGAATGGAAATCCAAAACCTCTGTAAATGTTCATTCAAATTAATAAAATAAAAGTAAATAAAAAAAGAAGAGAGCACACTGTCAGATCTTTCTCCCGCAGAATCACTGAGAGGGGCTCAAACCACCAGCGTTTCAGGAGCACTTAACCATACCCATCATGAAAGGTCTTCCCTTTTAGCCACACCCCTCGGATACTTCCGTTCTAGCAGCACCTCATGGATATTTGCTTTGCGCTATGTAGAATTCCAGACATCCAGCCAAGAGTTCTTTGGCGATATATGTGGCCATTCTTTAATGGGTTTTGAAATGTTTGGAAATTTGACCTTTAATTTGGTTATAATGTCTTTGGGCAGCTATTATTTATTAAGTGGTGGCCTAATAAGAAATTATTAACTAGGGAGCTATAATTTGGAAGCTTATAATTTTGTTAATAGACATTGATGTTTGTAGGCCTGATTAGAATACAATGAAGCCTGAGGCTTTAATGTTTTATTTTGAAAGGTTGACGGGGCAGGAAATTGACTCTAAGAATGTATCAGCTTGAAAAATGTATTAAAGTAATATTATTTGAGGAGTTTTGTGAGCATAAAAGGATCTGACTAAAAACTGTTCAGTGCCAGCGCCAGCAGCCTTAGAAAGCTGAGGGAATATAAGATTCTCCAGATGAAATCCAGAGGAACACTTCCAGATTACCGCAAAGGTGAAAAGAAAAGCATTCTTCCACTCCACTGCCCTGCTAATTATTTTCAACAGTGATCATCCAGGCAAGTAATTAGAACTCAACTGAAGGAAACACTCATAATTGTCATTCATTATGCTTTGCCAGAGGTGACTGTTCCAAAAGACTCACAGGACAAAAGCAAAGTGATTATGAAGGAAATGTGAGGTCTAAGGGGTCGAGCCTTCCTACCCACATTAACTGGAGCCAGTTACAGACAGGAGGGAGGGATGGTTCCACATTAAAATCAGCCTCCACAGCTTTGTCAAAGAAAATCTTCTGGTATCGCGTTGTCAATCGAGCGATAGCGTGAGCCCTCTTCTCCCTCCCTTCTCTCTCACCACAGACATATATCATGTAGCCCTTTGTTATTTAAAGGTATGTGTGAGAAAGATTACCGCTCCCAGCCCACCGTAGGGAATACTTCAGAAGTGAAATATGCAATTGGTTACGGGTTTATAACTAAAATACTTCATCTCCTTTTATCACTGTATTTCTTCACCCAGCATAGGCTAAAATATGAGGTGTGTCTGCTGCTGTAAGAATTTTCTTTCCCCCCTCCTAATTTTCTGAAATAATACCATACCTTGGAGATTAATGTTCAGGCTTTCTCAAGATTAAAATAACCAAATACTTCTTTGATCTTAATGTCTTTCAAAAGGTGGTTGCTGATCATCCTCACTCCCCTATAATCTTTTTTAAAAGCCCTTGTATTCACCAGTCTGACACCCAGGGGGACAGGCCCCAGAGAAGCTGCCTTTCGCTCTTCCCTCATCTTCTTGAAGATACTCTGTTCTCAGTTTCACTCAAATTAGTCCCAGGATTTCAGTTTTCTTTTGTGTCCAACATTCCATCATGCAATTCATTAAAATCTTCACATGAAATATTTAACAGATGAGTTATGTCCTAATCCACATTATGGTTTTCAGTTGTTATTCATGTGGTAAGTCATGTACCATGGACATTAGCAGCTCGTGCGCTCTCTCTCTCTGTGTCTCTTTCTGTGTGTCTCTGTCTCTCTCTGTCTCTCTCTCTCTCTCTCTCTCGTGGGTGCATGCTTGATGGGAGGACAAGGGAGGATGCCGTTCCTTCAGGGCCCCAGAACAGTGGCCTTAATCCAAATAGTGGGCTAATCATGAAATATTCCAATGGAGTGACATTCAGACACTTTGTTAGTTCTACTTGCAATTAACTATTTTGAAAACAAACAGAAGAAAATATTTAAACAAATGTGGCTTGGCTAGCAGCAATTATGTTTGACCGTTAATCAAGGCAACTTGGGATCTAAGTGTGCCAGGCCTTGTTATTATCATGGCTAGCAATCTTTGCCATCGTACACAGTGGAATGACAATTCAGGGACTCCTTCAAAGGGGGCTTAGGAAAACAGGCACCACCCAGCTGAGAAAGGAGGCAAAGCAGGGAAGCTGACTTTCTGGACATATCAAAACTGCATTGCCAAGAATCTCAGCAACTTCTGAGAGATGCAGGGGAAAAGTGCCCCATCGAGTTTCTTTAAACTTTAGGGGAGCAGGCTGCTACATCTTTCTCCCTTGAAACAGCTAGTGGGTCTGCACGTCTACCCTTCTCTTTAACAGCTAAGTTCTTCATCACAGCACCAACAAGGCACCTTGAGAGAATACATGGCAAAGCAGGCATTTGTAGAATTTGCATTAGATAAATAACTGTACTCTTCAGAAATGAAATTCATGGGAAATCCTTGTTGTTTTCACTAGATTGAGGGGGACACAATGCATAGTGACCTAACAGATCAGAATCTTGCCCTACACTGAGCCATCCTCCGAATTTTGGCCGTGTTCGAGCCTGTTGTATGGGTCCGTCTTGTTGAAGGTCTTCCTTCAGTATAATTGTGCAATTATTGTGCCAGTCTATCTTGTTGAAGGTCCTCTTCTCTTTCTCTGACCTTCCGCCTTTCCCTGCATGATGCCTTTTTCCCAAGGACTAGTCCCTCCTGATAAAATGCCCAAAATGTTTGAGACTCTGATTCATATCTCAGGAGCACATTGGTTTTGGCAGCTTGGCTCCACAATCCACGCTCTTGGCACCAGCAGCCAGGAAATTAAAAGATGTATTACGATTGGAAAGTCTGCTGTTAGGGACCTCTCTAAAGTACTGAAGAGCAACAGTGTCTCTCTGGAGACTAAGGTGTATCTGATACAGGCCATGGTCTTTGCAGTCACTTGTTATGTGTCAGAGAGTTGGACAGTGACTAAGGAGGATAGAAGGAGAATTGATGCCTTTGAGCTGTGGTGCTGGAGAAGAGTATTGAGGGTACCATGGACTGCTAAGAAAACAAAGATTCAACCTGGAGAGGGTTAAACCAGGCTGCTCCTTGGAGGCAAGGATTCTGAGGCTTCGTCTGACATACTTTGGTCATGTTATAAGGAGAGACCAGTCCTTAGAGAAGGACATCATGCTTGGGAGGGTGGAGGGCAAGCGCAGGAGGGGAAGGCCCTCTGGGAGATGGATTGATTCGGTGACTGGGGTAATCGGGATGAGTGTGTCGGAGACAATGAGATTGGCATAGGACAGAACAGTGTTTAGGGCTGTTGTACATAGTTTGGCTATGAGTAGCAAGCGACTCAATGGCACATAACAACAGCAATGGGATATTCAGCACAGCGCCATTTAAGGACATCAGTTCTTCTTTGGTTACCCTTATTCATTGTCAGGTTTTTGGATGCATAAGAAGCAATTGAAAATCCCAAACCTTGAAAACCTTAAATCAGACACCTTTTAGTCTTCGTCACTGACATTGTTGTACTTTGAAGAGGTTTTCTTACAACAAATTTTTCCCAGTATTAACACATCTTTTGATTTCTTCATGGATGCTGATCCCAGACCCGAGTAAAATGAAATTGTTAATGACCCCAATCTTTTCCCCTGAAAGAAAAGGTCAGTGATGAGGATTTGTGTTTTATCAGTGTTGACGTTTTACTTTTCATTTATTTGCTGTGTTTTGTTTTGTTTTTCATTTTCCTACCTCTGGGTTGGGATTTATTAGAAGAAAACTCCTGTTTGTGTGATCTGACCAGAGCAGGGTGGCACTTAAGCACGCGCTCTGCACTCCCTCTTTGCTTCCTTCCTCCTTCTCTCTGTCTTTCTCTCTCTCACTGTGGGGTCTCTCCCCTTCTTCCTCTCTCCCTTCTCCTCTTTTTCCCTCTGCCCCTCTTCTCCCACTCCTTCTCTCTGCTCTCAGAATGAGTTGATAACTGTCTACACACCAGCAATTTTGGCCAAAACTTGGAGTTACTTTGCGAGCAAATAACCTTGTTGAACCCATGGAGCTGCTAATGCCAGTGTCGGGGAGGGTGACGTTCTAGGTTGACACATTCTGCAGTCTGATGTCTTGGTCCTTGTTCTGAGTGAGTACAAAATAGTAAAATACCAAAAGCGTCAGGTCACAGGTTTTGAATGGTAGGAGACATCTTTCATTAATTCCGAAATGGAAAAACAAAAAACCCCAAACCAACCCCACAAAACACCATGCTAAGAACTTGCTCATATTCACTGCTTTCTGGTTTTGGCTTCATTTTGCCAGTGCAGCCAGAATCTTTTCTCCTCTTCTTGGTGCCATGCTTTTGTGAAGTGTTCACTGCTTCTAATATTCTCAAACACATTTCAGTAGTGGGCTGTTGTTGTTGTTAGGTGTTGTCAAGTTGGCGCATAACAACCCTACGCACAGATGAAGACTTTTGCCTAATCTTATACGATTTTCAAATGTTCCCCTGTGCTGGAGGCTGTTGTTGTAATCGTTATGTCAATATATCTTCTTGAGAAGGTCTTCCTCACCTTCATTGACCCCTCCACCTTTCTAAGCATGACATCCTCCTTTAAGGACAGCCCCCTCCTGACAGCATGCCCTTAGCATGTGAAACAGAATTGCACAATTTCTGCTTTCTGCTTCTAATGAACATTCTGGCTGCATTTCTTCCCACTGTTCTTTTGGCAACCAGTAGTATGTCTTCAGTAGTCTTCCCCAACACCGTAATTACAAAGGCATCAATTCTTCTTTGGTCTCCCTTGTTCTTTGTTCAAATTTATTATGAGGTAATTGAAAATACCATGTCTTGAGTCAGGTACATTTTGGTCCTCAAGGTAAAGTTCTGAATCTTCCACTTTCATGAGGTCCTTGGCAGCACATGTGCTCAGTGCGCTATGTCATTGGGTTTCTTGACTTGTTTCCATCGGCGTTGACTATGGATCAAAGTAAAATGAAATCTCTGACAACTTCAGCCTCTTTTCCATTTATCCTGATGCTGTTTCCTGGTCCAGTTGTGAGAATTTTCTTTATGTTGAGGTGTAACCAATATGTAAGACTGTGGACTTGAAGCTAAATCAGTAGCAAAGAGACCATATCTACCATAAACAATAAGTAATACACTCAGGAAACAGTAAGTTGAGTGTCTGTAACACTTTCATCATTTTAGAGCTTCTTAATACTATTCTACTGAGTGCCATTTAACCCTGTTCCACAGTAAGTCTATTGTAAGCTGGAACCAACAAAATTTTCTTTGTAGAGAGAGTTGAATTGACATACCCTTGAACTTATAGGAGGAGTCTTAGAGATAGGGCTTACAACCTTTCCTCCTGGCAAAATCAAATAAAATTAAATTCCTGGTTGTAGTTCATTGTTGCACCTTGATTATGTGATTGGAATCCACCAGCTGCTCCATTCGGGAAAGATGGCCAATCTTCTCCCATACAATTAACTGCCATAGCTGACATCCAAGCAGATATATGCACACCCATGTTTATTGCAGCTTTGTTCACAATAGCAAGGAGTTGGAAACAACCTAAGTGCCCATGAACAAACGAATGGCTAGAGAAGCTGTGGTATATTCGCACAATGGAATACTATGCTGCATTAAAAAACAAGGAACTCATGCAATATTATTCAAAATGGTTGACTCTGGAGAACATTATGCTGAGTGAAATATCCCAGTCACAAAAGGACAAATACTACATGATGCCACTGTTGTAGAATGGGACTGTCCTTGGGGTTGGGGAGGGACTGAGTAAGATGGGTTCAATAATGTATACTGCACTGAAGCAGAGGAGGGAGAAAACTGTTTAAAAGAGATATATAACTAGGTATTTCTGTCATCACAGGAGTCTAGAGCGAGGGCTACATGGTGGAGGGGACCTGGGGGAGGGTTTGTAAAACAATGAAAGAATCTTTTCTTTTACTTTTCCATAATTTTTGACTCATGTACTTATAACTTGTTAGTCAAATTTGTGTCTTCTAGGTTGCAACACCCCCATGATACGTCTTCAAGGATATGAACATGTACGGCCAAGCACAATCAATAAGAGTGCATCTAAATTCCAAAATCAATCTCCATAATAGTCTATGTGTTTCCTACTGCCAAAGGGGCCCTTTAGAGTAGTGAGAGAAGATCTTCACCCTGAAACCCACAGCGTCCCTTTTCAGCAGGAAGTAGCTAAGAGAATACGCCGTCCCCTTTTCCTTATGACTCAGGGTGAAGTCTCTCTCAGGGAGGAGTGATAGGGAATGGCAAAGGACACACTGACAAAGAAGATTAATCAGAACTGGCTTTGACAAGCACTGTGGCATTTGGACAAGAACAAACTGGGAGGAGGGTAGAGAGAATAGTGCAACAATGAATGAATGGAAACCCAAAATCTCTGTAAATGTTTATGAAAATTAATAAAATATAATTATAGAAAAAAAAATAAAGGAAGTGCTAGAGAAAAAAAAACCACAATTAACTGCCTCTAAAAACCCACTGGAGGATCAGCTATGGGTTGGTTCTGACTCGATGGTACAAAACAACAACAACAATTCATTGTCCCACCTTGATGATGGGTTAGTGTAGTTGTTGTCCTGTCCTCTGGATGGGCTCTCTGTGTACATGTGAAATATATTCATGGCTGAAAGATTGAGGAAGTGGAAGGAAGGGTGTTTGTGTGAATTTGCGTGCCAGACACGGTGTGCACTATTTAACAAACCGGATTTGTGCTCCTAGGGTATGTTGCAAGTTGAGGCCAAGCCCACAGAAAATTATTTCTAAATGAGTACAATATGAAAAAGTTATTTTATTTCTAATTTTACATGTAATATTGTTATTTGGCGAGTTTCGCATTACACTTGAATGCATGTCTATTAACGTGATATGAGATGCATGCATGATTTCATCTTGAATACATTTGAATATAATAGCACTGGAAATGTAATTTGTATTCTCAAATTTTATAAAGCAAAATAAATAAATCTTGGGGGTGGTAGCCACATTGAGCATATTGCATTGATTTCTTTGGATTTCTCTCAAACTAATTACTAACTTCCCCTTGCAAATCCAGGTCCTCTCCCACTGGCAGCCCTGTCTGATCTAAACCTTCGACACCTAAGTCATCCTCATTCCTTCCATCTCCAGAGAGCAAGGGTGGGCTGCATGAGCAGGTCTGTGGAGAGCTCTGTCTTCTGTCCTTGAGGAATAAAATGCAAGCACATCCATCTCTGCTCCGTGTATTTCTCCATGTGGTCTTCCCTAGCCCTCCATGGTCACTGACCAGAAGTGCTTGTAAATAGAACTTTGTATAATGATGGATATGTTCTAGGTCTGCATAGTCTGAGACAGTAGTGCCTGTTCTCATGAGCCTATTAAACATGTGAAACATGAGCCAGGAACACAAAGAATTAAATTATTAACTGAATTCAGTCTTAACTTATATTGGCCCATGTGGCTGGTGACCATTGATTTGGCTAGAATTGAATCAAATCAAGTCAGCTACCTTCCCCTAGATTTAAATGAATGAAGTTTTCTTTGACTTTCTATGCACTCTAATAGTTTTATGACTTGGATGATCTGCAAATCTGTCAGCTCCGAGCACACTAATGTGTGTGCCTATCTTCATCTTTTTTTCCCCCTATCTTCTAAAGTATGATTTGCTACACAGGCCTCTTAGAATGGGGTTTAGAAAGGCCTGAAAGGAAGGGATGAAGAAGATATAGCAAAATAAAGGAAAGGATGGCAAGTAGGTGGGACAGAAGTTTGGAAGTTGGGGACTGAAGATGTGTAAGGCACAGAGGATGGAAGGAAGATACTTTCCTGAATATCTGTGGTTTGCATTGCTAAACTGAAAATCTGTACTCGGGCCCTCTTAGAGTATTGAGTTGCAGAAATAGTCATCTGACTGATTGAAACCAAGAGATGCCAGTGCTCAAGGCCCTTGAGTGTTTTTATGTGAAAGGTTTCTGGAACTGTTTGGAATGACAGTGCTGAAGTGATTCTGCTGTTTCTGAAAGTTTCCAGAGCCATCCCAGGTATCTCAGAGCCACTGTCCCGAGAGACTTGTCGAATGCTGGTGCTTTGGGAAGGACCCTAAGGGATAAGGGTTCTCCCTGGGTCTCTTCCATTCCTGGGTAATTAGAAATGTAACCCCCAGATGCAGCTGTAACCCTTTTAGAACACCAAACAAGAGAAGCTAGGTCCCTGGACCACTTCCTGTTTTGTTACTGTTGAGTCACTTCTCATTTATGCATTACCCTCTCCATTTCATTGATGAGGATTTGTCTAGATGGCACAATGGTTAAGCATTCGGTCACTATCTGAAAGGTCATTGATTTTAACCCATCAGAAACTTTGTGAGGGGAACCCTATCGTCTACTTTCATAGAGACTCTGGCCCATGAAACCATATGGGACAGTTCTGCCCTATCACATAGAGTCACTATGAATTGGAATTGACTCGATGGCATGCAGTGCATCCCATATAGACCCCTAAATTTGCGGAAAATGTGTACTGGGATTATGTCAAAGGACACTCTGTCTATCTCAGAGATGGAGATTCCTCGCAGGGAGCCCTGGTATGTTTATGATCAGATGGGAATGAGGAGCCCCTCAAACTCCAGAGGAAATATGTTGATGATTTTCTGGACTGTCTAAAAAATTTCAAACCCAGAAATGGTGTTTTTATTTTCTATACATTCTCCTTGGGACTTGGGTTTCACTAAAGCATTTTCTGCCCTTGTTTTTCTTATTAAATTAGCAAGACTGACTTGAATCAGAATATACTGTTATGGTTTGAAATGTTGTCGAAAGAACAAACTAGAAGGGCATGACAAATAGCTCAAGTTCCATTTGGAATATGTGGAGGGTCGGGGAGGAGAGTGGAACTTCTGAAGCAATAATGTTTTCTCTGATAAAAGATGAAGGGAAACAACAAAAACCATGTGGAGGAAAAGTAGCAAAAGGAAGTCACATTTGTATGGAGACTCATATATGTTGTGTTTTTGTTCTGAATAGAGAGCTGTAGGCTGCTCTTAAATAATTTTGTTTGTTCTTTTGTTTTAACTTATTGTTGTGATTTTTTTTCCTTCCTCCTTGTGCATTTGCATGTTAAAGTCTTTTCCTGCGTAAGAGATACTTAACTAGACATACCAAGTAACCATGATGGCTTCACCTCAGCTTCCTGGTGTATCCTTGCCCAAGCCCTTTTCCTGTAAAGCTTTCAGAAGTGCACTTTCTAAAAGTATAGTTCTGATCCTGTCCCTTCTCAGAGATGTTCAGTGACTTCTTGTTGCCCACAGCAGATGTCAGCAAACTGTTTTCTATAAACGTCTAGATAGTAAATATTTTAAAGGTGGTGGGTCAGGTGGTCTTTGTTGCAGATCTTCAATTCTGCTATAATAGCCGTAAACAACATATTAACAAGTGAGTGAAGCTGTGTTTCAATAAAACTTTATTCATGGGGGAGAAAAAAAAAGATGTGTGTGGTTTGCAACTCATAGTCAGCAGGCCTCGGGTCTACAGACACCATTCCAATCCCTTAGTGTGGCTTTCAAGGTCTTTACCATTTGGCCTCAGCCTGTACAGTAGGTACCCCCACTCCTATTCTTCTAGAACCTCAGAAGACACATTAATTTTGAAAAATATCCCTTTACTTTTACTGTCTCCTTAATTTAAATTGATATTTTTCCTGCCTTTTTGGGTTTACTGTGAGTAAGCATTCCGTGTCTTATTTTTCCACAAATCTCCCCTCACCTCTATGCTCCAAACATTCTCTTCTTTTGTCTCTACTGCTGTATTTCACTATGTTGCTAGCTATCATCTTTGTACACTTTTGTTCAACTAGACACTAAGAGACTTCAGGAGAAAGTCTTCTTAGTAACCAGCTAGGAGCACAGCAAAGAAAAGGCACCAAACATGGAGTTGACCCATTGATGGAACCCTGTGTCTCTGATCATACAGAACTAACTTCTCCATAGGTGCTCTGGTGCCCTAGTGGTGAGGTGCTGTGCCTCGATCCCAAAGGCATGCAATTCGAATCCACCAGCTGCTCCGTGGGAGAAGGATGGGCAGTCTCTTCCAATGCAATTTGCTGCCTCTTAAAACCCACTAGGGGGTCAGCTATGGGTCGGTTCTGACTTGATACACAACAACAGCATGGGTGAAAATATTGCATACCCAAGTGGAAGCCAGGAGCCAGAATTCCTGGAATAGGTCAGAGGAGAACCAGCAAAAGCGAGCAGGCCAAGTGATAGCCACTGCTGCCGAGAAGCCCCCTGGGTAACGGTCATGCAGGGGACAGGAGAGCGAGTGAGGAGCAAGGGGAGGGGTGTCTAGTTTGGGGCATCTCGACTCAGGAGATGCAGCCTGCTGGAGGGAGATCAGAGAGAAGCCGCCCGCATGATTAATGGACGGAGGGACTGACTCATGAGTGAAGATTAAAGTGCTGTGAGGAACTGGGGTGCAGAACTGAAAGAAGCGAATGAGAGCAGTCTCCAAATATGTGAGATGGATAAACACCAAGTGGGGAGCGGCTCACTTCATTAGGGAGGTGAAATAGAGGCTCCATCAGAGACTGGGAGGGGTTCTCAGAAAACATGGGTGGCAGAGGGCAGGAGCTTTGTGGTGGACGAGCTCAATGGGCGATGGGTGGGCAAGGGAAGTTCCGGGCTACTGGGACTAAATGCACGTGGAAAGGTCACCATGGGTTGATGCTTTCTGGGAAAATTACTTCTGTCCTGTAAGGTCCAGCAGCCTGCAATGCCAGTTGGCCTTGACACTGAAGGGTGACTTCAGAATTACTCTTCACTCCCATCCTGGGGAGACTTGGCTGAGGAGAAGTTAAGAAGGCCAGGATAGACAGGCAGAAATCAAGGCACACAGATAAGCTTGTTTTCACTATCTTCTTAGGGGTTAGTAGAGAGGACTTAAGACTATTAAGGAAAGGTACTTTTTTCCTTTAAGTTGTAATGTGTATTCATACTGAAGAACCATAGTTGTTATGAATGTGTCACCGAGTCAAATACAACTAGTAACAACCCTATGAATAATGGATCTGAAACCTAGCCTATCATGTGCCATCCTCATTGTCTCCAGCACACTGGAGCCCCTTGTAACTCTACGTCAACCCATCTTGACCCATAGAAGGACTCTTTATTTGCATGTGATTCTGATTTATGTCAATGATACTTCTCCATGCTTCTGTTGTCAGGTGCCATAATGCCAGTTCCAAGCCATAGCCATTCCACGTACAGCAGAACAAACCGCCCTCCCGTCTTGTGCCTTCCTCACAATTGTTGCCACGTTAAACCCGCTGCTGGAGCTTTGTCCCAGTCCCCCCTGCTGAGCAGCTTTACTTTTTCCGTTGTTCCTCTGCATTACCAAACATTCTTCCCCATGAGGCTGTCCCTCCTGATGTCCAGAACGCATGAGATGAAATCTCTCTGTCCTCACCTCTGACGAACCTTCTGACTGGAACTCTTGCTAGACAGATTGGTTCATTCTGCATAACTCTTGCAAGACCGATTTGTCCTTGGTGTATTTGGTGTTCTTTGCCAGCGTCATCGTTGAAAAGCATTCACTCTTCTTCAGCCTTCCCTTTGCCTCGTCCAGCTTTCACTTGCCTGTGAGGAGATTGAATACCATCGTTTGAGTCAGGTGCACCATAGTCTTCATGTTGACGTCTTTGTTCTGAGAAGACATCCTTTACAGCAGCATTGCCCAAAATGATATAGTTGATGTTTCTTGATTGCTGTTTTTATGGGTTTTAATTGTATATTAAGTAAAATGAAATCTTTGAAAACTTTATCCTTTTCTCTGTTTACCGGATTGTTGCTTATTGGCCCATTTTTGGGGGAGTTGTTGCTTTCTTTATGTTGAGGTATAATCCACTGAAGCTGTAATCTTTCATCCTCATCAGTAAGTGCTTTAAGTTCTCTATGAGGACTTGAAGGAAGATTATGCCTACTTCTGCATATTGCACGTGGACTACTCTTCTATACCTGATGTCCTATTCTTCGCATACTATATTTTTTACCTTATTTTTTTAATTGCTAGTAATAATACAATAAAATACTGTTTCTTTTTATATTCTCTGTGGTTTGGCCTGATGAGTAAGGAGTCGTGCTGCCCACCCAAACACAGTTCAGACACCTAGCTGACTCTCCAGTGGGTTTCCAGAGCTATAAATGACACCGGAGGACATTGCCCATCTTTCTCCTTTGGAGTGACAGGCGAGATTGAACTTGCAGAGAAGCATGGCTTATGCATTAGCCACACAGCATAGTTTCACCCAATTCCACTGCCAGAACGTCCGGTCAACTGTGGGTCCTCCTCCCTTTGTCTCCTTCTCTCACCTGCAGGACTACTCAGCGTGGCTTTGGACAGCACCGTCACAGACAAACGCCTCAGTCATTTCTCTAGTGGTCCAGAGGACTCGTGACGAGCTGAGGACGCGAGGGGACATAGTGCTTACAGTACGGGGGCTGGACATGAAAGGCTACTGCTCAGGTGCACTAGCCACTCCATAGGAGGAGGAGGCAGTTTGCTCCTGAAAAGATTTATAGCCTTGGAAATCTTACGGGGCAATTTTGTTCTGTCCCACGTGCTCCCTAGGAGTCACAGTCAACTCCATAGCATTGTTTGGGTTGTTTGCTTTGGGGCAGGAGACCAGCTAGGGTTACATCAGAGTGAAGTGACTACGCCCAAAGGCCAGCTCTGTGACAAGCCCTTTTCAAATTCCATATCTCAAAAAAAAGTGTTTCAGACACTCAGATTCATGTACTAGTTAGGAACAAACCAGAAAGAGACAGTAATATACTACTACTACTACTACTACTACTACTACTACTACTACTACTACTACTTATTATTATTATTATTATTATTATTATTATTTCCATTCCTGTTGTCCGTTCAGAAGTTCTGGTGGCAGCCTGGTTCTCAGCTTCTGTGGAAAGATATCCCTGGGGAGAGGGGCCAGGATGACTGTCAGGTGCATCAATTTTAGAATTTCTCTGATAACGTGTATAAAATGTTCTCAGTTCACTTCCACATCAGAAATGCTGTGAGTCTAGGAATTCCTCACCTGAAAGATAAAATGTCTTAGTTGTGTGCTTTTCTTTTAAAAAAATATAAAAGTTGTCTCTGTTTCTTTTGTAAAGCATCCTTGTCTGACATCCTTACTTCCACTCCTGGCTGTGATGGATAATGTTCGATGATAATTCTACACGATTGTGTAAAGGGATCTCTAATGCCATGTTTTCTTTCTAATTTGTCCCAGCTGTAGGCATTCAGATGAAACTTGAATTTTTCCAAAGGAAGTTCTGGACTGCCAGCAGACAGGTAAGTTATCATCCGCATATTGAAGCATTAGTGACACTCATAATACAGGTGTTCACATTCAGGTACGCAGAGCCCAGAGTGCCACGTTTCTGACGGATGTTTGTAAAATGAACTGCTGGCTGCTCGGATTACCTTTCATTTCACTACAAAATAAAGGGCTGTCAGCACGTTAAACACCACATGCTGGGCAAAGCAGGAAATTTGCTCCCAGCAGCAGTTTTAATTGTGAAATCAAGATAGTGACCTTTCAGAGAAGTATTTCTTTCAAATACTGAGGCCTTTGTGAGATTTCTCAGTGACTTTCTCCTAATCCCCTTTTGACTTTTGTTTGTGTGTACATCCCTCTGTCACAATTTGAAGGTCTTGGCATGATTACATTCTTTGAAGTGTGCATTTGCCATCTTTGACCAGAGAGCTTCGCTTCATCGGCAAATCGGAGACTCTTTCTCTTTGCTGGGTTCCCTGTGCTGAATAGTCTCGTCCTCCCTGCGGTGGAGTTGAGTCTGACTCATAGGGACCCTCTGTTGAACTTCCAGGGCTGTACATTTCAGGGGAGGAGACTGCTGCAACTTTCTCCAGTGCAGCAGCTAGTCGATTCGAACTGCTGACTTCCATTAGCAGTATAACATATAACACACTGCACCACCAGAGTCCCTAAATGATCTTAGTAGTTTTTAAATGATCTGGCAGAAATGGCAATATATGAATTGCCTCTGTCTGAGCACAGAAGTTAACCTGTTAACTTTATTTGTTTATTACTTCCTTTATTTCATTTCACTTACTGCTAATTAACTTTAGTTAACCATTGCTAACTAAAAGGCTGGTGTTCAGACCCCACTAGTGCCTCCGTATGAGACATACCTGGCTGTCTGCTCCCGATTACAGCCTATAAAGTCGTACGGGTCAATTATATTATCTCTGTCACATGGGATCAAGCTATGAATTGAAGTTGACTTGATGGCATCTGCTAGCAACAAATTAATTCTAAATTTTGGGATCGTTTAGAAAATCAAGACACTTTAGGAATCTATAAAGGAAGAATACAGAGAAGAGTTTGTTGGTTTTGTTCTTTTTATTTTCATTCTCTGGGGATTATTAAGTCATTTAAAAATGAAGTTATTATGTTTCTTGTTCACAAAAGATTTGAGATCTTAAAATTATAATGCCAAAATTGAATTACAAGATAAATGAGAAAGAATCAGGTCCAAAAAAAATCTTTTGATACAGCCTTCTTAATACTATCTGGAGTAAAGCTATATTCAGGAGTTCCTACTCAGCACAAAGGTTAAGTATGGGGCTACTAACCAAAAGGTTGCTGGGAAAACCTACCCAGAGGCCCCCTGGATGAAAGAGCTGTGATTCTGCTCCTGGAACGTCACAGCTGTGCAAACGTTATGGTGTACAGTCCTACTGTGAAATACATGAGGCCATCATGTATTTGAAAGAAGTAGATTTTATTTATCCTGAGGACAGACTAGACTCATCTTGGATCGTTCCCTTTGCATGGCACTTTGGAATTGTCACAGCAGGTACTCAGATAGCTGAAAGCCCAGTAGCAATCATAGCTAACATGAATGTCCGGGTAACATGTTTCCCCTGTCCTCTCCACACACAGTGCGCCTCCCTGGATGGGAAATGCTCCATCAGCTGCGATGATGAGGTAAGATGACCTCCAAGCCCTGCCTGTGACCTGACCAGCAGGACTTGACAGGATTTTCTCATAGAGCGAATGCCACTGTAAAGGAAGCTCTCTCAGATCACTTGGGGCCAACATGCTCCAAAACTAAGAATATGTTGTGGTTCTTTTTTCCTCGTGCCTCCAATCAGATAGTATATGAGAGCTGGAGGAATGTGTTTGCAGTGTCCCGTGGACAGCACCAGTACATAACCTATCAGACTGCTGACAAAAAGGTTGATAGTTCAAATCCACCAGTTGTTTTGCAAGAGAAAGGTGGGCAGTCTACTCTTCTGAAGATTTACAGCTTCAGATATCTGCGGGAGCATTTGCACAACTCTGAAGGGACTCAATGGCAGTAAGCCTGGTTTTGAGTTTGGTATAGAAAAGAATCGCTCCTATTCAAAATTAACATTCCAATTCTCATGGATGTTACCACTTTCCATCTTTATAACATGTGTTAACACTTTCCATTATTTATAACAACCCCATGAAATAAGTAGTTACTGTTGACCCATTTTCAAAGGTAAGAAAGAATATTGAGGTTCTACGTAATGAAGCAAGCATGCTTGGGAGGGTGGAGGGCAGGCGCAGGAGGGGAAGGCCCTCTATGAGGTGGATTGATTCAGTGACTGGGGTAATCGGAATGCATGTATCAGAGACAGTGTGGTTGGCACAAGACAGAGCAGAGTTTAGGGCCGTTGTACATAGGGTCACTATGCGTCGCAAGCAACTCGACGGCACATAACAACAACAAGTAATGAAGTGACTTGGGGCTATTTTCACATAGTGAGCAGAGAAACTAGAGCTTGAAAACTCAGAACTTTTCACTGGAGCATGTGACCGCCTTCCTTAGGCCGTCTCCTCCTCCCTCCCATGTTCCTTTCCTCCTTGTGTTTCCCACTGTCCCCTTCACCCTGGTTTTTAATATTTGGGGGAGAATAATTACCACACAAGAACAAAAGAACACTGTACCGCAGGTATATATCTATCCATAGGTGAACGTTTCCCTCCCTCTTCCTTTTAGAACAGGCACTTTTTTTTTATCCACTCAGCATCAGTCAACACATAAACTAAACCTTCTGAATGTTCACAACCGTAATTCCTTTCAGGTTATTGAAAAGATTTAAGGCATCTTAACCAAACATAATTTCAACTTAGAAATCCTAAAGTTGCACAACTGAACAACGGCAGTCGGTGTCATTGAATTGTATGTGCAGAAACCGTTCAATCTGGCATGTGTTTTGTTGTTTGTAATTCTCAACAATAACAACAAAATAATTTGTGTTAAGTAGACAGAAAACAAGAACACAAGTGTAAAGGGGAGTAAGAGCAGGTGATGCCGTCCCCAGGGCTTCTGGTTGGTGGTTGAAAGAAAGAGGCATTGTTCTTTGCATGAGTCACTAAGATAAGGATAAAAGCCAGTTTGTAGCAGAAGCGCCATTTCTTCTGTTTATGTTGTTACGTACCTTTGCGTCAGAACCAGCTCATAATTGACCCTCTGCCAGCTTTTCAGATGCAATAAATCACATAAGAGCTTTCCTGGCTTAGTGGTAAGGAATTGTACTACCAATACAAAGGTACCCAGCTCAAATCCACCAGCCGCTCCAAAGGAAAGAGATGGACATTCTCCTCCTGTGCAGTTAACTGCCTCTGAAAACCCCCTGGAGGGTCAGCCATGGGTCGGTTCCAAAGGTACACTCAAAGGTGCACAACAACACCACATTTTATGAGAAGGTGTTGTTGTTAGGTGCCGTCACATTGAGTATGACTCATTAGCGACCCTATGGAGCGAATATCTGAACCCTGTCCCATCTTACGCTGTCCTCACACTTCCTGACACACTAGACCCCATTGTAGCAGTCACCTTGTCAGTCCACCGGGTTGAGGATTTTCTTCTCCTTCGCCAACCCTCCACCCTTCCCAGCATCATCTCCCTCTCCAAACAACATGCCCAAAGTATGTGAGGTGAAGCTTCATCACTCTTGCCCCCAGAGAGGACTCCAGCTGCACCCTCTCCAAGACATATCTATTCGTTCTCTTGGCCGTCCGTGGGTTGTTCAGTGCTCTTCTCCAACACCACAGCTCAAAGACATCAGTTCTATTCCTTTCATCCTTATTCACTGTTAGAGTTTCCCCTGTGGAGCAGCTGGTAGATTTGAACCACATGTCTTTGGGTTGACAATGCAATTCTTTACTACTGAGTCCCCAGAGCTCCCTTCTTGTGCTCTGTTCACTCAAAATAATACTTGAAAGGAGCCTTGGTGGTTAAGAGCTAGGCTGCTGAGAAGCCAGTAGTTTTAACTCATCACCTGTCCCGTGAGATAAAGAGGTAGCAGTCTGTTTCCACAGGATTTAGAGCCTTGGAAGCCCTTTAGAGCTGATCTGTAGGTCGCTCTGAGTTATCATTGAACTCGGTAGCAATAAATTTGTTTTGTTTAGTAAAGAAAACCTGTGACCTTTCATCATTTTATATATAATTGAAAAATCTTTCAGTAAGTTCAAAATGTCATAGAATAGTTACTTAAAGTATACCTCAGAACTCCCCCTTGTCTTGAGACATGTGGTGTTATTGGAGTGCTCAGCTCAAGAACAACTCCACGTAGCCCTTGTAATATTTTTAATCAATATCACATGGTCCTGTGTTATATGATTTACATGTACAGTGGTAGAAGTGTGAGTCCCAAATTACAAGCAGGAAAACTTGGGCTAAGTGGTTGAACAGTATTTTATATTTGGATCAATCTAGTTCCAAACTCTACTGTACATAGAGTATTGGAAGAGAGAGTGAAACCAAGTTTGTTCTTGGAGGCTAGGGTTTTGAAGCTCTCTGTCTCACATTATTTGGCATGTGGCCAGGAGAGAGACTGGTCCTTGGAGAAGGATGCTTGGAAGGGGCAAGGGGTGGAGGGGACAATGCGGGAAAGGAAGACCCTGGTGAGATGGATTGATATAGTAACTGGGGCAATGGAGATTGGTGAGTCAGAATTAGTGATTGTGGCTCAGGACAGGACAGGCTTCAGAGCTGCTGTGCATAGGGTCACTGTGTGTCATCGGCGACTTGACAGCACATCACAAAAACAAATCCAAAAGCATGGCTTGTGACCATAGCAGGTACTGTTAGCTGTGTTGTTGTCAGGTGCCATCGAGTCACCTATAACGCTTAGTGACCCTGTGAAGAACAGATCAGAACCTTGCCCTGTTCTGCAACATAGCTCTAATCAAACCGTATCCTTGGGCATCTACAATGTGTCAAGCTCTGTACACAACAGCCTTACATAAATTGACTCATGTATTCCTCTTATTTTCTGTATGCTATGTAACTATTATTTACAAAAATCTGAGAAGACCAAAAGCCAAACTGATTACTTTCAAGTCAGTTCCCCTTATGGTACGTTTCCATTGGGTTTCCAAGATTGAAAATCATCATAGAAGGAGACTCCTTCATTTTTCTCTAATGGGGTGGCTGGTGGATTAGAATAGAAATCCATAGAAAGGTGACATAGGTGTGCTTAATATACTTTGGACATGTTGCAAGTAGGGACCAGTCCTTGGAGAGGGACATCATGCTTGGGAGAATGGAGGGACAGTGCAAGAGAGGAAGACCCTTGATGAGGTTAATTGTTTCAGTGACTGGGATAATGGGGGTAGATGTGTCAGAGACAATGAGATTGGCACAGGATAGAGCAAGGTTTAGAGTTGTTGTGATACGGTTGCAACTCGATGGCACATAACAACAAGAAGGCTGGCTATAGGTGATAGAGGCTATGATACTACATCTTTCTTGGGAAACCTTGACAGATGTATGACATGGAAGTGATCAAAGAAATTTGGCATTGTAAAGTGACAGACTGGACATACTATAAGGCCAGACTATATCAAGGTGGTCAGCAAGGATTTTCAGTGTATAAAAAATAATCAATCATGGAATCTATATCCACAAATTTGCCTACTCTCTAAATGTAATTGTAACTTCCACGTGAATACCCATTATACTTTTGTGGTCATTTGCAAACATACACATACACATACACATACACAAAGCATAAAAAAAAACGTGGGTTCTTTGACACACAATTCCCTGCACCATTGTAACACGGATGTGCTGCCTTTTTGTTTCAGTTCTCCTACTTCAAACTGTGTATATTTAATAGTACATAATTTGCATTCCTGCTAGTTTTTGTTGGTAACTTGCTCTTTGAAGTGATCGCCAAGTGTCCTGTTGCAGTGCTTCTCAGTGTTTCCATGGACAAAACGGTTGTGGTGTGCTGTGTGGAGAAAATACCTGTGTGAGGTAAATTTTGGTGAGAAATGAGTTAGAGTCCTATAGGTTTGCAACTGAGTTCAATGTTAATAAATCAACAGGACAGAAGGTCTTTAAATAGAAGTACACATCAAACAAGGTTATATACAGGTATTCCTTGGAGATTTTGCAGATTTTGTACCAGACTACTATGATAAAGTGACTATCGATATAAAGTGGTAAGGGGCTGAATTACTAACCCAAAGGTGGTGTTGTTATTTGCCGTCGAGTCGTTTGTGACTCATAGCGACCCTATGTACAACAGTCCTAAACCGTGCTCTATCCTGTGCTAATCGCACTGCCTCCGACACACCCATCCCGATTACCCACTGAATCAATCCACCTCATAGAGGGTCTTCCCCTCCTGCACTATCCCTCTACCCTACCCAGCATGATGTCCCTCTCCAAGGACCTGTCTCTCCTTACA
>NW_006399863.1:6604843-6645000 GCF_000299155.1 Elephantulus edwardii | reverse complement strand
CTGTTGTTTTTGGATAATCTTCAGTAGAATCTTGCTTGCATGTGAAATCAATGATATTGTTCTGTAGTTTCCACACTCAGTTGGGTCACCCTTCTTTGGGATGGGAACAGATATAGACGTCTTCTAGTCAGTTGGCCAAGTGGTTGTTCTCCAGATTTCTTGGCACAACTTGGTGAGCACATCGTGGTTTAAATCCATCAGCTGCTCAGTGGGAAAAGATGAGCAATCTCCTCCCATGAGATTCACAGCTTCTGAAAACCCACTGGAGGGTCGGCTGTGGGTCAGTGTCAGTGTCAGCTCAACGGTACATAACAACAACAGTCATCCAAAAATGAGTCTCGCACATATGTTTGTTTCTTGGTGCACATAAAAGTTATGTCTACCTGTGTTGTTTCTTATTAAGTGTGCAATTGCACAGTGGTTATGATAACCAGCACCAAATTATAGACAGGGACCCTGAGGCTAAGTGGCTCAACTGTATTTTCATTTTGGATCATTCTAATTCCAAAACCACTGCTCATGACCATACCTTATACTACACCAGTAAAACAATATTCTTGAGGACCTGCTGTGTGTCAAGCCCTGTAGGCAGTAGCTTTACATAAATAGACTAATTTATTTCTTCCCCCCCTTCTCTGTGCAAACGAAATCTTATTTAACAAAAGAGAAAGAAACCAAAAACTCTATTTCGTCTATGAGCAATGGTTCCATGTTTACTAATTTGTTGTTTTCAATGACTTTACAGAACATAACTACTATGAATAGCAATAATCAAATATATATACTTATGAGGGTAGAAGCTGCTGTCTTTTCACTTGGGCCAATAAGATGCTTTTATCCTCCTGTGTTCTTACTCTTGTTGTTGTTAGGTGTCTTTGAGTTGAGTATGACCCTATGAATGATAGGTCTGAATCCTGTCCGATGCTCATAGTCTCTGACATACTTGAATCCATTTATGCAGTCACAGTGTCAATCCACCTGGTTGGAGTTCTTCCTCTTCATCATTCCCCCGCTTTTCCAAGAATAATATCCTTCTCCAAGGAATAGCTTCTCCTAGAAATATGCCCAAAGTATGTGAGATAAAGCCTTGCCATTCTGGACCCCAAGGAGCACTCTGGCTGTACCATCACTAAGACATTTATGTTTATTACGGTTACTTTAATGTCTATGGGATATTCGGTACCCTTCTCCAACACCAAAATTCTTTAAAGGTATAAATTTTTGTTCTGTCATCCTTATTCATTGTACAATTCTCAGCAGCAAAGCAAGTGATTGAAAAGACCATGACCTGACTCAGGCACACCTCAGTCCTCAAACTGACATCAAGGAAGAAAGCATCTGCCCGTCTCCGTCATCTCCATTCAAGTAGTAGCCTCAACCCTTTGACTTCCACAAGGCCTTGCTGACAGCTCCTGGGCTGACAGCAAGCAAGCGTCGTTAAGGCAGAAAGCATCTTCCATCATTCTCACTCTGATGTGCCCTGAGTGTGTTTAAAGGGCAACAGAAGGATGATAGCATCTTTTCATTTCAAAGCTAGCAACAAGTTTCTGTGTTAAGAGACACAGGACCCTCCTGGTTGGAAATATAAGCAGGGACCCTGTCTTTCTGATGCAGAACTAGTTGAAACAGATGTACCCAATATGTCTGGATGGTTAGTTGTTGGTTGATTAGTTGTTTGAGTGAGTGACTCAGTTAGTAGTGATTTGGATAATTATTTAGTTGATTAACTGTGTTGATGAATGAATTGTGGTTGTTCAGTTGATTGGTTGACTAGGTTGGTGGTTGGATAGTTAGGTAGTTGATTGAGTTGTTGGCTGGTTGATGGGTTGATTTAGTTGGTTAGGTAGGTGCGAGGTGGATATTTGGATGATTTTTCATTAATTGATCAAATGAATGGGTAATCGGTTGAGTGTCTGATGGGTTGATTGATTGGGTGGTTGGCTGACTAGTTAATTGGTTTATTGGTTAGTTGGTTGATGATGGTTGGTTAGAGGAGCAGCTGAACAGTTTTAGGAGGACAGGTAGAGGCATTACTTTCCACCAACCCATACTTCCTTGGAGTGGGAGTGATGGTGTATATATGGCTTTCTCTCTATCCCACTTAGCAGTATAAACATTCAATATTTATTTGTTCTTAAATTATTTCTTCCACAGTTGGACTCACATGCTTCTAATTGTGACTTTGACTGTAATAAGCTTTGTAAATCTGGGAAAAGTTTCTGAGTCTTTCTATGCCTCGGTTTCTAATAATAGAGTTATGGTGAGGAATGAATGATATATAAAAAGTGCATTTCTTGTGGAACTTGGTGGTGGTGGTGGTTGTTGTAGTTATGTGCTGTCGAGTCACCGGTGACTCATAGCGACCCTATATACAATAGCCCTAAACCATGCTCTATCCTGTGCCAATCTTATTGTCCTACCCCTTATTACCCCAGTCACTGAATCAACCATCTCATTGAGGGTCTTCCTCTCTTGCGCTCTCTCTCAGGCACTCAAAAATATTAGTTATAAATGGAAAATGTCTGGGGACTTTTCTTTTAAAGGACTGTTTCCCCTAGATGTAAATGTAAAACCCCAGGCAGGTGGTGCACATACCTTAGATTGTGGACAGATTCTGCTGAGCATGCTAAACACTGGGTGTGATTTCTTCTCCTTCACTTCTAATTATCTCCTTTCAGCAGCCAGTGGGATAAGACCCTCCAAAACTGTTATTTAAAGGTTCATATACTTTGAAACTTAAGCCTTGAATTTGTCCTGGTTTCTGAATTTGATTTGCTACCTTAATGTAGACTGTGCTTTGAAACCATCATCCACTTTCTTCTTCAGTTTGGCTTCAGACAACAATTTGACAGTGTTGCTTTGTTCTGATTCATTTCATTTTAATGGAAAAGCCAGCCCTGCCTTCTCACCAAGGCCCCTTTTCTATCCTGTTAATAGACTCTTTCCATGTGTCATTCTACTTTCACAGCTTTTAATTAGGCCTGTGAGACGAGGTCCCTCCCTCCAATACAATTGCCCTCAAGTGATCAAGTCCCCGTTAAAAATAGCTCCAGAGACTTGTTAAGTTCACATGCTTCTGACTTGTCCCCTGTGCTGAAGATCTGGTTCTCCCTCAGACTCATCGAACATGCTTTCCCTTTGATCCATTCAGCTCCTTTATCTCCTGTATAGGCTCCATGGATCTTGGCAGGAGTCAGGATGGTCCTTTGGCTTTCCATCAGTTTAAAGATAAGTCTTTGGTTGGTACAGTCAGAATTTGCACCATGTGACTTGGAGGGTATGACCGTGGAGCTGACTGAAGAAATTGTCTTGCTCACACCCCAAGAACCAACCATTCAAACACTTATGTGCCTGGCATCCAGGTAACCACTGGAGATGAGAATGGAAAGAGTCTGAAATGGTTTCTGCCCTCCTCGAGCTTCCTGCTTGGCAGGGGGATGAGCACAATGTTGAGTACCATCAAGGACACTAACATGTGTGGGCAGTGAAGCGTTTTCTGAGGAGATAACTGAGGTTTGAGAAGAATGTGACACTGAAGACAATACCTGCAGAATGGGAAGAGCTTTGAAGATAGAGAACATGTCAAGCCCCACATGGACCAAGAACGTTTGTGGTCTGAGGAATCATGGTCGTCATTCAGGTCAGAAGGGATGCAGGCAGGACCTGCCGCCTCTGATCTTTGCCTTACTCAGGTCAATATTGTCTCTTCGCTTCCCTCATCTTCTTTCTCACCTTTACAACAGCCACGTGTCTGAGAACAGCAATAATTGGCCACCAAAGTCAAAGAAGAGAACTTGGCTTGCTCTTACTGTGATATTTGGAGGATACTTTTTCCAGGTGGAAAGGCAGTGAGTGGACTGAAAAATCCATATTTAGCTTATGCTTTCATGCTTTCGTGTCCCAAAAGGAAAGAGATTAATGATCAGCGTTAAGATGTTTGAATGTTATCTAGGCAGTTCCTTCTCCCTCTGGAAGACCTCCTTGTAGAACCAAAGACTGGAGAAGGGCAGAGTCCACATAACCAGGTCTCTTCATATCTGACACCACCCAAGCCAGTGGATGTGCTTGAGGGTTGTGATGATTGACGTTATCTCAGCTTGACCAGTCAGTGGTTTGTCAGATATAATGTAATCATCCTCCATTTTATGATCTGATGTGAGCAGCCAGCAAGTTTAAAGGTAATTTCTTTGACGTGTGGTGTGCATCCAATAGACCTGTCTATCAGACATTTTTTTACAGCACATATACAAACAGTAATAAATATACCATCTGATTATTCTGTGCATGAATGACCTAGGTCTAGAAGCCATAAAAACTGAGGTGTGAGGACAGAATAACACTGGTTGTGATGGTTAACGTATGTGTAAAGTTGGCTGAGCCATGATTCTCCAAGGTTTGGTGGTTATGTGATAATGCAGTCTTGGCAGTTATGTAATGGTGTAAATTAGTCAGTGTATAATAATGACATCTCATAGTTAGATAACAAGACTGCCAAATTCCTGCCATAGAATCCTCGTTTAAAGGGCAAAATTGAATTAAAAAAAAATGAGTTGGAGTCATGGTCCAAAAAAATAATTGCCACCTGGTACTAAGCAGAGAATAAAAAACATTTCCCCCCTCGCCTCACCCAGGCCAGCATCCCTTCCCTGTTGGGGGAGAATGAGGTGTCTCTGTGGGACAGGGAAGCTTACAGACAGTCCTCCTTGAGCCTCGGCTAGGCTTCCTCTAGCTCCCCTTCCCATCACCATCTGGGAGGACTGAGCAGATCTGACCAAGATGAATGGACGTCCGTGTGCCATGTCTCTCTGGGGTTCTGATCCACCAGTGGCTCTGCAGAAGGATGATGGAAATCTCCTCACAGTCTCAGAAACCCAGTGGAGGATCAGCTGGGAGTTGGTTCCAAATGAGTGGCAATAGGTTAAGGTTTTTTCTTCTATAATAGACTCTTTTTTTCCTTCCACATGCTATTCTTTAACAATTAATGAGTACATACAAAACCCACCCATGATCCCTTCTCACATGCCCAAGCTATAGTTCACTAAATCGATCCATTTCATGTATTAAGAATTTCTGTATCTAAGGGGTTCAGGAAAGTACAACTGAGGTCAGGGCCACTTGAAAAAAAATCTGACCCAAAATACCAAAAAGCCGAATTTCATTGTTTTTGTTTGTTTTCAGCCATGCTAGTAACACCCAAGGAAGCTCTGGCAGCCTTGTGGAATAAGGAGTTGCACTGTCAACCCAAAGGCTCATAGTTCAAATCCACCAGGTGCTCTGCTCAGGGAGGTAGACAGTCTTCTCCCAGGTGATGAACAGCCTCTGAAAACCCACCAGAAAATCAGCTATGAGTCTGTTTTAACTCAGTGATACTCACCAGTGACAATGATAACACAAAGGCATGTGGGAGGTTGTTATTTTTATGTGCCATCAAGTCGTTTACGACTCATAGCGACCCTACATACAAGAGCCCTAATTGTCGTTCTATCCTGTGCCAACCTCGCTGTCTCAAACACATTCATTCCCACCACTCCACTCACAGAATTGATCCATCTCATTGAGGGTCTTCCTCTCCTGCGCCGTCCCTCCATTCCCCCAAACATGATGTCCCTCTCCAAGGACCAGGTAGAAAAGAAATTATAATCCTGCTAAATTACTCCAAACAAAGATGCATTCCTTTAGTGATGCTTTAGGGTAGTGAATAGACATTTTTCAAATGAAACTATGAAATAATATAATAGAGTTTGTGATTTTATGTTGAGTTGTCTCTGATTGACCACAGAGAAGACCAAATTCTTAAGAGTTTGATCAGCTTTTCCAGGAGCTTGTCTGAGGTCCCTTCTTGCCCTTGAAATCGTTCTCTTTGGAAGCCCCTCTCATTGGCCCTGTTCCTTCTTCACTGTCTACCTCAAACATATCTTAAAATGCCAGTGGCTCCCTCTGTGCCTGCAGTCATTCCCCACAATTACTTTTTTATAAAATATATGTGTTTTATTTTCTACTGGTTTACTTAGAAAATTCGTATACTGAAAAACCATTACTTTTATTGACTTTATGAAATTCTCATCTCAAGATAGGCAGTCAGCTTTCTAGTCCATTTGCCCATGACTGCATATATCATCTGATACAGACAGAAGAGAGCGTTTTACCACGGCTGCTTTGGAAAGGCACTGAGATTATGTTAGTGACTTTAGGGATTGTATTAGCGTAGTTTGGGGGCTACCCAGGCTGCTGTGGGGATTTAGGTACTCGGTAGTTCAGTACAAAGGCCATTCATGTATTCAGAGTCTACTGAGTTACAGAGGTTAGCCGCTCTGCAGTGCAGTGTCTGTGCCTGGAGCATGAGCATCGTGGCATTCAGATTAACTTAGGACCTGGGTCTGCTCAATAAGCCACGACGAAGACTGGATTGAACCTCACTGGAGTCCTAGTGTAGTCTAAGACTGCTGTCCAAAAGCAATTTCAACATCGTAGTAACATCCCAAATTATAGCCACTAGCCAGTTGTAGCTATGGAACACCTGAGTGGTGGCATCTTTTGCAACTGACAGATGGATCTTATTTTTATTGTGGTAAAAATGTTGTTGTTGTTGTTGTTACGTGCTGTCGAGTCGCTTGCGGCTCATAGCGACCCTATGTACAACAGCCCTAAACTCCGCTCTGTCCTGTGCCAATCGCACTGTCTCTGACACTCCCATCCCAATTATCCCAGTCACTGAATCAATCCACCTCATAGAGGGCCTTCCTCTCCTGTGCTGTCCCTCCACCCTCCCAAGCATGATATCCCTCTCCAGGGACCGGTTCCTCCTCACAACATGTCCAAAGTATGTTAGACGGAGCCTCAGAATCTTTGCCTCCAAGGAGCCACCCGGTTTAACGCTTTCCAGGACAAATCTGTTTGTTTTCCTAGCAGTCCATGGTATTCTCAATACTCTTCTCCAGCACCACAGCTCAAAGGCATCAATTCTCCTTCTATCCTCCCTGGTCATTGTCCAAGTCTTTGATGCATAACAAGTGATTGCGAAGACCATTAGCCTGTATCAGACGCACCTTAGTCTCCAGAGAGACACCATTGCTCTTCAGTACTTTGGAGAGGTCCCTAAGAGCAGACTTTCCCATGGCAATGCGCCTTTTAATTTCCTGTCTGCTGGTGCCAAGACTGTTGACTGTGGAGCCAAGCAAACTAAAGCTGTGTACAATCTCAATCTCTTCACCATCCATCCTGATGCTGCCAATTGGTCCAGTGGTGAGAATCTTTGTCTTCTTGACATTGAGCCTCAATCCATATTGTAGGCTGCAATACAAAAATATGTGGTAAAAATACGCATCGCAAAACATTGGCCAATCCAGTAGCTTTTACACATACAGTTCAGTGGCCTTTGATTATATTCACCATGCTGTGCAAGTAGTAATTATGTCCTTTTCTAAATAATTCTACCACCTAAGTGGTGATTTCCCCTCCCCTGATTTGGCGGTCACTAGTAAGTTGTGATCACTATACACGTGTCTACTTCAGGTAAGTGAGATTATATATGATTTGCCCTTTTGAAACTGACTTAGTCGCTCAGCATGGTATCATCAGGGCTCCTCCATGCTTCAGCATGCATCAGGACGTCATCTCTCTTTATGGCCGAATCCCATTCCAGCCCTGGGAGTGAGGTCTCTGCAGAGTGACACTGCTGGCTCAGAGCTGTGCCTTTCTGGTGGTTCAGATCCACCAGTGAGAGAGTGGTCCATGAGACAAAGATGGGCAGTCTACTCCCATGAGACTTACAACCTCCTTCGGAGAATCAGCTATGAGTTGGTTCCAAACTCAAAGAGATAAATAATCCAGTGCATATTTCTTGAACACAGTTGGGGGTTTTTTTACCCATTCGTCTCTTGTAAGTTCCTAATTTTAATTAACTCTGGTGGCGTTGTTGTTGTTATATACTGTCAGGCCAGAACCAACTCATAGTTAACCCTCCAGTGGGTTTTCAGAGGCTGTCAATCACATAAGAGGTGACTTCCCATCTTTTTCCCACAGAGCACTGGCAGATTCAAACCACATACCTTGGGGTTGACAGCACAACTCCTTGCCACTCAAACACCAGAGCTCAGAGTTAAATATGAATCTGGGCTTGCTGTGATAGTGAAAGCTGTACCACTGGGTGTCAAATGCCATATTGGTTCCCCCATGGTGGATAGTGTTTGGTGGAGCTCCCAGATTAAGACAGGCTCGGAAGCAGGAGTGGTATCCACGTCCTAAACACCATGCCTTTGAAAACTCTATGAACATTAGAGAAACAGCAATAGTTATAGAACAGGGTTCAGATCTCTTCTTCTTAGGGTCGCTATGAGTCATACTTGATTTGATGGCACTTAACAATATCTCTAACAACTATTCTCATGAACAGCATAATTCACTGAGATTGTTTCTGGAATACTGTTTCCTGAAGGAGCTCTGGGAGCAAGTCACTTTATTAATTAACTGCAAGGGCAGTAGTTTGAATCCACCAGCTGTTCCAGGGAAGAAGAATGAGCAGTGTCCTGAATAGAATTACAGCCTTGGAAACACAATGGAGGGTTATTATGATCAGATTTATTGTTCATTTATTTGTTTAAGGATGACTCATGTTCTTTGCCAACAAGTAGGAACTGTCTCCGAACTGACCCTTCGTCGGGTTTCTGAGACTGTAAGTCATCATGTCCCGTGGACTAGGCCACCAGAGCTCCCTTAGAAATTGTAGAAGATGATTGGCCGTCTTTGTCCCATGGAACCACTAGTGGATTTAAACCCACAGAGTGGCCTTTGGGTTAACAGCACAGCACCCTACGGACAACGTGTTCAGCTCCAAGTTGAAGGGTGAAGAATGTTTGTCCAGGCTCCCGTCAGGGTTAAGTAGTGTCTCCACAGCTGAGAGCCTCTTGCACACTGTGGGAGGGAGAAGAGCGGTTACCAGGCCATTCACCCTCCCCTTCTGGATAACTGACAGGAGCTCTATTATCAGCAAAGCGGCCAGACAAGAGGACAGCCAGCAGAGTTTGTCATTTTCTCCTGATGCCCTCAGCTCTTCCAAAAAGGGAAAGATGGACCTCCTGACCTGCTGACCGAGGAACTTCTCTGCCTTTTTGCCTAACTAAAAACAACCCCCTGGGTAGTTAAATGTCACAGAAAAGGCCAGCCCTGTGGTGGCCTAGAGGGAGGCAGAATTCGGCTCAGGGTAAAGATATGTTACAAATTAAACGTTGCAGTCAGCATGTAAAGCTGCAATAAATAGAAACGGAGTTACATCAAGGACGGAATTAAACCTTAAGTTTAAACTCCACAGCACTGTAATTAAAACTTAGCCTGTAGCAAATCGTTCACTTGAGATTAAAGTAGTGTGGGGGAAGGAGAAGTTGGGGTTTTCCTTGCTTTCTGCAGTTTATAAGTCTGCGCTACCAAAAGCCAACGGCCCTGCCCCCAAAGCCAGCTCCCAATTAAAAACACAGTTTGAAAACCTTTAGGAGGCTTGAGGGGCCCTTTTTAACAGAAGCTTGCCTCTTCCCCCACCGCCTCTGCCTCAGTCTATGAACAAATTTAAAACTATTACCTGGTCCCCTGATGGTCCTCGGAGCTGGCACGGAGTTTTCATTAATACATCATTAGAGTATTGATACTGTGCTGGTGTTTGGCTTTAAAAACAACCCACACACTTCACTAGCTTCGAATACAGACTCCAGGGCCTCTGGACACTGTTCCTGGGAACTAGAAGTCCTGCCATATAAAGAAAAATAATGAAAAGAGGAATAGAAATTGTCATGAATCGCTTTTAGTACATAGTCTTCTGACGCCAGTACAGAGGTCAAGGTGGTTTGGTGTTTGGGTTTTGCATGTTCATGTCTCACAGTGAACACTGGGTTAGGTGAGCCAGGGCCCGAACTCCCAGAGTGGCAGCCACTTCCAATTCCCTGAAAACAGCCTCCCTTCTACCTCCAAAGAAAATAGATTTCCCTTAGCTTGGAAAGACGTCATTTCATGTAAAAGGGCCCAGCATTGAAGCTGTGGTTTTTTTGGTGTGTTTGTTTTTTTTTCTAGACTGTGAACTGTTACCTCATCGACAATAATGGATTTATTCTGGTGGCTGAAGACTACACACAGGTGAGTGAGACATTTCTCCCAAACCCACGTAGGGAACTCCAAAGTTGTTTGGAAACCAAACTGTGGTATTAAAACATTAGCAGGCGATTAGAAAACTTTCTTTCTGTCCCTCTGAGAATGTCACAATCTATTTTTCACTGGACCCCGAAAGCCTTTTTACCACCCACTGGGGCAGCAGCAGGACGGGGGTCTGCTCGCTCACTTATAAAATGTTCAGAGTGTGGAATTCTTTGTCAGACCTCTCTGTGCCACATAAAGAACTTCTGTCCCAAGGGGAAAGGTTTCCCTAGAGAATTTGGACAACTCTAAGGGAATTTCTGAGATTTTGGCTTCTTATTTTATAAATGAGCTCTGTTGCTCTAGCAGTTGTAGGGAGTTGTGCTGCCAGTCCAAAGACAAGCTGTTCGAGGTCACCAGCTGTTCTTGGGGAGAAAGATGGACAGTCTCCTCCCATGCAACTTGTGGTCTCTGCAAACCAGGTGGCAGGTCAGCTATCAGTCATTTGAACTTGACAGCAACGAGATAAGGTATTTTACATGCTTCTTGTTGTTGGGTGCCTTGGAATCGAGTATGACTCATAACGACCCTATGAACAAAAGATCTGAACCTTGTTCTATCTTGCCGCCATCCTCACATTTTCTGACACACAAGAACACATTGCAGCAGTCACCATGTCAGTCCACCTGATTGAGGGTCTTCCTCTCCTTCACTGACCCTCCATCTTTTCTAACATCATTTCCTTCTCCGGGGAATAGCCCCTACTAGCAACATGCCCAATGTATGTGAGGTGAAGCCACATCATTCTTGCCTCCAGAGAACACCTCTCCAAGATATATATGTTCGTTTTCTTGGCCATCCATGAGATATTCAGTGGTCTTCTCTAACACCACAGCTCAAAGACATCAATTCTTTTCCTGTCATCCTTATTCATTGTCCAGTTCTCAGATGCATAGCAAGTAATTGGAAAGACCATGACCTGAATCCAACGCACCAGGCTTTCTTTTGGATTTTTTTTTTTTTTTATTTTGCTATCTGAGCTCAAGGATTCATTGAAAGAACAAGGATTCGGGACTAGAGGAGGGATGTCTTCATTTGACTGTGCTGTGTGCGGTGCAGAGGCTGGAGAGAAATGCCAGGAAACCAAGGTCTGAGAGAATCACCAGAAACTACCCTGGGGTTAGAAATCCAGAGAGTTAAAATCAACAGACTTGAAATAAAGAGACAAAGATTTCCTCCAATGAAAACTTTCTACATTCAAACTTCTTCTGCCACTAGAAATGAAATTGGTGTATTTCAAAGAAAGTAAACCCCAGAGCAGTTGAGCAATGTGGCTCAATGATGTCATACAGCTAGAGTGAAAGTCTGGAGTGTATTAGAGGTCATGAGCATGGAACAGGATGGGTCAGGGTTCATAGGGTCACCATGAGTCACAGTCAACGCAGAGGCACCTAACAACAACAAGTAGGTAAAAGGCAGGCGCTCCCTGGCATTAATTCTCTTGGCTGCACTAGGCTTGGTTTCTTTGGCACCTTTCTTAACCTGCCTGAGCTCCCTGGCAGACTCTGGAAAATGCGAACCATTACACATATAAATGCTTTGAGGATTGTAATATTTTATAATGAAGTCCTTCATAATTCACTTTTTTAAGAAAAATGTTTAGACCTCCACAGTATGACAGACCTATTACTGGTTTAGTAAATTAGCTAATTGTTCTTGAGTTTGGCTCTTGGTTTGGATTTCACGGTTAGTTTATCAACAATGGCCCCAGGTTATCCAGAGGAAGCGAAACAGCTTTTGCTTCCCCTCTTATTCTGAAGTATAATGTGGGTTTTTCACTTAATACTGATGGGAGAAAGAAGTACATTATTGCAATTCCAGCACCCTCCTCAAAGTTTCTCCAGATACTGATCATCATTAGATATTGGGCAGTTAATGCACAGAATGAATGAATTCATGAAACAGAGCCAGAGTCTGCAGGGACAGAAAGGCACATCACCAGTTGACTTTTATTCACCTCTGACCCTTGGAGACCCCGTGTGGGTGGGAATAGAACTGTACTCCCTAGCGGATCTGTTGTTGCTGTTAGGTGCTGTAAGTATGACTCACAGAAACCCTACGAACAACAGACGTGAATCCTGCACTATCATGTCCCGTCCGGACTATCTTTGATACACTTGAGCCCATTGCTGCAGTCTCCATGTCTACTATCTTGGAAGGGATCTTCCTCTCTCTGACCCTGACTCTTTCCACCCTTTCAAGCACGATATCCTTTTCCAAGGAATAGCTTCTCCTAGCAATATATCCGAAGCATGAGAGACAAAGCTTTGTCAACCTTGCCTCCAAGGAGAACTCTACTTGGACCATTTCCAAGATGTACTTATTTATTCTTTTGGCAGTCCATGGGATATTCAGTACTCTTCTCCAGCACCACAACCCAAAGGCCACCAACTCAACACTAAACTCAGTTCTTCTTCTGTCGTCCTTATTCATTGCCCAGCTCTCAGTTGCAAATAATTGAAAAGATCATGGCCTGAGGTGCACACAAGTCTTCAAACCGACATCACTGCTCTACAGTATTTTGGAGGTAACGCTGATAGCGGGCTTTCCAAAAGCAATAAGTCACTTTGTTCCTGACAACTTATACCAAGGGTGTTGATTGTGGATCCACGCAAGGTGAAGTCACTGAGAATTTCAGTACTTTATCTATCATGATGTTGCCCCAACTGGCCCAGTGGTAATAAAGACTTCTGTCTTCTAGATATTAAGATGCAATCCATATTGAAAGCTGTAGTCTTCGATCTTCTGCAACAAACACTTCAGGTCCTCTTTACTTGCAGCAAGCAAGGTTGTGTCGTCTGCATGGGACAAGTTGTTGATGACTTTTCCTTTGATCTAGATACCACATTCTTCTTAAGAGGCCAGCTTCTCAAATAATTTACTCAGCATACAGATTGAGTAGGTGTGGAGTGAAAACAACCCTGACACACTCCCTTCTTAATTTTGAACCATGTAGTGGTCTTTCCTTGCTCTGTTCATTCAACAGCCCCCTGGCTTAGTTATAGGTTTCGCATGAGCACAATTAATTGCTCTGGGATTCCCATTCTTAATGTAAGCCACAAATTGTTATGATCCACACAGTCAGATGCCTTTACATAGTCAATAAAATGCAGATAGACATTCTTGTAATATTCTATGTTTTCAGCCAAGATCCTAGTTTATCTGAAAAAGATTTCCCGGCCTTTTTTTCTGAGGCACCTTGAAGTGGATTCAAATTGCAGACCTCAGGTAACATCTGAACACAGTAATAACTCTTGGTGCCACCAGGCACTCCATTAGCCAAGAATAATAAGGATCTTTAAAAAGAAAGCAAAACCATTCCTGCCAGCTGGATTCCCATTCATGTGCTCTGTGGACTTACCTAGAGTTGTGGGGTTTGTTGTTTTTTGTGGTTGGTTTTGGGAGGGTTTTGGGAGCAAGTCACTAGCCTTGTCTTCTGAAATACTTCCGGGTGGACTTACGGCAAGATGATGCGCCAAAGGGCTGGGAAGAGAAACACTAAGTCCAAGTATCTTTGGAACAACTGTCTATCTCAATCAGCTATGAGAAGTCAGGCCTCTCTTTTGTCAGAATCAAGTAAGATTTATATGGGAATTGTTGTTGGGGGCGTGTAGGAAGAGTGTGGTGGGCATCTTCCATCCGTGAAGGATTGGTCTCCCCCACAAAACCATCCGCTGAAGTGGTGACTCCTCCAGAAATACTGCAGGTGGGCTCTGCTCTCCCGGCTCCTTCTCTGTGGAACAGACCTGCAGGATGAGCCTGTCAGCCAGCCAGCCAGCTCAGCCCAGGCTTGTTGAGTGTTGTCTGACTTCCTGCCTGCCAATTAGGATAATTCTTCTTCATCTAACAACCAGTCCCATTGACACAGGCATAGTTACACACTCACAGAGTACAAATGCCCTTGCTCCAGGTGGCATTGCTCGCCCACAGAGTTTGGAAGCATTTCCAAGTTTGACTGCAGTGAAGAAGGTGATGTGTAATACCCATTCCGAGACCGAGCTTCTTCCTCTTCTTGCTCTTGACTTCTCAGTGAGGCCTCAGTGCCTTTCTGCCTGAAAGCTTCCAGGTGTGTGGTTGAACCCCGTCACTTGGTTGTGATGAAATTGGGACTTGGTTAATACAAAGCCTATGGAATGTATGTAATTCGGGAGTGCCATGCCACCCCCCGACCCACCAGCATGCAAGCTCTAAATCCTGAGAGCATTTACAGTAGAGATGAAACCTCTCTGCTGGGCTGCACAGGCTCCCCCCCGCCCAGGGTGTTGGCAGAGGAAGGCTGTTGCCGCCAAGCTCTATTCTATTACTCTGAATCCACCCTCCCACCTTGGACACCAGGGATGGTAGCGGTTCCAGAAGCCTGGAGGGAATACAGGAGGATGTCAGTTCTTTGTTCCAACATGCAGAGATTGCCAATCCCCACCAGCTCGAGAAGAAGGCTTGCAAAAGCATCGCCTTGGTGGTAGAGAAAGAAGAGCTAGGTCATCGATGACTTGAAGATGAAATAATGGGAGATAAGAAGTCCTCTGATGGGCTGTGACCTCTTCTCCAGGGTCTTGTCTTATCAAGGTTTTAACTGCCTGTGGACAAAACGGGAGGATTTCTCAGAAAGGGGATAAATGATGTATACTGCATTGAAACAGAATGAGGCAGAGAACTGTTTAAAAGGGATATGTGATTAGATATTGTAATGACAGGAGTCCAGAACAAGGTAGCATAGTGGAGTGGACTTGGAAGGAAGGTTTGAATAACAATGAAAAAAGAGAAAAGCTAATTGGTGGTGGAGGGGTGGGCAGGGAGAAAAGTGCAACAATGAATGAATGGAAATCCAAAGTCTCTGTAAAATTTCATTAAAATCAATTCATAAAAGAAATGGTTTTGAGAAAGGATGAATTCTCCGCTGTAGGGGGTTCATTGGGCTGATGGAAGTGACGACTACAGCTCTCAGAACAGGTCATCTAGGAATTACAAAGGATTCATTTCATTACGCCTTAGGAAGCCTGTTCTCAGCCTTGTCTTTCTAAACACAGTAGCATTTTAATCACAAGGGATTGAGTACAGATTAATGCTGCTCTAAACCAGGGTAATATGTGTGTGTGTGTGTGTGTGTGCGTGTGCGTGTGTGTGTGTGTGTGTGTGTGTAAGAGAGAAAGAAAGAGTGTGTTCCAGCATTCATTCAGCACGTTTCCAGGCCTGTGATAACATCCTAGAACATCTGCCCACTGGTTTGCTGTTAGTCCATAGTTTATCACAACTCCTAGGACTTGTTCCCAGTTTGCTGTAAGCCTGCTTTTCTGCTCCGTGATAGGCAGTCCCATCAGCTCCAAGCCAGAATCAGTGTCGCCCCTCATTCCTCCTGTGACGCCTGGGCTGCTATTTACCTGAATTTCCGTGTGTCTTCTTTCCTCCCCTGCAGACTGGAGACTTTTTCGGAGAGGTCGAGGGAGCTGTGATGAATAAATTGTTAACAATGGGCTCCTTTAAAAGGTAAGCAAAAGGACATTTTTGTGGCCCCCTGTGCCCTTCCCCAGAAATTTTTGCCTATATAGTAAAATAAAACAAACCAAGGTCGAATCAAGCTGTCCCGGACTTGACCCTGCGGCGGGTTTCTCCACGTGTTCACATTCACGCTCCAGAAGATCCGCCTGGAAACCGAGGCCTCCCGCCCGAGTGTTGGGAGCTCCTGAAACCTGGCTCACAATGAGTTTCCTGTTCCTCCAGCATGGAGTTTATGGGAGGCCAATGGCAAACCAGGCCCTGAACTGCGGAGTGATTATGTTCAACAAGTCACTGCTCCAAAACAGGAAGTGTTCCTACCTGTTCAGAAAGGAAGAGTGACCTTTGTCTCCCTTTGACAAACCAGGAAAGCATGCTAGGCATCTGAGATTCTGGGACGGATGGAAGGCCTTGTTTGGAGTCTTTTCGTTTTTTGGAAAATATCTTAAGATTGGCTCCCAGGCAGCGGTGGCGGTTGGTAAATGCCATTGGGTCAATTCAAACACAGAGCAACCTTTCAGAATAGAATAGAGGTGCCTTGTAGAGTGTTCTAGACTGGTGTCACGTCTGTTCTCCCACAGAAGTGCTAAACAAAAACCCCACTGCCCTTGAGTCGGTTCCTGCCCATTCTGCACCAGATTTCCGAGGCAGTACATCTTTATAGGAGGAAGTCTTTCTCCCATGCAGCCGCTGATGGATTCAGATGGCTGGACTTGAGTTAGACCCCAGTGCCCACTATCATGTCACCAGGGTTCCTTGCTCCCTCATTGAGGTCTGTTACTAAAAGAAAAGCTTGACTGTGTCAAAAACTGCTGCTCAAATGAGTGGAAGAGACACATATTTGGTCCCATCCCCCTCCCCTCAAAGAAGGTGATCAGAGTGCAGATGTTATCAAACAGTATAATTAATGTCATATGTAACAGACAGGTTTATCCTAGAGAGGGTTAAAACAAGTTGCTCCTTAAAGGCAGGGATTCTGATGCTTCATCTGCATACTTTAGACATGTTGCAAGAAGGGATGAGTCCTTGAAAAAGAACATCATGCTTACGAGGGTGGAGGGACAGAGCAGAAGAGGAAGATCCTCAATGAAATGGATTGATTCAGTGACTGGGATAATGGGGGCAGGTGTGTCAGAGATAGGTTGACACAGGATAGAGCAGGGTTTAGGACTGTTGTAGCGTCACTATGGGTCGCAGGTGACTCGATGATACATAACAACAAGTAAAATATTTCTGATGATGATTATTTAAAAAATTACTAAAACAGTAAATTCATGGGGGAACCTCCAGAATTTCAAGTTAGATTCAGAAGAGGCTGTGGTATGCGGAATAGCCTTGGTATTGTGAGGTGGATCTTGATTGGAAGCAGAGAATAACAAAAAGATGATTTTATCTACTATGCAAAGGCATTTGACTGGGTGGATCATAACAAATTATGGATAACATTGAGAGGAATGGCAATCACAAAATACTTACTTGTAGTCGTGGGAAACCTATATATAGACAAAGAAACAGTTGTCTGAACAGAACAAGGGAACACTGCATGGTTTAAAATCAGAAAAAGTGTATGTCATAGATCTATCCTTTCTCCATACCATATGCTGGGCAAATCATTCAAGAAGCTGAACTAGATAAAGAAGAACATGGTGTCAGCATCAGAGGAAGATTCATCTATAATGTGTCATGCAGATGGCACAGCCTTGCTTACAGAAAGTGAAGGTCGATGCAACTTGATGGCACAAAACAGCAGCAACCCAACTGAGTTATGAGAAAGCCAGTTCCGTTCCACCCAGCAGACGCTCATGCAGGGTGCCTTGCCTCTTGTCCCTTTGGCCAGACCAGCCATGCTCTTGGGAACACCAGAGGCTGTGGGAAAAACCATCAACACCCGTACCCCTCCCCAAGATCAGGATGCGAGTAATGCCTTCCCTCCCCTGGCCTCCCAGGAAGAAAGGCAGCCTTTGAAGTGGCCTTTAATGGGAGTATTTGATGCTGTTACATTTATAATAGCAGGAAACACAGGGATGGACCTCCGGCTCACTTGTGAGATCTCCTCCGTTTATGATACTCCCCCACCAGCTGAATGGCCGGGGAGTGTTCACTCCGGAAATCAGACTTTTAAGCTCGTCAACAAACCCAACTCAGTGCTGTGCTGAAAGCAAAGAATTCAGAAATGATGATCCAATTTTTGAAATTCCATAGCTTGTTTGTGCCAGAAGTGAGGGAAGGGTGGGGAAGAGAAATAATAATTTTTTTTAAAGAGAAAATGCTGGCATGACTCCAAGGATTCTGTAATCTCAGCTGCACTTGCTTGCTCTTGGGCCTGCTGGGGGTGGATTAGGAAGTCTGCTCAGTTCCCCTTTGAAAGTTCAAGTCCAGTTTTTCCTTTTGCTCCAGGAGTCATGATCCTCAGAAATGAACTCTTGCTTGGAGCTGGGCTTGTGTTGCTGTGGAGTTTTGCATGATTCCATAAAGCTTCCCCCAGCAGCTTCTGGGTTGTCCCCGACCCAGGGCACCACATACCTTTATGTGGCTTTGTACATTTGTCTCACGTCAGCTTGTTTTCGGTGTAATGAGAGGAGGAGACAAAAGATGAAGAGTTTTCAGCTTCTTTAACAAAACCGTCACCCACACCCACACCCTGTTTTCCCCCTTAGATATTCTTCTCAAATTGTTTAATGGGAGAAAGAGAAAGGTTATGGTAGAATTTAAAATTGCAAGTCTTCTCCGGAATGTGGGTGAAAATATGGCCAGTCTGAATCTCAAACTGTCTTTCCAACTGCTGTGTTGTTAGTTTGCACCGTTAAATTGGAACTAACTCATAGATGACCCTCCAGTGGGTTTTCAGAGGCTGGAAACAGCACAGGAGGAGATTGCCCATCTTTCTTCTGTGGAGCAGCTCGTGGATTCAAACCATAAGCCTTTCAGTTGGTAGCACAATGCCTTACCACTCAGCCACCAGAGTGCCCTTACGCTACTATTATTGTTGTTGTGTGCCATGAAGTCAGAACCGACCCATAACTGACCCTCCAGAAGGTTTTCTGAGGTAGTTCATTGCACAGGAGGATATTTCCCATCCTTCTTCCGCGGTGCCTCTGGTAGATTCGAACTATGTGCCTTGGGGGTTGAAGTGCTGCTTTTTACAACTAGGTCACCCAAGATATTATTAAAGAAAAGAGAAAGGCTGGGAAGTTTAGTCAGTTGTAACGGCAGTCACTGTCCTCCAGGACCTAGACGATGACCCTCCTGGGCCTCTTTGAAGAGTCCTCTCAGTGGGCTCAGTGGAGCAAAGAGAGTAGGTGGAGTGAATTCAAATCCAGACTCTGACATTTCTTAGCTCCAATACTTAGACTTGGCCAACTTATCTCTTCAAAGTTTGGTTTCCTTCCATGGAAAATGAAAATGATAATAATAATTACATCCCAGGGCTGCTGTCAGAGGTAATGAGATAATAATAACCAGAAAGTACTTAGCATCTATTAAGGGCTCACTAATTGCTAGCTGCTGCTGCTGCTCCTGCTGCTATGGTTTCAGTGTGGCTCTTTGCTGGGTCTTGGCTTTCCTTTCTGCTTGACATAAGGTGATGCATCTTGTGTGTTCATGTCTCTTCCCAACAAGCCTCCCATGGCTCCTGGAATGGGAGAAATTAGCCAGCATGCAGTGCTAGCTTGGAACATAAACGTTGACCATCCTTCCATTCAGAGAAGACTTATGTTTTTAAAACAAAACACCAACAAGATATAGTCAAGAGTAACTTGGCAGGTGGTGCTCTGGGACAGAAGTAATACAGGGTGATAGGCCAAGCTTCATCCACACTCAGGGACGCAGGGGATCCCTTTCCTAGACAGGCCAGCTTTCAAAGATTTGCATCTTAGACTGTCTTCTGGGGTCTGCCTCCTTCCCGTAGCTGTGTTGGTGTGAGAGGACCCACTTTGAGTGTCTTAAGGGTGATTTACTCTTCTGAAGCCTCCAGTGGGACTCCCTGGCACTGTCTACACCTACTAGAGAAAAAGGCCACACACACAAATAGCAGGAAAAAAAATCAGGTTTTGTTCAAGCTGGGATCCTTCTACTTTGGGGATATGGCTGAGCCCTGACAAGACTCAAGATGAAATCATTAAGTTGACCACCTATTTCAGCATCCTGGACAGTGCTGGTCTGTGTATATTCTATCCTAAAGAAATGAGTTGTGCATTTCTCTATGACTGTATAGCTCTTTGACAAATTGGCTCTTTCCAGCCTTCTTTATCTTTCTCTTCTGGTCTACCTCTCCATCTCTGTTGCCTTTCTCTCAGGAAATAAGGCCATGCTTGCCCAGGTAGCATTGTGACCTGTCTCTGATTCCTCTGGCCACTTACATGGTTCAGCAGGAACATTGATAGAAAAGATTAGCCACTTCTGGCCATGTAGGAGGGAGGAGACAGCTGGCTGGCATGAACAAAGTAACAATTGGAAAGTGCTTTAAGAAAGTGTCAATAATATAGGTGAAAATCATGAAGGAGGCAAAATTGGTTATTCCTAGTCGAGCTAGTCAAGCTAGTCAAATTCCTTGCAAGAATTATTGGGCCTAATTCTGCCCAGCCATCTTTCATATGACATTACACACAGGGGTCTCATCATATACCTAGAGCTTTGGCATAGAATGATAGATCTTGGCTCTTACATTCCTCCCAGAAACTCTGAGAGGCTAGTATAAACAGAATTAGTTGTGTAATTTGCAGAACCTAGTGTAAAATGTAAATATATGGTCTCTCTCTCAGAATGCATAAAAAATTTTAAAAAAAGAGCAGAAGCCATTCATTACGACAAGTTTGAGGTCTTTCTAAGAGCAGGATTCAGTGTGAGCATAAAGGTCACCCACTCAAGAAGCTAAATGTAGATAGAAACATTCCCATTTTATAGATGGAAAGAGTAAAGCTTGGGAAGGTTAAGAGCTGACTCAAAAGGTCTGTGTAGATGAGCTGGATGCAGTCATTCTGCAATATTAATACAGACTAAATTTTCTAGTTTCTACTCTGTACACGGTACTATTGGCAGTGGTATTATGCAGGGAACATCCTTCAGCTTCATTTGAAAATGAAGACATCTGAGGATGATGTAAGCTCAGTCTTATCTGGGCAAATGGAACTTTTCAAGGTACAAGATTAAATGCATAATAAGATTGCTCAGATTTCTTTTAGCTGAAGTTGGTAAATCCTTAGACCAAGCCATGTTCCTAGACTTTACATGTTTCCTCATATGCCACTGTACAACTAGTCAGCTTTTCTTATAGGGGTTTAGAACAGAGGACTTTAAGATACTTTTTCATCATTCCCTGAAGAGTGATTTCTTTAAGATTCTTCATTGTACCAATCTTTCTTTTTAGTCATATTCAAATCTACTAAAAGTCTTTGATCCATGTCCTTAATCCATGCACCATACTAGATAGAGACGAGATTGAGGTTGTTAACAATTAATGATTTCTTGGCTTCACAATCAACACTCTTGGCACCAGCAGTCAGGAAAACAAAGGACAAATTGCACTGGGAAAATCTGCTGTCAGCAACCTCTTCAGAATACTGTAGAGTAATGGTGTCAATTGGGAAACTAAGGTATGCTTGACTCAGGCCATAGTCTTCACAATTATGTGCTATGCATCAAAAAGTTGGACAATGACTAAGGGTGATAGAAGGAGAATTGATGCCTTTGAGTTGTGGTGCTGGAGAGGAATATGGCATATACCATGGTGGCATATACCATGGAATGCTAGCAGAACAAACAGGTTAAGCCTTGAGAGAATAAAACCAGGTTGCTTCTTGGAGGCAAGGATTCTGAAACTCCATCTGACATACTTGGGCATGTTGAAAGGAGGGACCAGTCCTTGCAGAAGTACATCATTCTTGGGAGGTTGAAGGGACAGTGCAAGAGAGGAAAACCCTCAGTGAGATGGATTGACTCAGTGACTGGGGTTAGGTGTGTCAGAGGGGTTCAGAGCTGTTGTGCATAAGGTCGCTATGAGTCTCAAGTGACTTGATGACATCTAACACCAACAATAATCCCTTAAGGAAGCTCTGGTGGCCCAGTAGGTAAAGTGTTGCATTGCCAACTCAAAGGCATGTAGTTCAAATATAGTAGCTGTTCCGTGGGAGAAAGTTGCCAGTCCCCTCCTGTGTGATTTATAGCCTTGAAAATTCACTGGAAGGTCAGCTATAAGCCAGCTCCAACTCAAAGACACATAACAACAACAAATCACTCCTACAGAGTCTGGTAGCCCTAGTGGGTAAGAAGTTGTGCTCTCAACCTAAATTCAGACAGTTCAAATCCACAGTCTCCTCCAGTGCAATTTACAATCTCTGAAAACCCACTGATGGTCAACTGTGAGATGGTTCTGGTCTGGTGCAAGAAGTTGGTTTTCCTAACATCCCTTTATTGTGTGTTCCTTTTTCTTAACTTACTATTTATTTTCACTCCTCTCTTCGATTTCTGACTTTTCAGAGGTAAATGGCCAGGCTCTTCTTCCATGCATCTCTGAGTAGGCTCAAACATGTATTGTTAATTGTTTGCATCACTCAGATATTCCTGGACAAACGACCTAGTTTTAACCACCATATTCTCTACTTCTCCTGGCACTGGTCTTCTTTCTTGGGCCTGAAACATCATGCATGAGTGCTCATTGATCCAGAACCGTCCATGATTTCCCTGCAGAGCCTCATGAATGTCCTCACCCCGCCCCACACACATTCATGAAAGTGGTTGACTTTGTGTTTTCCTGTAGAATATTCTGCTATTTAAATCCCACTTTTGTCTTTATCAAGGTTAGGACTCTGATGGCATAGTCGGTAGGGAGATGTATGGCTAACTCAAAGCTTCAACGCTCTGTAGGTTCCAATCAGCACCTCCCGGGAGAAAGATGGGTAATCTCCTCCAGTGTTATCCATCACATCAGAAACCCATTGGAGTTTCTGCTGTGAATTGGTTCTGACTCAGAGGCAATGAGATTTTGAGGTTTTGACTGAGATTATGTGAGAAGCAGGAGTAGCATGCTGTTTCCATTGCTAAACAAAAGGGCAGCAGTTTGAATCCACTGACTGCCACCCTGAATAACAATGGGGCAATTTCCTCTTACAAAGATTTGCAGCCTCAGAAACCCAACTGAGAGTTGCTAGGAGTGAAAATCATCTTTTGTTTTCATTTAATTATTGTGGTTTTCATTATCTACTGCTGCATTAAAGGAAAGCCTATATATAGGTGGCGTTAACAAACAAGAATTTCGTTTCTTACAACTTAGACATCTAAAAATCTGAATGACGAAAATATCCCACACTCCCACACCTCTTTCTACTCATCTCTACACCAGTCTTACCACTTTGCAGTGTTCAAAAATCTGATGTGACAGCTCACAGACCACACAAAACCATACTGTTGTTGTTGTTGTTGCTGTTGTTAGGTGCTGTTGAGTCATAGACGACTCATAGCGACCATGTGAACAAAAGGCCTGAGCACTGTTCTTACATAGAGTTTCCAGAGGCAGGCCATTTCGGAAGTGGATGCTGCTTCTGCTTCCAGGCTTGTTTTAGTTGGGAAACTCCAGCCAACACTGTCCTCCATGGGTAACCTTTACCACGTTTGGCACATCAGTGTCCCAGTGTCCAGCATCACAGCAACCACGAGTTACCTAATACTGAGAACCATACTGAGGAAATAATGTTATAATCCAGATTAATAACAGAATACAGCCAAGAAAGCTCCTGTAATGTACACACAGGCCCCTCAGCCTCGAGCTTCATGGCCTCCGGCCAGTTTTCCCAAGTTCTCAGTCCTTCCATTATTGGCTTCCCAATCCTAGTTGTCCCAACAAAATCTGTTTGGCCTATATTGGCTTCCCAACACCAGTTGTCCAACAGAGTTCTCAATATTGCCAATAATGGATCTCCCCTGCTAAGGTCCCATTTCATATCAGGTCTCCAGTTAGGCCACAGGTGTTTCTGCTGTAGATGAAGCTAGAGCAAGAAGATCATCCTACATTCTCTTGGTTCCAGAAGATCTGTCCCTGTGACTAGAGCCATTCACTTTATTGGAGAGATTAGCCAGTCTCCTTGTAGTTTGTTGAGATTGGGCAGTCCCCTGTGAATGGTAGCTAAGCCATCCTCTTGTGGATAGGCTAGCACAGCCCACTGGCATATTCCCACCTATCACACAGCAAAGCCAAACAATGGCTAGGTACTGGCTCTGTTATTGCGTTAGGTTGTTATGTGCCATGGAGTTGAAACTGTCTCAGAGGTAACTCTGCAGTGGGTTTTCATAGACCGTAAATTGCATGAGAGTTGATGGCCGGTCTTTCTCTTGTGAAGCAGTTTGTGGATTCTAACTCAGTACCTTTGAGTTAACAATGCAACTGGCTCTAGAAGAAGGCTTTTTCTCTGTGTCAGCTGTGGAGGAAGTCTTCATCTCTTCTCAACTTCTGCTCCTGATCATTCTTCCTATGGTTTGGAATTTCTCACCCCTTACTGTCAACTCTGGTCATTTGTTCCATTGTCTTTGTATCTCAAAGGACATTGGCTCCAAATACACCCCTATACTAATCCCGCCTCATTCACATAACAAAGACAAACCATTCCCAGATGGGATTCTAACCATTGACATAGCAGGTAAGATTTACAACGTATATGGGGTTGATATCATAGAACCCATAACATCTTGCTAAACAGTTGGCACAGCCAGATAGAATTCAGGACTGGGACCATTTCTAGCCCTTTCCCTGCACGGTAGAATTGCCTCCCCTGGTTTGATGGTGGAGTTGGAGAGCTTTCCCCATCTTTGGTAATTTCATTATATTTCCGCAGAATACTCCAGCCCTGCAGTCTAGAGAGTGTTAAGGGAAAAGTCTGTTATGTTTGGATGGCTACTTTCCTTTACTGCTGAGTGCCCCCACTGATGTTTAATACTCAACAACTCATATAATGAATGTAATGGCTTCTTGGCTTCCTGTTGACCTGATCATTTGCACAGAAGTATGCTTTGTCAGAGGTGGCGTTGAAGGGAACAAGAAGACAGATTGGCTTGGACAAGTGTGTTTCTGGGCCAAACTCTCTGGAATGCACAGAGATGGGGATTCCAAACGGCTGCTCTTTAAAATCATAAAACTGCTGCTTGAAGACCCCCAGTTACAACAGCAACAGTAATTGCCCTCATCGTCGTCGTACAAGCTGTGCAGATTTCATTTCGTGAAAATGAACTATAGGCAAGGCATTCCTCTGACTTCACGTGTGTCACCTTAATTAGATCTAACAACTCCATGAAGTTATTGCTGTCATTACTTCCATTATTACATAAGAGGACCTGGATGTGGTGTCTCAGTTTCAGCAACTTGTCCGAGCTCACTAGCAGGAGTGAGTGATGGAGATGGAATTTGAACTCATGTCTCTTGGATTCTAGACCATGTTCTCCTAATTCTCAACTGTTCCTTTTCATAATTCAAATGGATTGGAACTTTATATGGATTTTTTTATTTTTATATTCAAACTTAATGAAAGGATGTCTTTCCATCCATAGCACTACTGGCATTTTTGACTGAGAGTTTTTATGTCAGGATGTGATCTTCCTGCAAGTAGTAGGAAACTCCAGAATAACATAAGCTTAAATAACAGCTCTGGTGGCCTAGTGGCAAGAAGCTGCTCTGTAATCCTGAAGGCACGCAATTTGAGACCACCAGCTGCTCTGCCGGAGAAAGATGGACAGTCTCCTGTGAGATTAACTGCCTCTGAAAACCTACCAGAGGGTCAGCTATGAGTCGGTTCCTACTCGACAGTACGCAACAACAGCAAAGAACAGCAGTCTCTTTTTTTATACGCTGTACTATGAAGGAAGTCTGAAAATGCTCATTTGGGAATGCTATATTGTCTTCATGGAATCAAGATTCCAGCTTTTCTTCTACTATCCTTTAAGCTGGCTTTTAGACTTGAGATTCCATCATACTCCAAAGTGGGGTTGCTAAGCTCCAATTGTATCAGAGGAGAATTCAGGGAAGCCCAAGAGGTAAAGTCTAAGATTTCCTTTAGGTTGTCTTCCCATACAATCATTCTGCTCAGTCACATGTATCTCACACGGAAAGCTGGCATCATGGAAAGTCAGGACAGAGAGGAGAACGAATACTAAAACCAGCACAGTCCCTGTTAAGTCAGAGCTGACTGCTCTTTAGCCGGTTTTCAGTGGCTGACTTTTCAGGTGGTGATTGCCAGGCCTTTCTTCTGAGGCACCTAGGGGGTAGGTTCAAACTATCTGCTTTTCAGTTAGCAGCCAAATGATTAAGCACTTGCACTCCCAGGTACTCTTAGGATGATTCTTAATCTAAACTCAAACGCACTGCCATGGAGTTGATTCCACCTCCTGGCGACACTTTGTTGTGTTTCCAAGGCTGTAAATCACAATGGAAGGAGACTGTGCGTCTTTCTCCTTCGGAACGGCTGGTGAATTTGAACCATCAACCTTTTTTGGTAGCAGTGCAATATACAATCACTTTTGCTACTCAGAAGAATTTTTTTTTTTGTGAGAAAAATTTCTATTTATAATTAGCCCACTGGACTCAGTTTAGATTATCCCAATTTTGTTGGCAACATCCAAAGCATCATAGTCAGGAGCAAGTCGAACACAGGCCTTCTTCTCTTCATCAGACCGAATCAAAGTGTTGACCTTAGCCACATCAGTGTCAGAGCTTCTTTACAGCTTGTTTAATTTGGTGCTTGTTGGCCACGATGTCCACAGTGAACACTAGTGTGTTGTTATCTTCTATCTTCTTCCTGGCTGACTCAGTGGTCAGGGGAAATTTGATGATGGTTTAGTGGTCAAGCTTGTTTCTCCAGGGGGCGCTCTTCCGGGGGTATTTGGGCTGCCTTTGGAGTCTCAGCATCTTAGGCCGCCGGAAGGTGGGTGACGTGAGGATCTTTTTTTTTTTTTTTTTTTTTTTTTGCTGTGGATGCCTTCTTGGCCTTTAATGCCTTTGCTTTGGCTTCAGTTTTGGGAGGGGCAGGGGCTTCCTTCTTCACTTTTGGTCCATCTTCGTAGACTAAGAAGATTTTTTAATGGTCTCTGTCACAATCAGCACATGCCATTTTGTTTCAGACCAAATAGACCCTCTAAATATGGAGTCTGGATTCAGTGATCAATGCTTGGAAAAACTCCACTCAAGGAGGCTTTGTTCACAGCTTCCTGTTTCTGTCACATCTCAGGTGGCCAGTGAAGTCCTGGCACAAATGGCCATCGTCACTAGCTTGCCTGTGTGACTGCTCCTTTCCCCAGTTGGCAGAAGTGAGAACTCTCAATAATGCTGGACTTGATTCACAGCTGTCATGTTAATGACCCCAGCAACATCAGCTCACCTGCGCAGGGCATCATTGAAATGCATTTCCTGTGACATGGACATATGGCTTCACAAACTTGGCAGAGTCCAAAGAAGCTCTGCAGCTTCCAGGTTTCTCACCTCAAATGGGTTTTGCAATTAACTCATTCCCCAAAGCAGAATTCAGCTGTTTCCTTCTATGTCCTACTTAAATAAAGAGGCAAGGGAAATTTCATCTTTTTGAGGTGGGATTAATTGTGACCCCATTTCCCCCATTTAGTTTAGCAAGGAAAGTTTGGTTTGATAGAAGGGGACGAGGTGCATGGGCACATAAGCCAACAATTGGGGACGCTTAATGGGTACCCACAAGTGTTAGCTTCTGTGCCAGGTTCAAAGCAGATGTGGCAGAGAGGGGACACAGGGACTGTGTTATTTTGTAGGATTCTCTTGGCTCTGGGACAATGCTGCCTGCAAGGTGATTGGAAACTATTAGTCCTTTAAGTTAGTAGGTGCTACTTACCTACTCCTAGTTGATGAGTCACAGAAGAACCCTGCAGCTGGTCTAGACTGGTACCAGCAGAGGTTTATCAGTGTGTGCTTCCCTGTTCCTACATGCAAAACACATAACACAAATTGGGAGAAGAAACACAAGAAAAAGAACTGATCCCAGGTCATCAATTCAAATCCATTTTATCTTTGGAGGAAGGGGCAGGGTGAAATCTGGGCATCAGTATCTGTATGTTCTCCAAGCCATTCGTAAATGCAGCCAGGCTTAAGAAAGAACCACTGTTTTAAATAAATAACCAACATACGTGCTCATAAATGAGGTACTTGAGAGTAAGTTTACATCCCATTTTCCAGATTATTCCCAAGAGGCTCTCTCCACACGAGATCCCTAGACTCAAGAGATCTCATAGGAACCCGTGCTTGGGAATCAGTTCAAAAGCATCGGCTTTGACTCTGAGAGGGCTGGCCAGAAATCCCAGCCCCTGTGATCCTCAGCACAGTGATAACCTTGGGGCGTTCCTGAGTGGTGCGACGAGTTAACATGCTGCCTCTGACGGAAGAGTTGGAGGATGTAGTCCATCCAGAGGTGACCTCAAGCAAAGACCTGGCAATCTACTTAAGAAAAAGCAAAGCACCCATTGAAACCCTGAGCATTACAAGCCGTTGTGAGGATGGCCTCAGACCAGCAATGCTTTGTTCCACTGTGTGTAGAGTTGCCAAGAATCTGAAGTGAACTCAGTGCGAAGCCAAGCACAACAGAGATCCTTGGACCAGGGGCCTGAGTTTTTCTGAGCCTTGTTGCTTCCTCATCTTCAAAACGCAGCTGCATCTCTGCCGTTGGCATTGACACCTCCTTTGCTGGCAGAGTAGTGAGTCCCCCTCCCCCTAAAGCATTGCTTCAGGTAAACTGGCTGATACACACTTGTGATGAGTATCTGCATCATTGATTCTGTAATGTCAGCACCTGCCAACCGAAGGGGAGTTTGTAGCTAAGATACTCTGTAGAATGTGGGAGCCTTTCTCAAGGCTGCCCTCTCGGGGTGCTGCAGTGAATTCTAAGGGATTCCCAGAGTCTGGGTGCCACGTGCCCAATCTAAACAGATACATGAAGATTTCTCATTCCTCCACGTCTGTTCCTCTCCTCGTGACCCCTCCTCAGGTGTAAGAGGTTGTAAACCTTTATGGGAGGAGATCGCTCATCTTTCTTCCTCACAGCAGCTGATGGATTCCCGCTGCTGGATTTTTCAGTCAGCAACCTGACATGCTACAAACTACCACACCTGACTCCTTTGCTAATAACACTGGCTTGCTCACAAGTGGAATATATTTTGGTGATTTGCAGTTGCAGGGTCAGGGCCATTTAACTCACCTCCTCAGCTGTGGTGGACATGCCTGTCTGCTCTTAAACAACAGCCCATTATCGGGAAACTTCCTGTAAAATACGTTGTTAATGAATGCAAGAGGAAGGGAGTGTGGAATCTTATCCAGAAAGAACCCTGGTGGTGGTGTGAATTGCATTGGGCTATTGACCCAAAAGTCAGCAGTTCAAATCCATGCGGTGGGGAGAAAGATGAGGCTATCTGCTCTTATAAAGATCTACAGTATCAGAAGTTCTGTGGGGCGGTTCCACTTCGTCTTACCGGATTGCTAGGAGTTAGACGCGGAGCTGCAGTGGGTTTATCAGCATCCAGATCGCCAGCAGGCTGAATGTTCCACTACCTTGGCCTTCTGACATCGGTAAGAACCAGTAAGTGCTTCCTGTGGGGACAATCCCTTTGCCTGTGAAGGATTTCCCATCTTCCTTCCCCATGATGTTTCTTCTCAAGCTTCCCAGGGAACTGACTTCATAGCCTAACAAATACACGTTCGTTTTTTTACATGCTACTTTGGTGAATCATCCTTTTACTTTTAGATTTGTCTTTTTTAGTGTGCGGGTCTCTGTCGAGTGCTTTTCTCTCTTGTCCGGCTTCTGCTGCTGTATTTGCAAGCATAGGAATGTTTCAGGAGTGATGTTGTGCCATTGAGGTCCTACGACTCCTAGCAGCCCTGTGAACAGCGGCTCTGAGCCTTGTCCTGTCCTGGGCCATCCACACCGTCTCCCACACACTTGAGATGGATGGACACAGTAACAATGAGGTCAGGTGTGTCAGAGAGAGGTTGGGGCAGGGCCCCCGCCACCTCCCGTGTCGCCAGCCTGAGCTAACCGAGTCCCTGCAGGTCGAGTACCTCATGGTCACACGGTAGGTGTTTGACATCTGCTCACAGGCCTTCTTCATTAGTTGTGTGGGGGCCTTGGAAATGCCACGTGCTAAGTCTTAGAAGTCTTTTCCTTGGTCATGATTCTGAGCAGACTCAAGAAAGCGACTTTCAGTGGCTCATGCTCAGCACAGAGTCTGTCTGCAGAGGTGTTCCAGGACATGTGGGGCTGCGGGGCTCAGCTCTGTAGCACTCTTGAGTTTTTCCTTCAGCCGCTGTATCTGCCTTCCCTCAAACGTCCAGCGAGACCCGACTGCAGAGCTCAGTGACTCTAATCATAAGGTCCCAGGCTGGGGGGCATGGTTGAAGTGACCTGGTGGTGTGTGGTCAAGGAGCTTATGACATGTTTTTTGTAATACGAATACACTTTCCTCTGCTAAGCCCAGCATCACACAGCACCAGTCCAGGGCTGGCCACACTACTCGGGGTTTATTTTAGAATCCAGTGAAAGCAGGCAATTAAATTGTTCTTTAAGTATAATCAGCCCAACAGGGTACATACAGGTAGCCACAAACTGTTTAAAACAATAACAGAATCGTTTCCAAGAGAGTAACAATCTGGAAGTCTCTCTATGGGCAGTGTCTGGTTAAAGCTGAGTTTGGACAAGGTAGGAGGGAGGGGCTTGCTCTGCAGCCTCCTTGACTGGCATTGACATCAGGAAAGCCTTATTTTGAAATGGAAGGGAATCCTGGCAGCCCCAGTGCTGGTTATCCTCAACATAGGGGTTGGACCCTTTGAGACAGATTCAAGGGGAATAGCAAGTATTCTTGGAGAGCAGGGACCAGGTGTGGAGAACTCACAAGCCTTGCCTGGCAACCCCTTGGCAATTTAGGTTGAAAGTTTGATTCTGAATATTGACCTTATTTGGGGTGGTACTTCCTGTGACGTTGCAGTATACCTTGGAATGAGGATCTAATGTGATTCTCAGAGATTCCTTGAATCAGGGAGAGCCTGCTGCTGAGTGGAGGGAGGGGAGTGGAGTCAGTCTGGCCCCCACCTAAGTTCTGGGTCACCACGGCTGAGCCACGCAGCTTTGGTCAAGTTACTAGGATGCCTGAGATATGGCTTGCTCTTTGTCTAGGATTAGAATCTGACTTGTAGGGATGCACTCTGCTAAAGGGCTGTTCAGATGGCCTCAGCTGTTGTTATGGTCTACTAAGAAGCCCTGTATTATGGATTGAATTGGGCCCTCAGAAGAGATAATGTTGAAGTTCTTAACCCCTGCACCTATGAATGTGATTGTAGTTGGAGAAACAGGGTTTACAGATGAAATCAATTATGCAAAGAAAGCCATACTTGTATTGGGCAGATCCCAGTCCTAATCCTTTATGAGCAGTGGGGAAACACTCCAAACCCATAGACTGCCCAGGGAAACAGAAGCTCGAGAAATAAGGCTATTTCTTCCTTCAGAGCCTGCAGAGAGAGGAAGGGAGATGATAGACCAGCCAAGTCCCTTAATTCAGACTTTTAGCCTCTACAAGTTTAAGAGAATATATTTTTGTCTTGTAAAGTTACTCACTGTGTGGTATTGTGCTATGACAACTTTATAACATCACCACGACCACTCATCTGTTGGGGGCTTGCATGCTGCTGGAAGCTATCTATGCCCCTGGCATTTCAAATAACAGCAGAGGTCACCTGTGGTGGACAGTGGGGCTTGTGGACTAAGCTAGACCAGGAAGGAAGGGCTGGCAATTGACTTCTGCAAATTGGCCAATGGAAACCTATGATGTTCTATATGGTGCTGGAAGATGAACCTTATAAGTGGAAGAATCAAAATATGTACTGGTGCTCGCTTCAGCAGCACATTTACTAAAATTGGAATGATACAGAGAAGATTAGCAAAGTATATACCAGCTGGAAAATGAACTGAGACAGACCTGTCTTTGGGAAGGTAACACAGGACTGGGCGGTGTTTTATTCTGTCATGTATAATGTCACTGTGAGTGGGGGTCAACTTGATAACAACTTTACAAAACCAGCAAGGACACGAAGACACCCAGGAACAGACATTTCCATGTCATCTCTTGATAATTCCAGCGCAGATCCTGCGAGGCCTTTGTATTGCAGAACTGAGGAGTGGAATTGGTGCTGCACCATGCTTGCCAGTGGGCTAAAACTAAGATCTGCCCATCTTCAAGTCAGCAGGGAAAAGCCTGGCCCATTCTCAGCGCATTAAGCACCTCCCTATTTCTTACTGGGCGAAGGAAAGCAGTTAGCATCCTAACAGTCACCACAGCAATGTCTGTTCAGTGTTTTCTCTGTGTTGGCCACGATGCTAAAGCAACAAACACAAATCATTTAATCCTCATAACCACTGTGAGGAATTCTCATCTCACAGGTGAGGCACCTGACGTGCAAAGAGGGCAACAAACAAGTGATAAAGGAAACACGAAGCATGTTGCGATTTGAGCTCAGGTGTCACACATTGGAAAGCGAACGTTTTAAGTTAAGGCCTACAATTTCCTCGTGTGCTTTGGGGGTTAGAACAGCTTAATGAGGCCAAAATGAACAAAGAGCGGAGTCCAGCGTTCTGTGTAATGACTGTAACAAGTCTAGCGTGGTGCATGCTACACAGTTGTTTCAGAGGCCCTCCGTGTGCCCTATTATTAAAATCCCAGAATAACTGAGTCATTTTATAGATGAGAAAATTAAGCCTCAGGAGAGGGGAAGCAACTGGCTCAAGATTACACCCTGAATAAATGGCTGAACCAACCTTTTAAGTCCAAGGTCACATGGCGGACATGAAGGGAGGACTCCTAGTACATGCACACTCCTCTCAACCTCATTCTTCTGGCACATTTCTCTGGCCCAGCTCTGGTGGAGTTTTTACCAGTAAGGATGGAGTTGAGGAATAGAAGGGCCCAGCCAGGAATAATTCCCATCTCTCCATAGTCCTTGCAGAGGCTCACCTGAGTGAGTAAGGTGGTTTGAGCCAGTCAAGGCCCTATCACATGGCCCACTGCGGTGCTCTGGTGGCAGCCCACAGAGAGTTCCACTGAACCCAAAGGCTGCTCCTCGTGGGTGGTTTGAATCTACAAGCAGCTCCACAGGAGAAGAATGGGCAGTCTCCTCCATATGTTTTGCTGTTAGGTGCCGTCAAGTACGACCCATAGCGACCCCATCAACAGATCTTAGCCCTCTCTATCCTGTGCCATCCTCACCCTTCCTTATGCATGAGAGCCCATTGTGGCAGTCGCTGTGGTCAATCCACCTAGTTGAGGGGTTTCCTCTCTTAGGCTGTCCATCTGCCTTTCTGAGCATCATGTCCCCTTTCTAACAACATGCCCAAAATATGTGAGAAGAAGCTTTATCATCTTTGCCTCCAAAGAGCACTCTGGCTGTGGTTTCTCCAAGACACATTTGTTCTGTTGACCATCCGTGGGATGTCCAGTGTTATGCTCCAATACCATGGCTCACAGGCACCAATTCTTCTGTCATACTTATTCGTTGTCCAGCTCTCAGATGCATAGAAAGTGATCAGAAAAGATCATGACCTGAATCAGATGCACCTTAGTCCTCAAACTGACAATAATACTCCTCAATAATTTGGAGAGGTCCCTAACTGAAGACTTTCCCAGTGCACTACATCTCCTGATTTCCTGACTGCTAATACCAAGGTGTTCATTGAAGGAAGATGAAGTTGTTGGGAATTTCTGTCTTTTTCTCCCATGTTAAGAATTTTTATTTTCTTGATATAACAGTACAATCCACATTGAAGGCTGTATTCTTTGATCTTCTGTAACAAGTGCTTCAAGTCGTCCTCACTTTCAGCAAACAAGGTTCTGTCATCTGATAAAGCAGGTTATTATGAGTTTTCTTCTGATCCTGATGTCACAGTCTTCTTAGTAGTTTCTCGAATAATTTCAGTGTATAAATTATGAATAGGTATGGAGACAGAACACAACCCTGACACACTCCCTTATTAATTTTAAACCATGTAGTGTTTTCTTGCTGTTTGCACAACAGCTTCCTAGTCTAAGTATAGGTTTCACATGAGCACAATTAAGTTTTCTGATATTCCCATTCTTAACATCAGCCACAGCTTGTTATGATCCACACCGTCAAATGCCTTTTCATAGTCAAGACATCATAGACATCGTTCTTGTGTTATTTCAGCCAGGATCCATCTGACATCATCTCTGGTGCCACAACTTCTAAATTCTGCTTGGATAGGCAGTTCCCTACCTATGTACTGTTTTTGCCGTTTTTGGATTATTTTCCGCAGTATATTGCTTGCATGTGATGATAATATTGTTCAGTAGCTTTCACATTTGTTGAACCACCTTTCTTGGGAATGGGAACAAACGTGGACTCTTCCAATCTGTTGGCCAGACAGCTGTCCTCCATATTTCCTGGCATAGACTGTTGAGTGCCTCCAGGACTCTATTAATGGAAACAGATGTGCTTTGCTGCCTCAGGTTAGCACACCTGTTAGCGGGCCAGCCCTGAGTTGGTCCTGACTCAGCACAGGTTTTGAATTGAATGTGGCCTGTGCTTGGAAAAGTAGGGGGTCAGAAAAACAGAGGAAGACCCTGAAGGTGATGAACTGACTCAGTGATTACAGCAGAGGGCTTGAGAATAGGGGAGATCATGGTGATGGGCCAGGATAGGTCAAGGTTCCAATGTGTTGTTCATAAGGTAAGCTATGACTCAGAGTCAACAACCTAACAGTCGTGGTCTGCGGGCTCAGTTAGTACCAGGGCTGTATCCACTTAGGACCATTTCTGTGACCAGTTTATCCAGGTGCTTTCCCAAGATTGATGACTGGCTGGCTCATGGGCTTTGCATCTGTCTCTCTAAACAAAAATTCAATCTGTGTCTGCTGTGCTGGGGGTGGGAACCCAAAAGGCAATGAACCAAATTATAGATGTTGTGGTAAGAAAGTGGCCTTCAGGTTCCTTGGGAGACTGCAACAACTGGAGGGTTGTGTGTGCTTGGACAGGAACTGGTTAGTCTTTGTAAAAACGGCATAGCATCTTCTTATAACACAATGTGAAAAGGATAATGAAGGTTGACATCAGCCCAAAGCTGACTCCATGATGTTCATGTCCGACCTGCTTTGACACTTCAATACATTTTACCAATTCTGAAATGAGCTGTCCCTCTCCAGACACATGCTTATGCTGAGTTTGCTGATCCATTGTAGAGGTCACACAGAAATCACAAATTATACCTTTTCTTACCATACTCAGAATTATTTCGGGAATTCATTCATTCATTCATTCTTTAGGGAATTCAAGGTAGGAATGAACTTGGAAGGAAAATAATTCAGGATATGGGTCTTCCATCAATAAAGCTACTTTGCCTGCAGTCAGACCTCTACTGCTGGGTCATTCTTGAGCCTGGCCTCTGACACTAGGCCCTCACACTGGGCCTTGAGCTCTCTGAAGACAAGTTTTAGCATGCTCTTGAGGCTTATTGATGAGTATACGGAGGTATCCCATTCTACCAGGAATTCTTCCCGAAGACACTAAGCTCGCCCATTCTGTGGGTTAGCACACATACCCTGCCAGTCTCACCCACTGCTGTCTTGTGCCATCATCAGTATTCCTGCTCACTGTGCTGTGGATCTGGGAGATTTCTCAGCACAGGGTCTCTGGGTACAAAGGACCTGCTCTATTACTCCTGGTTTTTCTCTTTGGTGGTAGTGGGTAGTAAGGGCCTTCTCTAACTGAGTTTAGCTCCCTTTAAGCCTAGTAGGATGGCAGAACTGGCCAATCCTTTGCAAGGTCTCCATGCACCTTACTTGATTTGGCAGCCTGTTCAATCTCCTAGGTGGAACGTAGCTTCTTACTTGCATGGCCCCACACAGCTGTTTTGTGTTAATTATAGAACCATCACTAAAAGAGGGATGCAATAGCTATTCACTTTTAATAATTTTTAATTATTCTAATCTTTTTCATCAAATGTGACTAATTTTCTCATTGATGACACACTGATGACTGCTTAACTCCTATCCTTAATGCCTGTAATTACAACTCGGATGAAGACAGCCTCTTGGTCCTGTAGTTAAGCACTCAGCTGCAAACCAAAAGTCTATCAGTTTGAATCCACTTCTCCAAAGAAAGATGTGGCAGTGTTTGTAAACATCCTTGGAAACCGTATGGGGCAGGTCTGTTGGGTTCCCTAAGGTCACTATGAGTTACAGTCAATTTTGCAGTAACAGATGTGGTTTTTGTTTGGCTGTTCAGATGAGAGGCCTTCACCCCCTTTTGTAGCTCACCTCCTGTCTTATCAGTACGACCATCATCTCAGGATTCATTTAATCAGGCTTTAGTTCGAGAATCTGACCTTTCTACATTGACTGTGTCTTCTCCATGCTGGGTTCTGTGCTCCCTCCCCCGCTCATTGCTGCCCAGTTGAAACCAACTCATAGCTGACCCTTCATTGGATTTCCAAGACTATATGTCAAATGGAAGGAGATGACCACTCTTTCTCCTGTGGAACTGCTACTGATTTCAGACCACCAGAGATTCATGGTCTTCGGGTCAGCAGCACAACTTGTGATGTTCTGCACCACCAGAGCTCCTTGGGCTCTAGGAGTCAGTGATGAGATGGGCCCAATACCCAATCCATGGAAATATCCCTTGTAGGATAAAACAATAGATGCAGGCTATACCTCAGTGACCTGAGGGAAGGTGTCCTATCCCTCCCTAATCTCCGTATAACCAACTGGCCTATCATGTCAGGGGATGCTTATGCTGTTAAAAAACTTCCAAACCACTGAAAATCCTCGACCAGCCAAGGGGGTCCAGGTTTTGTTGTTTTTTTTTTTTTTTGTTTTTTGTTTTTTGTTTTTAAGGTCTGTAGTTCAATCCATGAAAACTTTCGAGTTTTGCTTGGATTCATGGCCCTAGTGAATTATCACATTTTCTTTCAAGGGCCATGCAAACTTAGTGCATAAGGAGTTGCACTGCCAACTCAAAGGCACATGGGTCTAATCCAACAGCTGCTTTGAGGGAGAAAGGTGAACAGTCTCCCCTTGCACGATTTATAGCCTCTGCAGCTGGTTTTGACTCAATGACAATAAATGCCAGTAGCACCTCTGTGAAAACTGCCCTTCACTCGACCACAATGACTGTTTCATCAAGTTGAGGGTCTCCTTCTTCCCTCGAGGGAGCTCTGGTGGCCGAGTGCTAAGAAGCTGCACTAGAATCCCAAAGGCATCTGGTTTGAATGCACTATCTGCTCCATGAGAGAAGGATAGACAGTCTTCTCTTACATGATTTGTTGCCTCGAACACCCACTGGAGAGTCAGCTATGGGTCAGTTCCAACTCGACAGCATACAACAACACTCCTCCCTTTATCCTTCTCAAGACTTATGTCCTCTTTGTACAAGTTTCAAATAATGCCAGGGTTGTGTTTCCAGACAGCTCCCCATTTGTTACTTTGTTGTATCTGCATCTGTCACTATTGTCCTTGATGGCAGTGTTGGTGGGTGTCCCCTCCACTGGTGCACGGCACCGTTAGTTTGCTGTGTTGCCTCCTGCAGTCATGCTCTTTCTGTTTCTCCTACAGAATCACCCTCTACGATTACCAGGCCATGTGCAGAGCTAACAAGGAGAGCAGCGATAGCGCCCATGGCCTGTTGGACGTAAGTATCGCGCGGTTGTCCAGAAAACAGCTGTGTGCCTCTGTGTGTCTTGGTGTGTGAGCGCGTCTCTTGAACATAGTCTTAAAGTAAAAAATTGAGTGTCCAAAGTATTTACTAAGTTTATTCATAAAGGAAAAAGGCCGCTATTTACACCCGAGTCTAATAATTTCTATAAATAGCAAACAGGTCAAAAGCTTATCTCACTTTATTGTACTTCATAATAGTGTATTTTTTTTTAATTGGAGCTTCTGTCAGCTCTGTGCCATGGAAGTTGTTGGGTGCTACTTTTCTCCCAACAGCCTGTGTTTACTTTGTGTCTCTACATCACATTTTGATAATTATCACACTATTTTAAATATTTTCATATTGTTGCACCCTTGGGCAGGGAGCTCTGGTGGCCTAAGGGTAATAAACTGAGCTGCAATCTAGAAGGCACACAGTTTGAGTCCACCAGCTGCTCTGTGGGAGAAGGATGGAAAATCTCATCCCATTCCATTAACTGCCTCTGAAAACCCACCGGAGGGGTCAGCTATGGGTCGGTTCCAACTCTTCGGTACAACATTGCACACCTGATAAAGTACAGTACAGTTTAGACATCACTAGTGTTTAAGACTTCCTCCCACTCCCACAATTACAGAGTTTATTGGGGAAGTCAACAAGCTGTAATTCAGGTTGGCATCAGGTTCCAGTTGCTGAGACAGGACAGCTTCCAAAATATGCCCACAGGCACCACGGCCTTCGGCTTTAGGTCAGTGTTAAAAAGCTTTTATTCCTGTCATTTACGGTGTCTCTCCTCCAGTTCTCCAACAAACCTGGGCAAAGGCTCCTGGCTCTGGTGCGAGTGGGGAGCAGTGCCCAGGTCAGGTCCTTGGTTCCCTGCTGCAGCCACTGCTCTAGTGGACCCCGGTCTGAGGGGCCCAGGAATCTCTGACCCCAAAGGTCAAGCACTCTGTGTTTTCTGTTTTTTGGCTTGTGGTGATAATTCTTTTTCTGCTGCTGAAATTGCCAATCCCTTTGTAGATAGACCAACATGACCCATTTGCATGTCACTGCCCATCCATGTAGTAAAGTCAAACTCAGTGGCTAGGAAGGCCATTCTGAACAATGAACCTTTAACACTACAGATCACCCATTGGCTTTTCTAGCCATTAACCTTCACTTTTTAAGAATTCACTTTCCCTTTATAATCATCTTACTATTAATCACATTGGTGAAAGCCTAGGAGCCAGTTACTTGAGGCCTCATGCCTTAATAACCCCCTTTTAGATAGGCAATATTTTTTGTATTTTTTAATTGTTTAGTTTACAAATCTGTATACATTGTTTCACCCTATTTTTCTTTAACTTTGTGTTTCATACAATTTTTCTCATGCATTATGTTTTCTAAAATTAATCACCATTGGACTGTGCCTGACATTCCTGCGGGATCAAGCATGTCCTTTTTTGCTGAAGAATCCTCTCTTCCATTTGTAAACTTTTGACTACCTGCGTCAGCAAGCGAAGTCCAGTCCAGAGTGAGCCATCAGGTAGCAGCAGTCAACACCAGCTCACAGCATGGATCATCTTCATCTGGTTGGGTTCTGGTCAACTCAAATCCAGCTGTCTCTGGCTAGAAACGAATGGGCCTTTACCGCAAACTGAGGAATCCACTGTTGGTCCCTTCACACAGCATTAGCCCTCTCTTGGGGCTAAGTCAGCAAGCCACGGGTCCTCATGACTCCCTGCCCCTCACGCCAGGACCCTTTTTTGCTTATCCATCATCTTTGCTTGCTGGGTGAGCGGTGCTGAAAGAACACATCCAAGCTCAGCCTGCCTCTTCCTTGCTGTTCATGAAACATTTCTGTGCCCTGCGAAGTCAGATAGTGCATGTAACTCACTTTATTGCTGTGGTCTGGACTCGAACCCCCAATACCTCTGAGGTAGACCTGGAAGGATAGGAAAAGGCAGACATTGTGTAGATTCTCTTGTTCTCCTGTAAAACAGAATTTTGCATTCTACAACAGGAATCTTCCTTTTGGGTTGTAATTCGCTGTTAGCCTGTGAACGCACTCATCAATTTCTCCCCTCGCTGCGCCGTTATTGAATCTGTATTTTCCTTGCTGGTTCGTTCCATTGCTGATGCCACACTGGAAGATCCGTCAGCACAGTTATTGTCACAGTAGAAACTGGTATTGAAGCTGCGTGAAACCCACTGCTTAAGTCCCCTCCAGCTTAGAAATGTGGTTGATAATGTTCAGACAATGTAAATTTGGCCGTTGGTAACCTGAAAAGGCATGCCTCTAAATTATCACACATATGAGCATGCTATCATTGTGTAAAATTTAACTATTGTGAGTGAAATGCAAAATTTAAAGCCATTAACATTTTAAAAGAAAAATATGAAAAAATATATTAAAGGCAGAAAAAAAGAGAAAAATATGTACCTTATCAATTGTAGAAATAGATATTACAGTGGGGATTATTTGAAAATCGAGTGTTTAACATGGTTCTCCTGTACTGAAAGGTTGAACCCAGAAGTGATGGAAAATTTCTGAAACACAATCAAGAACTAGACTAATAATTGGAGGGGAAGGATACTGTTTTTTTAGATTCACTATATTGTTCAAAGCCAGCTATCCTAACCTTAGCATGAGTATTTCCAGACTTGATGTGTTCCCATATTTTGTTTTTGTCATTAAAATTAAACCTTCAGTGGCTTAAACATACCTTCTGAATGATAATGTATATTTCAATTTTTTAATCCTGTATTTACATAATCCTTCTGTTCACCTATATAGTGAACCAATATCCAAGCATGGGTTTCTTTTTTAAAAA
>NW_006399863.1:6593865-6604519 GCF_000299155.1 Elephantulus edwardii | reverse complement strand
CAGAATCCTTGCCTCCAAGGAGCAGCCTGGTTTAACCCTCTCAAGGATGAATCTGTTTGTTTTCTTGGCAGTCCATGGTACATTCATACTCTTCTCCAACACCAAAGCTAAAAGACATCAATTCTCCTTATATCCTCCCTAGTCATTGTCCAACTCTCTGATGCATAACAAGTGATTGCAAAGACCATGGCCTGTATCAGATGCACCTACATTTGCATACAAATGGAGAAGGGCAGGGGGAAGAAAGTCTAGACCAATATGGCTGTTCATTTTTAGTACAATGAAATGTGGGTTTCTTGAATGCCTCCCCCCAATCCAGCCTCAAGATGAACTTCCCTTCTGTCTCCTTCTTCCAAAAGCTCCCTAATCCATCCATCCACCCACCCGTCCGTCCATCCGTCCATCCGTCCATCCATCCATCCATCCGTCCATCCATCCATCCATCCATCCATCCCTTCCTTCCCTTCTCACCTCCAGCTCATACTCCCAAGGACTGCTGAAATACCACTGCTTATCCCAGCAAGTACGCAGACAATTACTCCATGGTCTGGCCAGCTGGATCACTTTTCAAAAAGAGAAATGTGTTTTGTTGGATTTTTTTCCCAACCATAAAATGTAATGTAGCTCCTTGGAAGCAAAGGTGGTGAAACTTTGTCTCTCATACTTCGGAGAAGTTGCTAGGAGAGGCTGTTCGTTTGAAAGGGTCATGATGCTTGGAAAGGTACAGGAAAGAGAGGAAGACCCTCAATGAGACGGATTGACACAGCGTGGGCTCCAGTGTGCCAGTGATGGTGACGGCGCAGGATAGGCCAGGGATCAGGTCTGTTCGCGGGGTTGCTCAGAATCGTGCTCAGCCCCACGGCACCTCCCAAACCACGTCCTCGGGACTGCAAATCTGCTCTTGGTTTTCGGTCGCAATTGAAAGTTCTCATCCTTATCTGACTCTGATCTGGAAAAACCTAGAGCTCCTGATTCAGAGAGTGATGTGGAAGGAGTGAACCGAGATCAGAGCAAGAGATCTACAGCCCCTGAAATCTAGGGGAGGCTGGGAAGAAGCTTAGTGGATTCCCCTGTTTTATTTCTTGCTTGAAATAAAGGTTCCAACCAACCAACCGACTAGTTGCTGTTGGTTTGGAATTGACTCACAGCAACCCCACGTTTTGTCTGAGCAGAACTGTGCTCCGCAGGGTTTTCAATAGCTGAGATTTTGGAAGTGGATCAGCAGGCCTTTCTTCCGAGGCACTTCTAGATAGACTCCAGCCTCCAGGCTGTGTTGAGTAGGTGAGCACCATAGATGTTGGCACCGCTCTAGAGTTCCATCAGAACGGTGGTGGCGGTGGTTAGGTACCCTTGTGTCGGGACTGACCCATAGCTGACCCTCCTGCAGGTTTTTAGAGGCAGTAAACTGCCCGGGAGGAGATTGCCCATCCTTCTCGCACAGAAGTTGGTGGATTTGAACCACATATGGCAGTGCAACTCCTTACCACTAAGCCACCAGAGCGCCCTGTAAAGATGGTTAGAGGTATATATTTGATTCTTATTTAAAGCAAGGTTATTCCATCATTTGTTTCTAGTCCTTATAATTAAAATATTCAGGAGATCGGATTAAGCAGCCATCACTTCAGAAGCCAGATTTGGCGTTCCGATTCTCTGAAACCTAAACACAACCAGAAGCATTTCTGCGGCCTCTCAGGTGCTCAGGCTCTGCCAGCACCAAGGCCCGCCCCTCAGGTTCACCCACCACTCGCATATCTGGCATACCTAGGTACAAAGAACCAACTGAGGGGGAGACTGGGTATTTTCCAGAATTCAGGAAATTGAATTATCCACATAGGAAATATCACAGAGTAAACAATCCAACTGCTTTTTTTAATTAAAATATTCTGAAATAAAGATTAGTCTGTCAATGCCTTCTTTTATAGAAGGTGGGGGATTTTCTGCAAGGATAAAAATCACATATTTATATGGTTATCCTTTTTTTTTTTTTCTCCCCAAGTCCAAATATGCAAGTGTGAGAAAAGGCAGCTTTAATTCTGCATAATTCATGGGGGACATTAAAATCAAGCATTTGCAACTTTTGCTTGTTTCAATGAAGGACATACCGTGAGGAGGAACAAGGCATCACCTTTCTGAGAGGCAGCCCTGTGAATTAACCATTTGAAATGCGTTCATGATTTCAGGCCCTTAGCATTGGGGGCAGAATATTTGCCCCTGGAGACGCAAGGTTTAGGCAATTGTTTGCTGAACTTCCTCTTTCTTCCTAGTGATAACCCTTGGATTAGATCTTGTTTATTTTACTTGTAAATCACCTCTCACTACAGGGGAGTTCAAAGTTTGGAGTTGTTAGTTTTAGGAAAAAGTATCCAACCTTTTTTCTTCCTTTAGCTAGAGTTTCACCCATTTTTTTAAATTTTTTTTTAAATATGATATCAATCTCTCTGGAAGAATAACATTGTCTTTATGTAAAGCCTTAAGTGAAACCACAGACTTTGTGTGTGTTACGTTGATTTTAATTAATTGAATTCTTCTTTTCAGCCTTATAATGCCTTCCTTGCTGCAGTAAAATGGATAATGACAGAACTTGTCTTGTAAGTACATTTTGGCTCCATTTTTGCCAAGTCTCATTGCTTGGCTTTTTTTAATATATCATAAAGTGAATGGGGGAGACGAGGGTCTTATGTTTTTAATAATCATTAGTTTCATAAGACTCTGAGATAACCCTATTGAACATCTCAAAGTATTGAGCATTGAGACCCCCAAATTATCTTTTATGAAGTTATTCATGGTCACTGCTGAGGCCTTTATGTCATTGTTTAGCAGACTAACAGCTTGCAATACACAAACCAAATTTATTTATTGTGGTTACTGTTAAATTTAACATGAATGTCTGCTGTTTTTCATGCAGCCTGGGTGGGCTGTGGTCAGAAGAGCAAGGCAGCCACAGCAGTCCACTTTGCTACTTGGGATGGCCTGGCATTTGCAGGAGGGGGGGGCCTGGGTTTATATAATCCAAGGCCAGGAAGGAGTAGGGGGCTCCCCTCAGGTGTGATTTCATTGTTTACCCTGTCAAGTTACGGCCCTGTTTGGAGAGTGTTGGGTGCATCTGTGACTTAGGTCAGCCTTTAAATGACACAAAGATGAAAGCTGCCTGACTTCCAGACGAGATCTTGGACACGTTACAGAAACCCTGTGTCACACCACTAAAAAGAATTCCATGGACAAGCATGTAAACCAGATCATTTAGCCGGACCCAAAGCGCTCATTCCAACGTCCCCTCTCCTCCTCCCCTCGCCGAGTCCCATTATGGCTGCAGCTCTGTGGCTGTAAGGCAAGATTTTTTTCCTCCTCATTTGATGAGCTGACACATTATCTTCTTCCTGATGTTAGTGTAACTGACAAAGCTTATAAATGCAAATCAGGAGGTTAAGTGTCTGTAGACTTATCACACACTGAACTTTGGTAACAGATGATGTTGAGGGTTTGATGAATAAGCTGCTAGGGACAGTGGCTTTGAGACGGTCCGTTATGTGCCATCAAGTCAATTCCGAATCCGAGCAACCCCATGCACGACAGAACATGGTCTGGCCCTGTGCCAAGCCCACATGTTGCCGCCATGTTTAAGCCTGCTGGCAGCCACCCAGTCAGCCCATCTCACCGAGAGTCCCTTTTGTTCACTGGCGCTCCAGGGTGAATGATGTCCTTCTCTAGGGATTGGCCCTTTCCCTTGAGAGAGCTTGAGAAGGAAGTATTTGAATTTAGATCTTTCTATTCAATGGTAAGGAATTGAGCTCAGAGGGACAAAGATGGGCCATCTCTTCTCCTGTGAAAAGTACACAGTCCACTCCAGAGCAATTTATTGCCTCTGAAAACCCCCTGGATGGTCAGTTCTGAGTCAATCCTGACTCAGTGGCACACATCAAGAAAACAATTCCTATGTAAAGGGCGCTCTGTTGGCAAAGCCCATGAAGAGGTGTGCTGCTAATCCAAACCCAGCTGCTCTCTGGAGGTTCAAATCCACCCACTGCTGAGAGAGAGATGGGCAATGTCCTCTCCTATGTTTTAGTCTTCTGAAAACCCTCTGGAGGTTAGCTCCGAGTCTGTTCTGACTCAACAGCAGTCTGCGAGGGACATTCATATGTATAAGGAGGTCTGATGGCTCCGAGCTCTATGCGTTGCACTGCAGAGGCTAATGTCATTGGTTCAAAGCCACCAGCTGCTGCTTGGGCTAAAGATGGGCAGTTTCCTCCAGCAAAGAGTTCGGGCTTCAGAACGTGGTAGAGGGTCACTGTGAGCTGGAACAGACTCAGATGCAGTAGGTTTGTTCCTTTATAGGATGATTTGTGTTCTACTTTAGTATCTTTACTAAGAGTTGAGAAAATTGGGGGTTTATGAAGTTCCATGTTTGCATAATTTCGTAGCAGTTTGAGCTCCTGCCACCCCACCCCCTAACTTACACACATACACACAGACTGAGTTTAAATAAGTTTGTGTTGTAGCTATTTTGTAAGCATCCTCTTTACTTCATAGTCTAGATTGAGAAGAATATTCCTTTCTATCTCTGAATTGATACTGAAGTATGTGAGAGAGGGTGTGGATAGGATAGAATAGGGCTCGTTCAGCTCTGTAGTTCATCGACTCGATGGCACTTAACAATAGTATTTCTGAAGTGAAGTAAGCAAAAGCCTATCAGAAATTGAGTTTTTTACTAAGAGTCAAATATATGTATATATTCTAAGGCAGGATAAGAAAAATCACATCACTAGAAAACTATTGTGTGTGACCTGTAAGAGCAGGTCCTTTCTTCAGAGTTGAGTCTTAGAAAACGTGGTTTGGGGATTTGGCTGGCACTGGTGGTGGCCTAGTCTTTGCCAGGTGTGATAAAGGTGGGTGGCCACGTTGATGCCCTTGATGTGTGCATGCAAATGAAGGGTGCGGTGCAAACCATACGGACTGCCGCTGCCCTGCTCGAGGGACAGATGACCAAGTCACACTGGGCTTTCTCTCCGTCTGTTTAGGTTCCTGGTGGAATTTAACCTCTGCAGCTGGTGGCACTCAGACATGACAGCAAGTGGTAAGCAGTCACCGGTTTCTATTTCTTAACTCAGAGTAGTAAACCCTGGGTTCGCTAGCTGCCTTTCGTCAGGGATGTGCTCTCGTGCAACTGCTGGAGTGATGAGTTCTCAGCCCTGTCAGCACAAAGTCACTCTCTGTGCTGGGTGCAGCGCCAGCCCCTCTGACACAAATTCCACAGGCCTCCCTCAGCCCCCGGTGAACGTGTGTTCTCTGACTCCGTCCCTTAGAGACGACTTTGAGGTTCTGCACTGCGCAGGTGCCGTCTGGAGAGAAAGCTTGTGGGCAGTGCTGCGACCTGGGGAGACAGACACAGCGCCCTTCCAAGACCCAGACAGCAGAAACCCCCCCCCCTTAGTTTTTTCTTTTATGACTACTTTCAGGAAACGCAAATCTGACTACAGTACCCTCCCTGCTAAAAACGGCTTTGATCTGGGTGGAAAACACAACTGACTCTTGCAGACATAGGTTGAGTGACAGAGTTAGAGCATTATGGGTTTGAATATTGGCCTTGAGGTTGGCAGTTGAACTGGTCTCCCCAAGTCTCCATTTCCTCACAGCAAATGAAAGGCGGAGAGGCCTGTTTGTGTGTTTGTGTGTATGTATTTCCTGATGTGATACATCATGAGATTCCACTCAGAGAGTGGAGAGTGGAATAGAGCGATCCACCAAAAACGGCCCCTGTAATTCATTCATCCTGATCATATGACCATGAAGAGGAAGATAACTCAACAGTTGACTCCCTCTAGCTCTACAGAACCAAACCCCGGCACCTCAGTGTACCAACTTCCAAGGTTCTCCCCCAGCCTTCTCCATCGTTCATTTGCTGCATCTCACTCAGATATGCCTGGGTTCATCAGACCTCTTTTTCTTACTTGAGATGCCACACTCTACCATTATTACTATTTTTTATATATGTGATATAGACATATTGCCTAAAACTTGCCATTATAAGGACCCATTTCCGTCACATTCATTTTATTTACAATGCTGTAAAAACATCACTGTTTCCAAATCCTTTTTATCATCTCTGATAAGAGACAAGAACTCTGTACAGCAGCCAGTCACCCTTCAATTCCCCCGTCAGCTCCTGGAAACCACTGATCTACTTTCCACCTGTACAGATTCCCCTATTTTGAACATAGTAGAGATTGAATTCTACAATATGCAGCCTTTTCTGGTTGGCTTCTTTTATTTTGCTTAGTATTTTTAAAGTCCCTCTATATTATATGTATTAATACTTCATCTTTCTTTATGGCTGAATTTTGAGGAGCTATATGGTCCAGTCAAGAGAGTTGTGCTGCTGTCCCAGAGTTGTTGTTTTGTGCTGTCAAGTCGGAACTGTCCCATAGTTGACCCGCCAGACGGTTTTCAGAGGCAGGTAATCACACGGGAGGAGATGGCCCATCCTTCTCCTGCGGAGCAGCTGGTGAATTTGAACCACATGCCTTCGGGATCGCAGCACAGTTTCTTACCATTAAGCGCCATAAGAGAAAGAGGGAACTCACCTCCTGTGCAGTTAAGAGCCTCTGGAAACCTCTGGAGGGTCAACTATGAGTCAGTTCTAACTGGACAGCAATGAGTTTGAAAATATTATTTCTTGTGTATGTGGTATGTATCTACCCTTTTCTGTTCATTCATCCGTCCATCCATCCATCTGATAATGAACATGGATTGTTTCCATCTTTTGTCTGTCATTAAGGCCTGCAGTCAACCTTGACATCCAAGTATCTGTTTGTGCCCCAGCTTTCAAGTTTTTGGCTTTCAAGCTTTGGCAGTGGAACTTCTAATGATGTACTAGTTGTAGGTTTAACTTTTTTAGGAACTACCAAAGTCTTTTTCACAGTAAATAAAATTGAAAAAAATCAAACCCATTGCCCTCACAGCAATTCCTGCTCCTGGTGACCCTAGAGGTTGGAGCAGAAAATCCCCCATAGTGTTCTCAAGACCGTCCTGATCAAGAGTGCACTCGACAGTATCTTTCTGTCACAGAGAAGCTGGTGGGTTACGAAGCTTCAGCCTTTCTCATGAGATGAGAGTGCTTCAAAGTATCATCATTTTACAGTCCCACCAGGAATAAAGGCGGGGTCTAATGGCTTCAGATATTGGTCAACATTCTTTATCTTTTTAAAGTATTTGATTGTTGATCTTTCAAGAAGACATAGGAATGTGGCATCTCCCCCTGGATCTTCCATTTGACACTCCCTTCCCTGATGATCTCAGTCTGTAAGGATGTCCTCAGTTCCCCCAGACAAAGGACAGTATTCCCTGCTTGCGCCAATCCCCGTTTCCACACACACCTCCACTCCCTTCCTCCTCCCACCTGTCACTGCCTCCATTTATTTGTTTGCTTCTCACCAAACTGGAGTTTCTTGAGGGCAGAAACTGTGCTTTAAGCATCATCGTCTCCTGGCACCTAATAGAAGTTAGAGGTGTGGTTTAGGTGCTCAGTCTTGCTTTTCAATACCTGAACCAACTTTTCTTGTGCCAGGCATGCCCGTCGCTGCACTGTCATCACATATCTGTTGTTTATAATAGGTCCATCTCCTCTAAATTCAAAGAGCCTTAGTGGTGTGGTGGTTAAGCTTCAGCTGCATAGGGTAAGGTTGGTGGTTTTAAACTAGCAGCTTCTCTGCAGGAGAGAAGCAGTCTGCTGCTGTCAAGATTACAGGACACTTCTTCTGTGTCCTCCAGGATCCATCTCTCCGTGTCAGAATCAACTCAGTGGCCATGAGTTCAGCTCTTTGGGACTCAAGTCAGGTAACGGGCACTCTGGTGGCCTAGTGGTAGCTGCACTACAGTCCTGAAGGCATACTGTTCTATTCCACCAGCTGCTCCACAGGAGAAGGCTGGGCAGTCTCTTCCCATTCAATTTACAGCGTCTGAAAATCCCCTTGAGGTTCAGCTATGAGTCCATTCTGACTAGACAGCAAACAAGACGTCAGGGCATGCGATGGAACAGCGTCTGTGGAGAATTTGAGACGTGTGTGTAGCTTCATAGAGCAGCCTCTGCGGATGGTTACATTAATCCAAGTGTGTCCAGGGTGGGACTGCCCTTTGGAGCAGCCCGTCCAGGAGAGCTCTGGTGGCCTAGTGGCAAGAAGCTGCTCTGCAATCCCGAAAGCATGTGGTTCAAGGTCACCAGCTGATCTAAGGGAGAGGGATGGGCAATCTCCTTTGTGATTAATTGCCTCTGAAAACCCACCCGAGAATCAGCTAAGAGTCAGTTCAGACTTGAAGGTACACAAATCCAGGAGAGCACAGTGGGTGAACTGTGCCACTCCCTGCCCCCACCCCCATTGTCCCAGTGACCTCAGGACCTAGACCAGATCATTGTCCCTCCTCCTCCATTGGTACCATCTTTTCTAGTGACTACCCAGGGCCCCACTGGGAGAAACTTCGCCCCAGGACTTACACTGAGATGTGAACAAAGGCTGCTGTGACAAGCTGATCATCGTTAGATTCATGATTGTGAATGCCAGTAACTCTGAATGCCAACAACGTTACTGTTCATTGTGTAACATTGAATCACATCCGATCCTTAACTGACCCTCCAGTGTGTTTGCAGAGGCAGTTAAGCCCACAGAGGAGGTTCTGTGGAGTGGCTGGTGGACTCAGACCACATGTTTTTGGGATTGCCACACAGCTTCTTGGCCACTAGGCCACCAGAACTCCCTAAGAACAGGGACATTTGTAACAGAAATGACAACCTGTCCACAGAAAGGCACGCACTTCTGTTTGGGAACACTTTTAAACAAAGTGGAAAAATCTTGGAATGGATCAAGTAGAAACTCTGTATCAGAAAGATGTCTAAAGGCAGGGCCAGGAAGGATGTGGTGCTAATTAGTCAGCAATCAGTATGGTGAGTGAGAAGGCCCAAAAAGCAGAGATCAGAATGGGAATTAGAAGACCCTCCTGCCATCCTCAGTAGAAAATCTTACCTACAGCTTAGACTTCCTTTAGTTTAAAAATCGACATATGAATATATGCAATGCACATGATTTTTTTAAAGGGACAAAGCTACTAAATGGTCCCTTTAAAATTTATTTCTAGTTTTTCTCAGTGTTACTAAAACAAGCAAAAAACAAGAGGAGCAGAAATCACTGACATGGAATCGATTCCTACTCATGGGTCCCTTGTCTACAAGATTGTCTTATGGAAGGAGACTGCTTTCTTTTTCTCCTGCAGAGAAGTTGGTGGGTTTGAACAACTGACCCTTTAGTTAGAAACTAAGGGCTTAGCCCCTTGGCCTCCAGGGCTCTTGGTTTTATCATTGTCATATATTGTTGAGTCAGGACCAACTCATTGCTGACTTTCCTGTGGTTTTCAGAGACAGTAATTCACAAAGGAGGAGACTGCCTTTCTCCTGTAGAGCAGCTGTTGGATTCAAACAGCTTGTCTTTGAGTTGGCAATACAATTCCTTACCACCAGCCCAAACATTATATTTGAGAGAGAAAAGCACACAAACTCAGTAAGAGCCAAGAGAATGGATGGTGTGCTGGCTGGATGACTATTCTCCCTGGAGCATCAGCCACCCTGAGATGATGCCTGGCATCTGCCAGGCCCCACAGGGTCAGGCTTCGGGCTCTGGGAAGTTAGGACACCTGCTTGCCCTAGCTTAGCTTAGTGCCCTGGCTTTGGACTCCATCAGCCTTACTCTGCCTCTTGTTAACTGTGAAGTCCTGGGCAAGTCACTTGATCTCTCTGGTCTTTGTTTTCTTTTTTCTCCCCACAAAGATAACAATGGATCGAATTTATTTGAGAGGAGATGCGAGTGATGCAGTGCACGTGAAGGCAGCTGCCGCCCAGAGCAGGAGCCTTGTGATTTGGCCTGTGGTGCTTTTTTTACTGTCCCCAGACTTTGACTAAGATGCTCAGCTTGCTCTTAGGAGTTGCACTCAGGGCTGCAGGCAGGACTGTTGCCAGTGGTTTCGTTTCTTCTCAGCTGTGCATCTGCTTACCTCAGGCTGAGGGGCTTGGCATTGAGAACGAATGCCTTCAACTACACCACGCCTTAGTTATTTAATGCTGTCATTAAGGAACTGTAGTGGCTTAGAAAGATGGATGGTCTCCTCCCATTAAGATTTACAGTCTTGCAAATCACTGAATCACTCAGAGTCAGAACTGACTCAGTGCTGTGAGTCTAACAGAAATGCCAAAACCGAGTGGCTTTAGCAAACAAACTTATTTTCTCAGAGTTAAGGATGCTGCTGTTCTTGTTTAGTTTCATCCAGTCAAAATCTACCCATAGCTGGCCCTCCAGGGGGGTTTTGGAGACATTAAACCCCAGGAACGAGATTATCCATCTTTCTTCCTCAGAGCAGCTGGTGGATTTGAACAGCATGCCTTTAGGATTGCAGTACAGTTTCTTACCACTAGACCACCAGAGTTCTCCTTAGGCTACTTTTGGTGCTGACTCTAGAGATACTAACCCATAGCTGACCTTCCAGCAGGCAGGCCCTATTGGGTTTTTTCCAGTTCTGTTCTTAAAAGTAATAACAGTCTTGGCACCAGCAGCCAGGAAATTAAAAGGCGCATTGCCATGGGAAAGTCTGCTGTTAGGGACCTCTCCAAAGTGCTGAA
>NW_006399863.1:6583597-6593384 GCF_000299155.1 Elephantulus edwardii | reverse complement strand
AACAACAACAAGTTACTGCTTATCTGCTTTTTGAGATCTCAAAAGATATGAACTTAAAACACACCCTGCACTTAGACTGCTCACTCATTAACATAACAAGGAGCGTTATTTGCCCCCTGCCAGCACTGTGCACACTAGCTCTATAACCTGCCTTGTCCTGAGCCAGTCTCAGGGCTGTCACACCTACCCCATTATTTCAGTCACTGTATCAATCCATCTCATCAGGGGTCTTCCTCTCCTGCACTGTCCCTCCTCCTCCAAGCATGTCCTTCTCTGAGGACTGGTCTCTCCTGGCAACATGCACAAAGTATGTGAGACAGAACTTCAGAATCCTTGTCTCCAAGGAGAAATTTGGCTTTACCTTCTCCAAGACAGACCTGTTTGCTCTCTTGACAGTTCATGGTATGGTCAAGACTCTTCTCCAGCACCGCAACTCAAAAGACATCGATTATTCTGTCATCCTTATTCATTGTCCAGCTTTCTGATGTGTAGCAAGTAATTGCAAAGACCATGACCTGGATTAGGTGCACCTTAGTCTCTAAAGTGGCATTGTTGCTCCTTAGTGCTCTGGAGAGGTCCCTGATAGCAGATTTTCTCAATGCAATTCCTCTTTTGAGTTCCTCTTTTGACTGCTAGTGCCAAGGGTGGTGTTTGTGAAACCTAATAAGCTGATTGTTAACATTCTCCGTCTCTTCTCCATCTATCATGGACTTGGCCCAATGGTGAGAATCTTTGTTTTCTTGATGTGGAGCTTCAGTCCATATTGGAGTCCTTGACTTTCTGCCGCATATGCTTAACCACAGGTATCACTCACTCTAAGCTGACCTCCAGCAAGTTTTCCAAGGCAGGAAATCACTCCGCTTTGTCCCTGTATTCTGACCACCAGATGGAGGACACTTTTTAGTTGGGAGGCCATCTCCTAACTAGCCCACCAGAGTGCCCTTACCACAGATGATGATGTTGTTGTTGTTGTGTGCTCTCGAGTAGGACTCCTAGCAATGCCATGAACAACAGACCTGAACGCTGTCCTATCCTGTGCCATCCTCACAATCTCTGACACACTCAAGCCCATTGCTGCAGTCACTGTGTCAGTTCAACTGGTGGAGGGTCCACCTTCCCAAGCGTGATGTCCCTGTCCAAGGACTAACCTCTCCTAGCAACATGTCCAACGGATGTAAGAAACTTCGTCATCCTTGCCTCTGAGGAGCACTCTGACTGCATCTTCTCCAAGACATACCTGTTTGGCTTGTCGTTAGTCCACGGGATACTCACTTCTCTGCTCCAACACCATAGGTATGAAGGTTGAGATTTTCCATGCATAGTTTTTGGGAAGGCACAATCCAATCCACAGCACCCTCTCTCCTCTTCTAGTATTTTAATGGTTGTGGATAACTTGTCAAGAGTGTTTGCTGCCTCGGCCAGTGTTTAAGCTCGGGGGTGATTTTGCCCCCCAGTGGACATTTGCTGGCTGGAGACGAATATTCGTGGTCACAACTAGGTGGCAGTGCTACTGGCATCTAGTGGCTAAAGGCCAGGAATTCTGCAAGACACTCAGCAGTGCACAGGGCAGCTCCAAATGCAGCTAGTGCCAAAGTTGACGAACCCTGACTTAGAAGATGAGGCTGAGGAACAGGAGAGGAGGTAGGCTCTCGGCACTCAGTGTGGGGTGGCAGGTGTCACTGACACCTGTGAGAACTCCCACCCTGAGGGTTCACATCCTCCTGCATCCACTCCTCCTAGATGATTACGCTAAACACATTCACCTGGGCAGACAGTGGACAAAGCTTCAGCAAAGAATAATGTGCTGCTTCAGTGCTGTTTTTTTCTGACTTGGGGAGCTTTAATCCTAAAAAAAAAAGAAAGAAAAGAGAAAAAAGCCTCAGTAGATAATTCTCACAATTCATCACACTCGATTGCCGTCCAGTGAGACCACTTTCCCATAGACTAGAGAAAGCCCACATCAAATAATTATATACCACAGATCCTGCCATGCAGCAGGAGTTGAGATGCCCCAACCAAGTGCTGACATTTGAATTCTGACCAGATCCCCTCAATGCACACAAGGCGCAGGGCGTGTTAGAATTTGTCATTAGACCTCTGTGTAGCCCTCAAGTCAGACAATAAATAGCAGAGTCATATCGTAGTGGAGCCAAGACCTGTCACCTCAGCTGCCTGGGGACATACGGCAGCAGCTGGGGCCCCTGTTTGGGGCCAGGTGATACACAGGCGTTCTCCCGCTCCCATCTGCAGGTGGCTGCTGGGTACAGATCTGGCATTTCCCAGTTTAAAGGTAAAGATGAAATCACTGCTGAGGTCATGTGCCTCTGTGACCATCTTGTCAAAAGTTAATCTAAAAGCCTGGACTCAGTGCAAGAAGGGAAATGTTTCAAACATCCCAGGACTATTGACTTGCAAGGTTTCTTCTAAATATACCATGGCCTGGTTAGATAAAGACCCTGAGCTGAGACATAATCGTTGTTTTAGCTAAAAATGGAATCCATAATTACACTGTTTATCTGCTTCATTTCCTTAATGAAGGGGACCGTGGAAGCACATTTTCGGTGTGATTATCACAAAGGTATCATTTTGGCGAAGTTGCACAAAGACAAGGGAGCTTGCTGGCACCCGGCTATGAATTGGGGAGGGGGGGTGCATTCACAGAGACAAAAGAAGAGGGAGGCTTTCAGATGGGCATGCCATTCATTCTCATTTGTCTGTACATAATCACTGTGGACCCAAGTCAGTTATTCTCATCCAGGGCATTTGTTGCTAAGAGGAAAGTAACAAAATTCCATTTTGCAGAGGCACCAGTCAGTGCTTTATTAGAAGTATAATAGGTCACAATGACTTTCAGCCTTGAGCATCCAGTGTGACTGCTGGGAGCCGTTAACAGTGGATGGTCACAAGTACCGACTCTAGCATGAACCTGCCTGGACTCGCATCTGGGAGCCTCCACTTAGAGCAGTGCAACCCAGCAATGGGCAGGCGTTCTCTGTAAAGCAGGGCTGCCAACGGGGACTCGCCCTGAAGTGGGAGCGTCCATTCAGAAGCTGTTTGGCATATAGTTCAGTGGAATCCCTAGGTGGCACAAACATTAAGCACACTAGGCTGCTAACTAGAGGTTGGAGGTTCAAGCTCACCTAGAAGCACCTAGGAAGAAATGCCTGGTGACTTCGTTCTGAAAAACTACCCACTGACCACACTGCACAGAACAGTTTTACTCTAATGCATGTAGATTAGCCATGAGTCAGACATAACTTGAGACCCATTGGTTTTAAGATTTAGTATTGGTGTGATCCAGGACCAATAGGCAACATCATGATGGAGGGAGAAGAGATTGAAACTGCCAACAAGTTCACTTTGCTTGGATCTACAGTTAATACCCTTGGTACCAGCAGTCAAGAAATAAGGAGATGTACTGCACCAGAAAAATCTCCAGTTAGAGACCTCTCCAAGTTATTAATGATATCTGTGAGAGGACTAAGGTGTGTCCAGGCCATAGTCTTTCTGATCACCAGCTGTGCATCTGAGAGCTGGACAATGAATAAGGATGACAGAAGAATTACTGATGCCTTTGAGCTGTGGTGTTGGAGAAGAGCACTAAACCCATGGATGCCCAAAAGAACAAACAGATCCATCTTGGAGAGAGTGCGACCGGAGTGCTCTTTGAAGGCAAAAATGACGAAGCTTCACCTCACATGCTTTGGGCAAGTTGCCAGGAGGGGCTGTTCCTTGGAGAAGGACACAATGCTAGGAACGGTGGAGGGTTGGAAGGAGAGGAAGACCCTCGACCAAGTGGATAGATTCACATGGTGACTGCTGCAGTGGGTTCTAGTGTGTCAGGAAGTGTGAAGATGGCACAGGATAGAACAAGGTTCAGAACTTTTGTTCATAGGGTCACTCTGAATTGTACTCAGTTTGACAGCACCTTAGCTGTCTTACGTGACGATCATGATAAGTAACTCTTGATGCAATTCTCCAGAGGACAGTCTTTTTTCCAAGCCTTCATTTCTACTCCCAGAAAAAGAAGGAATAAGCCAGGCTGAGTGGACTCCATGATCTCCCTGTATCCTAACTCACTGTATTTTTTTTTAATGCCTTTGAGTTTAAAATGGGACACAGCAGATTTCTGGCAGCCTTAGTTGTTGGTTTGAAATTCCGCAGATAAACAGTAATGACTGGCAAATGTATGTGGCATTTTCCATAGCACTCCAGACAAAGAAAGGTCTTCATGTTAAACTATGTTATTTAGATTAAATGTGGCTATGGTTTCATATGGTAATTCGTGTGTTTCCCCAAAAACACACCAAACAACTTCCAGCCAATCTATAGGCGTGCTGCAGTTGACTGGGTGGTTTATCACCACATCAGCTCTGATGCCCTACGGTTATCAAAGGATCGAGAATTTCATCTCCAGAAAAGATCAGAGTTAAATGAATCTCACCATTGAGGGTGTTGGACTCATTCCATTGTAACGGGGCTGAGACAATTAGAATTAGAGAAGGTGCAATTATCAAGCTTATTTAAATCATGTGTGCTGCTTATTTCTGTCCAATCCACAGCCCTTGCCGCCTTCCCTGCTTTGGCCAAACTTCAGAGAGTAGTTTAACACGTGTATGCTGGAGCCAGATGGCGGAGGTTCAAATCTTAGGTCTGCCTCACAACTCCCAGGAGCAGTTTGGACAATTTACCTCAGCACTTTCTAGTCCACAGGGAGTGGTTCTGCTAACTCAAAGGCCACACATCGACATTGTCATTAATGCATCACATTAATCTATGGTAATTAGCGTTGTAAAGCAAAATGTCTATAAATGATGACATGCAAAGCTAATATGTGGACCGTTGTTGTTAGGTGCCATTGAGTCAGCACTCACAGTGACCCTGTGAACAATGGATCTGAACTTGGCCCTATCCTGTGCCATTCTGATGGTCTCCATGTTCAAAGCCTTTGTTGTAGCACTGTATCAGTCTATCTCATTGGGAGTCATCCTCTATTTTGCTGACTCTCTACCTTACCTGGCATGATGTCTTGTTCCAAGGACTGATCCTGCCTGATAATATGTCCAAAGTCTGTGAGACAGCATTTTACTATCCTTGCCTCTCAAGTTTTTATTTTCTTTTTATAAAGATCACACCTCTCAGGCAGTTTGACTCCACCAGTAACTATTTAGGAGAAAGATGGGAAGTCTTCTGTGAGATTTCGGCCTTGGAAACTCATTGGAGCATTAGCTAGATGTAATTTGCAATTTGATGGCACTGAATCGTGCCCCCCTGTGGTGGTATGTTCTTAGGTATCAACATAGTTGACTCAATTCTAACTCGTAGCAAACCCACATACAGTCATCCTTCCAATCTTGGCTATTCTTACGTCTATTGTTGTAATTGTTGTATTCTTAAAAGTGTATTGTTGTAATGGTATTGTAGTGGATTAAAATTAGACTGTTAATCAAGAGGTTGGCTGTTCAAACCCACTAGCTGCTTTACTGAAGAAAAAGATGGCCCTCTGTCCCTGTGAAACCCTCTGCGTCAGTTCTACACAGGGTCTCTGAGTCATCAGGGAGTCCTGTCTCTCCACTTGATCATCTACAAATCAGAGATAATTATTCCTGCTTTCATTTTTTTTTTTACATTTGTGTTTGGCTGTTAAATGAATCAGTGCATATAAAAGGTGAACAGTATTTGGCACACAAGAATTGCTTAATAAATTTTAGTGCTGCTTAAGGAGCACTGGTGGCTTAGTGGTAAAGAATTACACTGCCACACTAAAGGTACATAGCTTGAATCCAGCAGAAGGATGGGCAGTCTCCTTCCATGTGACTTACTGCCTCTGAAAGCCCACCGTAGGATCAGCTGTTGGTCAGTACCGACTCGATGATACCCAACAACAACATCATGATGTTACTGCATGTCATTAATTCATGCCATGTCCACTTTAACCCTGCTAGGAGCTCTGGGGGCTTAGTGGTAAGGTGTTGTGCTGCCAACCCAAAGGCACATGATTCTAACCGACCAGCTGCTCCACAGGAGAAAGATGCCCAGTCTTTTCCCATGCAATTTACTGCCTCTGAAAATCCACTGGGTGGTCAGTTATACGTTGGTTTGGACTCTGCAGTAGATAATAACAACAAGTGACTGACTTTGTGAAATTGAAATTTAAAAAAGAAGCTTCCTAGATAGAAATCATATTCCATAACAGAGAACTCAATGGTCTAAATAAGAACTGTGTTACAACAGAGAACTCAATGGTCTAAATAAGAACTGTGTTACCAAATACTGTTTCCTGCCTTGCTACCCTAAGTTAAGAGGGGAGAAAAGCCAATAAAATAAAGACATGGAAATGAAAGAAAGGTGACTTTTAAAAAGAAAAGACTCCCAAGCATTGAACACAGATGTGTGTCTGACAAAGTCAGAAGCATTGTCTAGGAGTTGTGTCGAGGATGATGGTCCATCTGATGCCTCCGTGCCATGATTGCTGGCCCAGTGCCTCCTAAAATCATCCTGTTTCCCACCAGGAAGGCAGTTAGCTTACTAGTAGAGATTGAATGCGCCCTATTTCCTTAGTGTCTGTTTTATTTGTTTGAAAACTACAAATCTGGAGACTCATTCAGCTCACCTGGCATACCTGTGTTGGTCCCTAAGTGTGCCAGCACTGCTGGGCACAGTGTCTGGGACATGTCCCTTCAAGAACACAACAGTCACCAGGATATGGGATCAATGGAGTCAGGAGTCAGAGAGGCAGCCGTCCACCTGCCTTTTCTAACTAAAAGAACGTGGCTCCGTAAGGCCAACAGGTTGAGGGTTTAATGAAATCATATATGGAGTTGAGGTCAAGGTAGGAAGAATGTAAAATGTGCCAGGCAATTATTTTTTCATTTTTAAAAAACTTTATATTGGTTTGCATGCAAATTTGTGTTTCATACTTTTCTTCATTCGCATTGTGTTTCATATAATCATTCCGATAGGTTGTTTTATAAAATTAATCAACATTAATATGCCCACCATTACCACATCTTTTCAGGTCCCTGCCTGATCTTTCCCGTTTCCTTTATCCCTTCCCTCCACCCACTGAATTGTACGACCCCGTGATATCCCCCCGTCCATCCTCACCCGTCTCGTCCCACCCCTTCCACCCTTGAGGCCCCATATACGTTTTACTATTTATTCTTTTCTTTTTATAATAACAGTCTTATGCAGAAATATACCAGGCAGTTTTGTGTGTTATTACATTTCATCTTCACACAGCCACGTGCCATCTGCTTTCCCCATTTTGCAGATGTAAACACCAAAAAGGTTAAAAATTTGCTTAATATCACATAAGCAGCCTCTGTTTGTGTTCTTAGTTGCTGCTAGGTTCATCCTAACCTGGCATTTGGAAGTTTCCCAGGGCTGTTGTAAAGAAGTACCATAAATGGGACATCCTGAAACAAGGAAGATGTTCTCTTGTAATTCTTCAGGCTGGAAGTCTGAAATCAAGTTCATTATCTTTCTTTTCTCTGACAGTTTCTGGTCACCCCAGGCAGTCTTTGGCTTGTGGAAGGAAGCCTGCCAGCAATATCTGCCTCTCTCTTTACATGACCATCATCCCTGTGTGTCTGTTCTTACCTAGATTGTCATCATTGCATTGAGGGTCTTTCCTAATCTAGGATCACCTCTACAGTTGTAAAGAATCTTATTTTAAATAATATGTTCTGAGATCTGAGTGGACAGAGTTTTGGGAACCCACTACAGTAACTCTCAGTATCAATTAACATTTCATGAAGACTGTGGGGGTGTGGGGGAGGGAGGAGAGAGAGAGAGAGAGAGAGAGACTGTGGTAAGAGCTGCCATGCCCCTGTACCTATATCTACTAATGTCAACCACCATCATCCTTCCCAAGACACTAGCTGCTACCCAGCTGGTTGCACTAATCTTGCAATGACCACGCAGAACTCAGATGACACTCACAGTTATGAGCATTGCTACAGAACTTACAGATTGCCGTTTAGGTTAGAAAAAAGAGCCAGTTCTTCTCAGGCATACTCATAGGCCCTTCAGCCTCTTGGTTTTAGGTCAGTGTTAGCTCTTTTAGTCCTGATGGCTCCTCTGCTCCCCAGTCCTTGAGCTCTTGGTCTGGTCCCATGGGGCAGCAGTCCCCAGTGAGGTCTGTCACATACTGACCTTTGGTTTTCTTTCGCTGCAGTTGCTGCTGCTTTCATCTAGATCTCAGTCAAACTCGTGCAGGAAGTCTCTGGTCCAAATGGACATGGGCTGGACTCTCCACTTCTTTCTTTCTGGTAGTAAGATTCCCATCTTCTGTCTGTAAATCTGCACAGTTTAAACCGGGCGAGCGGGCATGACTAATCAGTCCTAGCAGTAGTAGCCTATACACCTTCTTAGTATGCCATCCCCCCCAGAGAGTACTTCTTGCCCCGTTCACGTCATTAGTACAGTTCCACCCAGCCACATGGGAAAGTCAGTACCGTTTAAATCAAACTACCGGATTGCATATCTCTCGTTAGTATTAGTGATCAGTTCCTGAAAACCACATGCTCTGCATAAAAAAGGGGCTCATCTGGTGTCCGCTTTCTTTTGTTTTCAACAATAAGAAAAATATAATGCATTCTGCTTCAGCCTCAAGCCCCCAACCAATTTCCTCGCAACAATTAAAACTCACTGACAAGCTTATATATAAGAAACAATTATGTCAGCCTATAAAGGCTCAAAGCATGGTTTCCTGCTGTCTAGACTGCGTTACCACACAGTTGTTGCACATACAGTAAATGATGCCTCATAATGCTAGCAGTCCCTTAGCTGTGCCTGCCTTCGTATTGACACTCGACATGCTCTGCAAAACATCTAGTCAAAGTGTAATCAGTTTTACTTTGGACTATCATGTGAGACTTTGTCCACACATCTTATTGTTAAAGTCCTACTGGGTTTTGGAGTTGCAAATAGAAATTCCAGACAATTTTAAGTATTGATATAATATTTGTTTATGGTGTTTTCAGAGGCTTGCTACTTCAGAAGTGGATGGCCAAGCCTCCTTCCTAGTCTGTCTCAATCTAGGAGCTCCACTCAAACCTTTCCACCATAGGTGACTCCTCTAGCATTTGACACACTAGTGGCACAGCTTTCAGCATCATAGCAACCCACAAGTACAGCAAACTGACAGACAAGTGCTGTACTAACTAGAAATAGTATAAACAAGCAAGAATACCGATATCCAAGCTACAAAGTAATTAGCAATATGTGGATCAATTCCCCAAACTGCTGTCACTCTCAAAGTTTAGGACGCTTCATGTCCAAGTCTCAGGTACCAGCTCTAAGGAAAGACTTTCTAGGTTCTGGAGGAAGGTCTTTGTCTCTCATCTTATGCTCTGTAGATGTACTGTATTCCTGCAGCTACTGGGTGCTGGAGTCTTCCAGCTGAGGTGCACGGCTCGCACAGCAGGATAATGTCTCAGATGAAGGCTGGAACCTGTATGCTTGCACTCCTCACTTGGCCTGAGGGCCACAGGGTTTAAAATGTTCCCTTCTGCTGCCGCCGCCACCGCCGCCTGCTCTAAGCCTATAAGATTTGAGGAAGGCCTGGTAGAAATCAAAGAGTTGGGCTTGTACCAAGGAGTTGGAACTTGTACCTGGTAAAATGATACCAGCAGTCAGGAAATCAAATGTATTCCACTGGGAAAGTCTGCAGTCAGGAATCTCTCCAAATTCCTGAAGAGCAGTCAAGTCAGTTTGAGGACTGAGGTACACCTGGTTCAGGCCACAGTCTTTTCAGTCACATGCTTTGCATCTGAGAACTAGA
>NW_006399863.1:6509836-6581917 GCF_000299155.1 Elephantulus edwardii | reverse complement strand
TGGTAAAAAGCTATGCTGCCAACATAAAGGTGTGCAGTTCAAATCAGCCAGCTGCTCTGTGGAAGAAAGATGAGTAGTCTCCTCCCATGCAACTTACAACCTCTGAAAACCTGCTGAACGGCCAGCTAGCTAGCTAGCTTTTGGTTCTGACTCGATGGCATGTAACAGCAAGAGAGAGAGATCTGTGCTGTCAGCCTCCCCATTTCCAGATGAGAAGACAAAATTCACTAGGAGCCACAGAACAGGAATTCATATTCCAAACTTCTCTGACTTCAGAGCTTTCCCCCGTAGCCATTATGCTAACGTTCGTTTCTATCACTATCGTCATTTCATAGCCTCTTGAAAATTCCCAGAAGATCAGCTCTGAGTTGTTCTGACTCCACAGCAATGGCTTGTTTGAGTTTATGATTTTAATGGTTACAGTGACTTGAATAGACTGCTTCTCATGGAGCTTGAGGGAGTTCTGGGGCCAGCGGCCATCAGGAGCTGTGCGGCTAACCCAAAGGGGCACCTCTCTGGGGGTTAGAATCTACCATCACCCACCATTGGCTTAGAGAAAGAAAGATGGAGAGTCCTCTCTTGTGCCGTTTACAGCTTTGGAAAGCTCACAGGAGGGTCTCCCTAGAGACAGTCAGACACTGTGGTGATAACTTTTTGAACGATGGTAATGGTTTTATTCTTTATTTTTATCTGAGAGTTACTTGGCTCAGAAAAAATTGTTTCAAGTACTATACTAAGGACTTCTTTTTCAAAATAAACTCCAGCGTAAGAGTTACCATTATTCCCAACTTAAAAATTATAAAACTGAGTGATGTTGTTACCTTACCGTGGCATAAGAAAGCTCTGGTAGCCTAATGGCAAGAAGCTGTGCTGCAGTCCTGAAGGCACATTGTTCAAGGCCACCAGCTGTTCCACAGGAGAAGGATGGGCAGTCTCCTCCCATGCAGTGAACTGCCCATGAAAACCTGCCAGAGTGTCAGCTACGGGTCAGTTCTGATTCTGCAGTACACAACAACCACAACATAGCTTAAGTCATTGAAATGATCAAGCTTCTGCCTAGTGCTTTCTATGTACTCATAAAAAAAAAAAGAAACAACCAAAAAACAAACCAACAAAACAACCAACTCCAAAACCACAAAAAATTGCACCTGCTGTCACTAACTACTCTATTGGACCTCCAAGCCCATCAATCTTTATGGAGCCAAATTTTCACATACAGAGCAGCTAACAGATTCAAACTATCAAACTTTCAGTTAGCAAACGAGTGTTTCAACCAGTGTGCTACATAATTCACTACTGTTATTTAATGTACAAAACCTGTCCAACGGCGTACTATTGGACAAGGAACTGCATAAGTGTTAGATCTGGCTCATGGCTGTATTTCAAAGGCATTACGTATTTTACTATTTTCTATTTCAATTTTCTTTCTATAATAAAACTATGCAATTGTATCATGACCTCTCTCTCACCCGAAATCATATGGTACAGCTTATATTTTATATATTTATTCATATATACATACGTGTTGCTTCTGAGCGCAAGCTAATCTGAGGTCAGAGCTCTGGCGACTGATGCAGTCCCAGAAAGCAGAATTTGTGTAATGCGCAAATGATAGCTGATACAGCCAACCCAACTGTTTGAGGAATTACAGCGTATCAAACTGCTTGGCAGATGAAATAACTTTGACTACAGGCAGCCCTTGCCTTATAAACAAGTTCTGTTCTCAAGTCTGTCTTTAAGTCGAATTTGTAATAAGTCGAAATAAGTCCAAACAGTTATGTGCACTTTGCATCTAGTGCCAGTTAGGTATTTGTCTTAAGGCATATAGTGTATCTTTCCATGCATTAAAAAAAATAAGGAAATACTTTCAGAAATACTAAAATAACTTCAACATCACAGTGGATAGTAAGAATGATTATTTTGATGGGGATAGCAAAGTAGCACCACTCCTTACTATGAACCACTGTCATTGTTATGTACCGTCAGGTCACTTGCAAGCTCTGAATCCTACCCTCTGACACACCTGCCCCCATTACCTCAGTCACTGAATCAATCCATCTCATCAAGGGGCTACCTTTCTTGCTCTGTCTCTCCACCCTCCCAAACATAGTATCACTCTCCAAGGACTGGTCCCTCCTTGCAATATGTTCAAAGTACGTCAGACGAAGCTTCAAAATCCTTGCCTCCACAAACCAGTCTGGCTTCACCCTCTCTAGGATGAACCTGTTTGTTCTCCTAGCAGTCTGTGGTATATTCAGTACTCTTCTCCAGCACCACAGCTCAAACGCATCAGTTCTTCATACCTCAGATATTTTTCTTTTCTTTTTTTAATTATTATTTGCAAGAAAACTTATGTAGCAAATTCGTTTTCCATTCAACCATGTATACGTACTCTGGTTGGTGTTATTTTTGTTCTGTTTTATAACACCCACTAGGATGCTCACAGTGTAACTGCAGTTTTCCCTCTTCTTCCTTGTGATACTCATTTCCATTAATCCTTTCTGACCCCTTCTTACCTTCAACGTTGTGTTATTGTTGAGTGCCATCAACTCAAGCCCATCGAGGGCTTCGTGGGTTCATTTAGCCATAGGCAAATGCTCCTCTCATGACCTTATATAGTTTATTCTAATGAGTGAGTGTCTCCTAGGTTTTATTGGCCATGTTAGAGGCCTGTTATGTGGTTGACAATGAGCTTTATGAGTGAGCTTTGTGCTAGCTACCTCTTATTTTTAATATATCATTACTGGCTTTGGTTTGCACTGTGAGTTGTTGGTGGGATGTTTGTTATTTGGGGCTTGCCTGTAGTTAGACAATAACATATGCTGTGCATAGATAAATCACAGAATGGCAGAACAGAGCCATGTTCTGAGTTACTTGTGGGCCACCCGTCACAATATTGAGTCTGTGACTTGCGTTCTTGATTTTTAAAAATTTTCTTTCTTTCTACCTTCTATGTCTGCAGCTCAGAAATTGAAACAGACTCTGGAGCCTTGTGACACCGAATACCCTGCCTTTGTCTCGGAGCGTACCATCAAGGAGACCACGGGGAACATTGCTTGCGAAGACTGCTCCAAGTAAGTCTCTCCCTCCACCCCCTTCTCAGTGGAGCATTTCCCTGGATGGGCCCACTCATGACCTGCACACACGCGCTTGCATTGAGAGATGGAAACATGGCTACCCTCTTCTTTAGGAAAGTATTTCTATCAGCTTGGAAGAAACCTTGGTGGGCTTTGCTAGATTTTCCAGAGAGTGGGAAGCTTTCAGAACACTGCATGAAAATATAGATGGAAACTTAGGAGACTTTTTAGTTTAGCTTCTTAATGGCTAAACAAGTCCCACCAGGTGCTTTCACAATTGTTAGGATATCAATTCAACTGCATGTTCGTATCGTTTAGGTGTCTTTGTTGAAAGCACCAAGCCAAAATCTGACGTGTTGGAAGTGGTTCCTCAGTGCTTGAATGTGTATTTCACAGATGTAAATGAGGTGGATCCTGTTTTAATGGTTTCATTGATCATTTTGGGTCCCTGGTCTCATTTCCCACCAGGACATTTCCTGTCGCAAGGTCAATTCTAACCGTGATTTGTATGAACTTTTCTGGGCTTTGGGGAGCTTTGGTGTCCTGGTGATAAGAAGCTGTTCTGTGATCCCAAAGGCATGTGGTTCAAATCCACCAGCTGAACGGTGGGCAGTCTTCACCCATGTGACTTGCTGCCTCTGAAAACACTGAAGGGTCAGCGCCGGGGTTGTTTCCCACCCAGTGGCACACAGGAAGAGCTCCGGGCTCTGGATACAAGTTCTCTGCAGTTATGCACATAGTAAATGTGTCATACTCCTCTTCATCTGGCCCTTCAATGTGTGTGGCTGTCTTTTGATGCATAGAAGCCTTTTTGCTTTTCTTCTAATAAAACTTCATTTAGTCCTCCTTTCTTTTGTGACTTGTACATTTTGCGTCTTAAAGGATGTTCTTCTCTGTCTTGATTTCAATAGGGAATTCTTAGATTTTTCTTCTGAATGCTTTCAAGGGTTGCCCTTCATAGTTAGGACTTCAGTCTTTCTGGAATTTGTGTGCGTGTCAGGAGGTGGAGTTCTAACTGAGTTCTTTTCCTTGTTGTGGGCTAGAGGTCCCAGCTTTCTGATTTGTGAGAATGCTTGTGTCAGGTATGGCTGGGTTCCCATCAGTATGCAAATTTCTCAGTTTTGGAGTTTTATCGATACCTTTTTAATATAGCTTTATCACATATCTTGTTATTCAAGTGAACAAATGTTTCCCTTTTTGCTTGGTTTTTCATCACAGTTCTTGGCTTTTTATGTTTTTAATATTAATTCTGGCATAGTTTTATTCATTTAATGAATTTTGCTAAAGTTTTGACTACATTGGTATGTTTTAGTAAGATTTGGAGATCATTGTGGTCCTCTATGATTTAACACCTTCCTACTTATAAACTAAATCCACCTATTTCTAGATGTCTTTCTAGACTTTAGATTTTACTTACGTTAGCCTCCCTACATAGGTGGGGAATTTTGGTGGCTGACTACATAAGGAGGTGCTCTGCTAAACCAATGGCGACATCTCTGGCAGTTCACCCGAGTTCTATATATTAATGATAGTAAATAAAGTTTTTAATGTGAAAATATACTTTGTTCACAGGATGAGTATTACTTGCCATGCTTAAAAAATATATAGATGTAGAAATATATATATTCAAAAAGGTATTTATATAAATAAATATATAAGGGAGCTCTGGTGGCCTAGTGATAAGAAGTTGTGCTGCATGTGAAGGCACACAGTTCAAGGCCAGAACCTCCTGGCTGGTCATGTAAAGGTTGGTTCTGACTCTGGTAAACTACAATAGCAATAATGTAAATATAAGCACATATTTAGATGCATTTTGGTTCACATACTGTTCACTCTTTATTGACATTCTTTTCTGGATTTACACACAAAATTTGTATATGTTGTGTTTAATTTATGTACGTGTGTTTCACACTTTTTAACTCCATCTTAAAAGTTTATATAGTTTTCCTTTCTTGTAATGCCATTCCTCTGGTGCTCTCTGCTTTCTGCAAAGATCTATCTAACATTAGCTACAATATCCCTAGTACCACAACCCATTCTAAATCCAGCCTGCACATCTGGCAGTTTTCTGTTGACATATTGCTCCAGTCATTTTTGGATCATTTTCAGCAGAATCTTGCTTGCATGTGAAATCAGTGATATTGTTCGATAATTTCCGCACTCTGTTGGGTCACCTTTCTCTGGGATGGGAACAGTTATTTATCTCTTCAGTCACTTGGCTCTTCTCCAGACTTCTTGTCATAACTTAGTGAGCACATCCAGGGCAGCGTCTGTTTGTTGAAATATGTCAGTTGGTATGCCGTCAACTCCTGGAGCCTTGTTTTTTTGCCAGTTCTTTTAGAGAAACTTGAACTTCCTCCTTCATCACCACAGGCTCTTGCTCATATGTTATTTCCTGAAATTCTTCTGTGTCAGCCAATTCCTTCTGATATGGTGACTCTGTGTACTCCTTCCATTTCTTTTAATGCTTCTTGGATCATTTGACATTCTACCCAAAGCATCATTATGTATTGCCATTTGTGGCTTGAATTTGTTTTTCAACTCCTTCAGCTTAAACACTGAGCAAGTTTGGCCCTTTTGATTTTCTGATTCCAGCTCTCTGCACATTCCATTATACTATCTTGCTTTATCATTCCGAACTGCCCTTTGAAATTTTTCGTTCAGCTCTTTGATTTCTCTATTTCTTCTTTTAACTTTGGCTTCTTCATGCTCTAATGCAATATTCAGAGTCTCATCTGACATCCATCTTGGTCTTTTCTTCCTCTTCAGCTTTTTTAATGATCTTTTGCATTATTCATGGACAATATTCTTGATATCCTCCCAGAGCTCATTTGGTCTACCCTCATTGGTGCTCAAGGCTTCAAACCTGTTTCTGAGATGGTTTTGAAATTCGAGTGGGACAGACTTAAGGTCAAATTCGTGGATTTAATTTAATTTTCTTCAACTTCAGCTTGAACTTGCATGTTGTGGTCTGTCCCACAATCAGCACCTGGCCTGGTTTTCACAGCTGATATTGAGTTCTCCAGCGAGTCTTTCCACAAAGGTAATTGATTTGATTCCTATGCATATCATCAGGTGAAATCCGTATGTATAGCCTGCATTCTGTTTCTTATAAAAGGTATTTGCAATGAATAAATCATTGAATGTGCAAAATTCTATCATTGTGTCTCCAGCCTCATTTCTGTCACTGAGTTCATGTTTTCCTGCTACTGATCCTTCTTCCCTGTTCCCAACTTTTGTGTTCCAGTTGGCCATTATTGTCAATGCATCTTGATTGCATGTTCAATTGATATCTGATTGCAAAAGTTGGTAGGATCTTCCATTTCCTCCTCTTTGGCTCTAGTTGTTGGTGCATATATTTGAATGACAGTGGTATTCACTGTATATTCCTTGTATGTGTATGGATATTATCCTGTCACTCACCACATTGTATTTCATGATGGCTCTAGAAATGACTTTTTTAAATTATGAAACCAACCCCATTTTTTCCTCACCTTTTCATCCCCGGCATAGCAGATCATATGATCATTTGATTCAAAATTTTCCATGCCAAGCCCTCTCATTTCATCAGTATTTAGTATGTCAATATTTATGCTTTCCATTTCTTTCTTAACAATGTCCAATTTTCCTACCTTCATGCTTCTTGCATTCCACGTTTTCATTTCTAAGATCTCAGTCTCAATTGCCATGGCTGCTAGTCTAAGTGTGCTCTATTGTATATAGGGTTTTTGAAGGCCTGTTATTTCGGAAGTGGATGGCCAATCCTTCTTCCTAGTCTGTCTTAATTTGTTTGTGTGTGTGTGTGTGTGTGTTTGTTTTATAATCATATCTGACAGACAAGCATTTTACAGAAAAGAGCAGATGAAAGACATTTACCCAATTAGAAAAATGACCAATGATTCAATGTTGCTACCTACTCTTGCTACATGTATTTTGACCCACCCCCTTTCCCTATTCCACCACCATCCCTTCCTACTTCTGCCTACACCATTCAACACCCCTCTCCCCTTAACCACCCCTTGATAGAATAGCATAGTAGTCTGTCTTTTTCTCCTGTAGGATTATTTTTTAAATGTTCATATTCTCTTTCTTCCTCTGATGTTCGAGGTATGTCTAGATATAAAAAAATTGCCATGTGTTTATATGTTGTATATACTATATCCTTATATGCTATATAGGGATAATTTCCTTAGATATCTATCCCCCTTAACTAATTTCCTTTTAATCTAGTCATCTGCCTAAATGTCCATTGAGTTGTTAATATATATGACCCTTTTATTTTGTGGGAACCCAGGTAGCAGAGGGCCTAGTATGTTTGTCTACTAACCAGAATTTGGATTGTTTGAATTGTATGTATCTTGCTGGTTCCCAGCCTCCAGTAGCTCCAAGGCAGAGCAATGTCAGTCTCCTCTCATTAAGATTTATAGCCTCAGAATCTACCACGGTCCTCAGCTGAAACTGACTCCATGGCAGTGAATTTTGTATTTATTTTCTAGAGTTTCTATTTTAAAGTTACCATTTCATTTCATTTAAAGTTATTTCATTTCATTTAAAGTTATATCATTTCATACTCTTAAATTCTTTGTATTTAATTATACAACCCTTTCCATATTATTCTAGTAGTTTTGGTTTTAGGGTAACTGCTAACTTTCTTTCATGTAGATTGTTTGCTCATGTGTTTTGTCATTTTCCTACTATGCATTGATCTTTAATACTGTCATTTCTGAAGTAAAAGAAAATAGCCCGAGTCACTTGTAACAGTGAAGTTGCCTCTGAACTTTTATCATGCATTCCTTTAGCATTTACTGCCTGAGAATGATGGTGATGTGAGCTTTTTGTTTTGAAGAGTCTCTGCACCATATAATTACAGTAAATATTTTCCCCAAGCAGCATGTAGTTTAGGCTTGAAGGTTAATCTCTCATGGACAATATTATTTTTTCCTATCCAGTGCTCCAGAAAACAAGAATAGAAGCCTTGTCTAAAACTTACTTGCTGTTGAGTTTATTTTGACTCATGGCAACCGTCCATTGAGTTTCTGAGGCTGTAAAATATTGTCCATTTAAAGAATAAGGTGCACTTGATTCCAGCCACAGCCTTTTCAGTTGCTTCCTAGGCATCTGAAAGTTGAACAATGAAAGAGGATGACAGGGGAAGAACTGATTGTAGGTTGGAGAAGACTAGGGTATATTCCACGGATTACCTACCAAAAACAAATAAGTTTGTCCTGAACATAGTACAACCAGGGGCTTCTTCGAGGCAGGCAAGAAGAGTAAAACTTCTCACATGCTTGGGGCCTGTGATTAGGAGGCAGCAGCCTTTGGGGGAAAATCTTGCTGGGAAAGGTGGAAGAACAGAAAGAGCAAGGAAGATCGTCAGCAAGATGTATTGACATGGGGACCGTAATAGTGGACTTGAGGACGTGAGAAATAATGAGGGATGGCATAGGATAGGGCCAGGTTCAGATTTGTTGTTTATTTGTTGTCAACTTGATGGCATTTAGCAACAGATCTTTTCAAGAGGTAATTGCCCACCTCCGTCCCACATAATAGCTGGTGGATTCGAACTGCCAACCTTTCACTTAGTACACAGGTTAGTTGTTAGTTGTTAGTTTCCTTTACTGTAAGTGTTGGGGTTTATTGGGGATGGGTGTTGGAAGTTTTGTACAACTGGTTGAGCCAGTGTGTCTGCGTATGTAGAGCAAGACGGCCGCCACTATGTCTGCTTTGTTTGAGGACTTTCTAGAGTCACCACAATAAAGAACTGAAGGATAACGCTTTCATGCAGGAACCTTGGAATGACAGCAGTTCAGAATGTCAATCTGGAATCCACTGTGCTAACGGTTCTACTTGGAACAAAAATCTTAGCTCACTGGCACTCCACTTCCCCTGAAGTTATTTGGAGAGAAGAGCAGTAGACATAATATGAGCTTGTGTGATAGTGATACTAACATAAAAATATCCATGCTATGAATTGAACATAATGCTTGGCACATAGTGTTAGATAAATGACCACATTTAGTGCGTGCATATTTAGAAAAAGTTTTTACCCACTGTAATCCATTGTGAAAAAATGTGTAAATTTTTCTTTCTAGAAATCTAACATTTCACCCACAGAATTCCTCATAGGGAAAAGATGTTGAATACATCTATCTCAGATGACCATAGTTCATCTATAACTAAAGTTTTTTTGACAATTCATAGCTCTCTGGTTCACATGAAGATGATTCCATTGCTCTTATAATGATTGAGAACATTTTACCAAAGGAATATTATACCCTCTAGTCATCAATACCACAAACTCCATGAGGTGGCATGTCACACATTGAATGACAGTTTTACTAGATGGAGTATAAGTCACTCTTCTTGGTTCCAGTCCAAGTGAGAAAACAAATGCAACCAAGATAGAGGATTAGGAGAGAAAGTTAACTATTTCCTCATTGACTCTTCATTCGTGTCCTGGATTTCTAATTAAGATTTAGTCCAGATATATGACCTAAAAGGACAACTATCTTTCATTGACTAGAAAAAAAGTCATTATATTCCTACTATGGCCCAGAAACCATTCTGTTTGGGGCAATACAAAATGTAAAGACCAGATATGGATATTGGAGGTATCAGAGTATCCGTGCCAGCTGAGGTGGGTCAGTTTCAGACCTGGAATTCTGTGGTGCTCAGAAGACTCCTAGAAGATTGGAAGGTTGGGTGAGGCCTTCTCTTCAAAGCCTACAGTGGAGACATTTCCCCGCAAAGCATTATTTTCTGAGCTGCCACCCGAGAGATCAGTCAAATACTGCAGAAGCAAAACCTCACTCAGGGCTGGTGAGGAGAGGAGTGGGGACTCATGTTTGTCTTTTCTGTTTGTAGTAAACTTTTCATTGACACATGCAGAAAAATGCACAAGGAATAAATTTGTAGCTAGATGCAGCTTCACAACATGAATACAGTCATTTAACCAGCACTCAGAGTAAGAACTTAAAGCACATTGCATGTTCCTCAGAAGCCTCTTCCCTCCTCCTTTGAGTGAGGGGGCCACTTCCTTGATGTACAATGTAGATTGGTTCGGCTTATTGCTAATCTTTTACCTAAGAGGTTCTGGTGGCATAGTCCATAGTGTGTTTTGCTGCTAAGCCAAAGGACACACCTTTCTATCAGTTCAAATCCACAAGTGGCTCCACAGGAGAAAGATGGACAGTCTCCTCCCATGCAATTAACAGCCTCAGAAACCCCGTGGAAAGAGGGTCCTCAGTTGGTTCCACCCTGATAGCAATGAATGAGTGACTCTCTTAACTTGTCGGATGGCAGGTTAGTTTGTGAGGTTTTCTGGCAGATACATAAATAACCTTGAAGAAGGTTTCTAAGCAATTTGCTTGGAAAACAAAATAGAGACTTGGGGTGGGAGCGCAGAGGGAAGAAGTAGTTGAGGTCTTCAGTAAACATTTCTTGATTGTATCTCAGACACTGACAAGACTTTGGGGAGACAGCAGTGAATGAGACATGCATGGGTACTGCCTTCATGAAGTTGATAGAAGTAACTGGACAATCTCAGCATCCCATGAGCAGCACTCTGGTTATAGAGTAAAAGTTACACAGGAGGGAGGCTTGAGCTGGTCAAGGAAAGTTTCCTGGCACCAGCACCATTTAATTCAATACCATTGGGATGAAGAAAGTCAGCTGCTAAAAGTGGAGAGGAAGAGTATCCAGAGAGCTGGAAAAGAAAAATGGGGAGACATAAGAAATTGTGCCTTTTACCCCCCTCTACCAACCAAATTCTTGAAGGTCAGGGACACTAGGGCACAGAGAAGAACATGAGGAGAGATGGGAGAGGACGCAGATAATGAATGGAGGTTAAAATCATGTCCCATCAATCTTCTAAAGAAAATAACAAGCCTTGGGAGGACAAGGATTTCGAATGCTACCCTTACACCAGTAAGAAACAACAGGAGGGATTTTTGGAAGGAAGGGGGGCAAGATACAAGCTTCCAGATCATGGGAGAAATATCAGGAATAACCAGGACAAAGGTATCATTTGGAAACTCTCATTCAATGCAGACTGACCGTTTGCAGCCTCTCCATTTCCAGTCCCATATATTCTCATTTCATCTCATTCCTTCTCTTTCATTGCAGATACTGCTGTTATCTCTTCTTCCTTTCCTTCTTGTAGAAAAAAAACACCACACACACACACACACACACACACACACACACACACATATATATATATGAACCAACTCATAGCAGACCCTCTGGTGCATTTTAAGAGGCAATTAGTTAATCACACACAGGCGGAGATTTCCCATCCTTCTCATATATATATATATATACACACACACACACACGTGTATACATATACTTAAGTGTGTAAAATATATACATATATGTGTGTGTATATATTATATATGTTCATATACATACAAACATATAACTCCTGTTGAGTCAGAACTGACTCACAGTTGGACTCTCTAGCAGGTCTTCCAAGGCTGAAAATCACATGAGAGATTGGCTGTTTTTCTTCCTGGGAGTAGCTGGTTGACTTGAACTGTCAAAGTGATGCTACTATTGTATTAGCAGTGCAGCTCCCTATGGACTGTGTCCCTGGGAAAGTAGTTGATTGAGAAATCAACTGATTTAAAAAAAAAAAAAGCTTCTTCTCTGACCCCCAAAATTGTTGTGAGGCTTTATCAATTAGTATATAATGTTTGCAGAACATAAAATAGACTAATAATAAAATCACTTGTGTGGGTGTTTTTGGGGGATTGTGCCCTTTCATTCCTCCCACTGCATTATTCCTTAGGTGCTCTCACTTCATTTCATAAAATGGAACTTATTAGAATATGTACCCGAGTGTTTATTGACATATTGATGAGTGTGTCATTTTGTATTTTGCAAGCATTATGCAGTTTTGGGACAAGACAGTATATTAAGGATGACAGTGTTACCGGGTCATCTTCTTCCCCTTCTGAGGGCACTAGATTCTGCCCTACAATGGCCAAAGTGTTCGGTGGTCCACGGCAAGCCGTATCTGCCCATCAGCTTTCCATCTAATTCGTGTAGAAACCTGTCAACCTTTGCCTGGAAAGAATGAGGTTTCACACATCTATGTCTCTTAAGACAATTACTAATTTTAACCAACATTTTTTTTTAGGTAACTTCAGGTCAAGGGCAGTGACATTCAAAAATAACACAATTCTGCAGCCTTTGGCGAGGAGCAAGTTGGAAACGGAGTTTAGTGCAAATTATAGTATTTCAGAAATTACGCACTAAGATCTCTTTCATAGAAAAACATCTTGCCTTCCGCAGTGGAACATGCAAGTGCTGTGTCCGTTACAAACCCGTCTCAAGGCACCGATTACTTTTCTTCCACAAGCGATGGTAAACCAGACTGCAGCAATCCCACAGAACTGTCCGCTTCCCATGGGAATCCACTTCCTGCCGTGGTGCGCTCTTAAACTGTCATTAACAATCTGTCCATCTCTTAGAGGAGATCAGGAGGTGACCCTGGTGTTTAAAAACGTTGCAGGAAGCAGTGTCAGGTGATGCTAGTCCTACAAGAAGTAATTCTTTTACTCTCCCAAGATCTTGGAAAGCTGGTTGCTCATGACTCCACTACAGTGTCCTTTTCCCAAAATTGCTTGTTGGTTTGATGTGGAAAATACATCAAAGGCTGACTCAGTGGCTCTAAATAGAAACCTTTAAATTGTGCGTTCAAAAGTGGACATTGATCCATCCATAACATAGATCTATTATACCATGGAAGGGGACACAACATTCAATGTTTAAAAAGGATTTTAAAAAATACAGGGTTTATTAAGAACGTGGGAGCCTAAAGGAAAATAAGAATTTACATAAGAATGTCATTAGGGTTGGTGGTTTGGCTGCTTCAACCAATCATTTTTGTCATTCAATATCCCACTGATTATTAAATTAATCTGTTATTCAAACAGCAATCGAAAACAACTCAGCCCATATTTTCTGGGCATTTGGGGCTGTCAACACATTTAACAAAATGGGATATCTAAAACAAAAAAAATAAAGTGAAAGCCATGTTTTACTATTTTTCCGCTGTTTCTTCTTTCTAGTCATCCCTCTTTGCCGAGAAAGAGATTTGTAAAGATTTCCCTAGATTGTGTGCCAACTGCAAAGTTAAAGACAGACAGAAAACAGTTTATCAGAATTAAAACTGAATGCATAGAATGTCTGTAGTGACAGAGCTTTAAAAGTCTTATCACATTCCAGTTCTGGAAAGATAATAATTTCTAAAAGAAATTAGGTGCTGGGGGGTTTTGTTGTTGTTTTAACATGTGCCTATCCTCCCCCTCCCTCTGCCTTTTTTTTTCTTTTGGTAGAATCACTCATCACATTTCATAAAAAGGATGCTGCCATCAACTGCGCTTTGGGATCTGTACATAAGCTTTGCTCATCTCCCTGAAAACCCCAAAAGCTGTGTCTGTACTTTTCTTCTCTCATCACTTCTCCCCATGCGCCTTTCATTTCTCCACAAAGCTGAAAGAAAGTAATTGGTCTCAAGGCTGTGTTGACATGCTCTGTGGGCTGCAGTTCAGAGAATCAGAGTTTAGGGATTCCGTTCTCCTACAAACTTCTCCAATTTCCTGTTGAGGGCCCATGCTGGGTGGGCGACTAACCACAAGTCTTCAGAAAGTTCTTGGTCTGTGCCCTGCAGGTGTTCTACCTACCTGGGGGGGGGGTTCACTAAACAACCTGTAAAATGGATGTACTGCACCACACAAGGTGGTATTTTCCAGGAGTAAAGGCTGGAAGGATAGGCTGGCTCTAAAACCAGGCACCCTCCTTCCCTCTTGATCCTGAAAAGTCTCAGCCAGTTATTGAAACATTCTACCCCACAATTAAGGGAGCTCTGGTGGCCTATTGACCTTTTCTTGTCAATTGAATGGCAGATGGTTTGAATCTACCAGCGGCTCTGTGGGAGAAAAGTGAGCAATCTCCTCCCGTGTGATTTATAGCCTCTGATAATCTGTTGGCAGGTCAGTTATGAATTGGTTCTGACTGGATTGCACTTAACAGGCCTCAGTTTTCTTATGTCTGTAAGGGAACTAATAATATGGTGTGTTAGCCTAAATGTTGGGAGTTTTTAGCCATTAGTTAGCTGCTTGTGGTCTCCAGTCATCTTACCTGTAGACATATGATCTTGAAATCAGCATCAGCTGTGGGATTAGGATAAGAGAAAGAGTGCTTCCAACACTAAGCGGCAAGACTTGAGGCAAGCAAGGTTTGTGGCCCCAAGACCCTGGTGGTGGAGAAACTGTGACATTGCTGTGGACAAACAGTGGCAAGGTGTGACCTGAGTTTCTTAGATTTGTGCTGGCCATAGTTAAAGGTTTGACTGTTCTTGCCAGGTGCTTGAAGGAGAAATTGACTTAAAACTTGCTGGATGCTTGTTTGCTTGGAGGCATAACTTGCTGGGTGATTTGGATTTGACCACTGAAATGAAACCAGAGCCTGTACTAATTGAGGAATTGTACCTTGAAACCTGGACTTGTATTGTGAGGTATTATTTGCCTCCCTTACTCTTCAACTTCTCCCTAATAAACTTCATTTTTGGTACCATAACTGTGAGCCTGTGAGTCAGCAATGAATAAAAGAACCTCTTGATAGGACTGTACAGGTACCATGGAGCCAGGCTACAGACTCTTTAAATGTTTTCTGCTCTTGGGCAATAAGGGGCTATGTTATTCTCACTCCCTCTGGCCCTTTCAGAGACACTTATGTCCCTGTGCCTCCATGGCCTTTGTCCTGCTCTTTAGACAAATAATGATAATAATGCCTGTATCAGAAGTTATATAAATTCAAAACATCAATGGCCTTATACTGAAGCATGGTGCCTCTGCACAGAGCAAAGGCTTCATACATATGAGCTCATTCTAAAGAACAAAATTCATAAGCCCATTTATGTTGAGACAGCCTTCCTTTAGTCATCCTCCCTTCTAGATTTCATAGCCCACACAGAGGGAGTAATAGTTACGTGGAGGAGACTGTAGCAAGTTGCTCTGCTTGCCCAAAGGCCTTGCATCTCCATCTCTAGAGGTTCGAGTCCATCAGCACCTCCACGGGAGAAAGGCCATTCTCTTCCTGTTACAGTTTACTGCTTTGGAAATCCAGTGGAGGGTCATTGTAAGTTAGGACTGACTCTGCCACAGTGAGTTTTTATTGGTTTATTCTGAGATTATCCAAGAGAAATTACCTCCTTGATTTTTGCCACTTCCTATGTCCACTCATACTATGCATTCATCAACATAAAAAAAAAAACCCAAAAATGCTTGGCATTGGGGACTGCACGTGTTCAATGAAGATCAGATCCTTCATTATACAAATTAGTTACAGACGTTGCCAGTGGAAGCATGTTCGTTTCCTTGAATAAGACAATTTGTAGGCGTTAAAATATAACCTCTTTAAAAAAAAAACCAACAAAAGAACACAAACCCACTTAATTGCAAGCATACACTAATTCACTGAAGCATTTTTGCATTTCCTGCTCTATAGAGTCTTGCCAAACTGCTGTACCTGGTCTTGTTTAAAACATGTACATAAATGTGCTTCCCTTTCCCATGAAATAACCATTGACCTTTTCAAATGTACTTTCTTTCTAATCAAGTTGGCTTTCTATTGTATAGTGAGACCTGAGTGGTCATTTCTCTCCCTTGGAGGTTGTGGGCTGTGCATCTTTCCTTCGTCCTTTTTCGTAGTTCGCCTCTTAGTACCTCCACTTCCTTTCTGCTTTGCCATATTGGGTGGTGTGATGTTCAGCTGTCGGTCACCTGAATCTTTTTCCACTTTACATTCAGTAAATGCCACATTCAGGCTGCCATGGAGAAGCAGCAGCCTCCTGCTTCCTTCATATTCCTTCTACCTGTTCTGTATCTTAGGAAGTGATAGGAGAAACTCCTCTATTCTAAAAACGACAGGCATATCTCAGAGATATTGTGGTTTCCATTCTGTGCCCCCATAATAAGGTGACTCAAATCAGTCATCTGATTTTGGCTTTGCTTCCCAGAGCATGTGAAAGGTGTGCGTATATTCTTGCCTGTTAGGTGTGCCAGAGGGGTTAGGAAAAGTTTGAAATATTATGAGAATTTCCAATAGATGACACCAAGACAGGAAATGAGCACAGGCTGTTGGGAAAAGGGAAGGGTACCAGTGGACTTGTTTGACCCTTGGTTGCCAAAAACTTTCAACAGGTAAATAGCACTGTATCTACGAAGTGACAACAAAACCAAGCATAATAAAACAAAATATGTCTGTTCTTTGCTCTATCACCAGAAGATAGAAGCCATCTTTCTTTCTGTCAGATTTAAAACAGATTTTATTTTGTGATCATTAATAGAATTCATCAAGAAAACGTCATTATCTATTTTATTGGTGAAATAAATCTATGAAAATAGATTTCTTGTTTAAGCACTTCCACACACATACTTTCACTTAAAGCAAGGATCTCTTTTTCTTTAAATTTATATTGGTTTGCTTACAAAGCTCATATAGTGTTTCACACTATTCTTCATTCACATTGTGTCTCACACAATCATTCCCATTCATATTATGTTTTCTAAAATCAATCACCATTGGCCTATGTCCACCATCCCTGTCTTTTGAAGTCCCCGCTGGATCGTTCCCATTTCCCTTATCCCTTCCCTCCGCCCACCAAATTGTAACAAACCATCATTCTTACAAAATCCAAAAACTTTTCAATGATTTGTCCTATAAGATCGAGGATTCATTCGCCTCTCAGCCTTTGTAAAGGGCCTTCTTTCTGTATTACAACTGTGGGGCTGGGTTTGCATAACTCAATGGAAGCTATTAGAGTGAGTAACCAAGCTAGGACAGAATGTTTGTGCTTGCTAAAAAATGTCTTGGACTTCATTTTTTTTTTCCTAGCAAGGGAGGGGACTTTTTAAAATTGTTGAAGCAAGTCCATGAAATGAAAGAAATGTCACTCAGCATAAAGCGAGAAGTACCTTCTTTCTACCAGTCTTGCTGAATCCAGTTCATCGGATCCTTCACCAGGAACAGGGCCTCACTGGTTCTTTCTTAGATGCTCAAAGTGGGGTTTGCGGTGCATGGGTGTGGGGAGGTCCTATTTCCATCAGTAGCAATGATCACAGCCCAGAGGTTCCAGCTAGAATGGACACTCTTGTGTTGCTGTTACTATCTTTGCTCACCCTTTGATAAGCAGTATTTGGAGAGGTTTGAGCACAGGAAATGTTGTAAATTACTGTTTTCCCTCTCGGGGCCCATGATGGCGAAATGAGAAGGGCACATGTCAATAACAACTGGGCAGGTCTCTACCTGACACGAATTAGTGTCACGAACAGTTTCCCATTTGTACGTTTCCTCATGTGTGGGAAAGCGGGTGGGAGCACATGGCCGTCTGGCTGGGCTCACAGCACAGGGAGCCCTTCCTCTTCCACGCCGGAGGGTAGGAGCCCAGCAGATCCAAGGCGTATTTTTAGACTGTTTATTTGCATGTGGAATGGAGGGGTGCAGAACTGTATCCGCACTATTGATGTTTGCGAGCCTCCTCTCTGCGGCACATTGTCCCCTGCTCCATGGTTGGCTGAAAGGAGATTGCCACCACCCCACCTCAAAGAGGAGTCTGTTCTCCCCATGGGCTGCCCAGTGCTGCACCTGAAGTGGCTTAGCACGTTGCCAGAACCCTATAGATGTGTGTTTATTAACTCTCCGGCTTGCCCTCCATTTGTTTAGCTTGGAAAGGGTTTGCGTATTCCTATGGGTATTAAAAACCCATCTGATGTATTAAAGGAGCTCAGTGGATCAAAGTCGAAATGCTGCTTGAAATCCAGCTTCTTGAATAGAGACGTAAGATTTCTAGACATAAACTACTTTTTCAAGAGCCATTTTGCATGCTCAAGAAGGAAATGATTTTCATAATGATCTTTTCCTCTCCTACCCCCGCCCTTTGGGATGTGGATTTTTTTTTTCCTTTTGCCTTCAGTAACCTCTGTTCCTGCTTTTTGAGGACTGCTCGTGATTTGGGCAAGAAGACTTCTTTGCAGCGAAGGGTGGAGACAGGCATTAATCTCAATCAGATTTTCATGCCTTGTAGGAGACAGCCCCAAAAGAGTAATAAACATACCAGCAAGTGGTGGTTAATGACCAAGGTTCTCTGTGCAATTGGGGGCAAAAGTGGGTGGAGACGATTTAAGATGAGGATCAGGCACACCCTGATCCAGAATAATTAGAGGTGAAGATGGTCGAAGTCACAGGGCATTGGAGAAATTCTCAGGCTCAAATCAGGGTGCCAGATACTTCATAAACAGGACACACTGCAATGTTAGCAAACAAATCAATACATCGGATGAACGCTTTCCTTGGGATCCCACAATGCTCCTGAGGTGGCGGATTATTTTCCTAGACAAAACCAATCTATCAAGAATTTGCATAGGAATACTGTTCATTTCATGCTTCCTTTGTGCATCTATGTCTGTAACTAGTCTTCTCATAGTGTCTGCATTTCACCAAGACTTAAGACATGGGAAAATGAAGTCTCTTGGCCAATGCTATAAGTTTATGAAGTTCTAGTATTACATCAGGTAAGGTCCTATTTTCTTCAACCTGATAGGTAACGAACTCCTGTTGGTTATTTTTTTTTCTCCTATTGGCTGTTCTTCCTTCCTTCCTTCTTTCCTTCCTCCCTCCCTCCTTCCTTCCTTCTCTATCTTATCTAATCTATCTTCCTGCCTAATCTATCTTATCTAATCTATCTATCTATCCATGCTACATTTTTCCTGAATATCTTTGTCAGAGCGTTGATATGACAGTATGTAGCCAGATGCCATCCTAAGCTCATGTAACTGTTGGATTTGTTCTGAGAATTGACGGTTCCACTGTGCACCTTGCCCATGGAAACAATACAAACCCATTGTCAGAGTTGATTCTGACTCACGGTGACCCAATGAGATAATCCTAATGTGCCATAGAGTTTCTAAGGCTACATCTTAATGGAAGCAGACTGCCACGTCTTTCTCCCGGAGAAGCTGGGCTGGGGGAGGTGGTTCAAACCACTGACCTTTTGGGAATTCAAGTACTTTAACCACTATACCAGCAAGACCCTGGAGTAAACCTGCTAACTTCATGCACATCTACACTCACTCACAGCACCTAGCATGTTGGGTTTTGCTCATCAGTTGATATGCTTTCCCCTCCCACCACATTAGGGAAGGCAGACTGGAGCAGTGGTAAAGAGGGACTGGAGCAGTGGTAAAGAGGGCTGCTGGCTTTGGTGTCACACACATTTACGGCTTGAGCTCTCAGTGCCTTCACTTCCAAGCTGTGCATCCTCTTGCCAGCAGGTGGCTTATCACCTCTCTGGTTTCCATCTGCTCACCTGGGAAGTGAAGATGCTCACGGTGCCTCCAGAGGTGCCTCTAGAGCACTGGCTTGGTGTGACTCTCACAGGGTGTAATTACAGAATAGACATCAGCCAGCACCTGCCATTTAGTTGGTCCTCCAACGCTGGGAGGTCCTACATCAGATTCACTGTAGCTGGAGACTAGAGTTCTGTTCATTCTCTATTCTAAAGTAGGGCTCAGCACATAAATAGTGCTCAGAAAATTGTTGATTGAGCCGAGCTTTCCCAAGAGAATAACCTTTTAAAGTGTGAAGCACAGGAGAATGTAATTCTGGTAGCTGAGACACCTGTTATTTTGTGTTGTATTTGAAAACAAGCATCTGTTTTGAAAACAGCTAGGAGATCAGATTCTCAAGAGCCCAATGGAAATGTTGTGATTTTTTTTTCTTCTTATAAAATGAGACAGTGGTCTAGGGAAGCAATTGGACTTGCCTGAAGTCTGACAGTCAAGGAGCACCCCCATGCTGGATTTCTAGCCTCAGCCACTACCCACAATTACGTGTGTTTTTCTTGCATCACCTCCACAGCCAGTCACCTCAACTCACTATTTATTTATGCAAAGTATAATACACAAGCTTGTTATATAATTCAAGAAATGCTTATGAGTGTGTAATGAGAAGTACCACCCATGAGCCTCTCCCTCCCATCATCTAGAGAGAACACCATTGTTTCCAGGTTCCAGATGGTCTAGTGGCTAAGGAGTTGTGCTGCCAACCCAAAGGCAGGCAGTTCCAATCCACCAGCTGCTCTGCAGGAGAGAGATGGGCACTTTCTTCTTGGGCAGTCTCCTGCCTCTGACAGCCTGCTGGAGGTCAGCCACAAGTTAGTTCTTACTTGATGGCAAGGAGTTGAGGGTATCCCTCAGGGAGCCCTCTAGTGTGGTCCACTGCTAAACTGAAAGGCTGTACAATCTAGCAGTTTGGATCCACTAGCGATTCCACAGGAGAAAGTTAGGCTGTCTCCACTGCAGCAGTTTTCACTCTCAGAAAGCTGCTGGAGGGTCACCTATGAATTGGTTCCAACTCGCTGACAATAATTGAGTGGATCCCTCCAGGAACATACATCGTATACAGATTCAGGTACATAAGCTTATTCATTTTTTACCACTATTCTTCCCCAAACAGAAAACAGCTTACCAGACCCCCTTTTAAAAAATATTTAGATATATTTTTCAACTATATATAATTATATATTTGTCTGTCTCTTTTCCTTTTAGTAATTGCTTGGAATTCCATTTTGGGAGATCTGCTTTTATTTATTTAGTCTGAATTGGACTTTTATGTTGTTCCTAAGCTTTTACTAAGCTTTTACTTGAAAAGTGAAGTCATCTGTAGGAGAAGGTGCTAGAGGGCCTGACTGGCCAAAGAGTATGAGTATTTGTAAATGTATTGCTTTTTGCCCTTGAGTTGATTCTAAATTGTCTTGAATACACAGTGGGAAGTAACTGCCCTGCAATCCCAAAGGCATGCAGTTTTGATCCACCAGCTGCTTTGCGGGGGAAGGCAGGGCAGTCCCCTCTCATGTGATTTATTGCTTCTGACACCACGCTGGAGGGTCAGCATGAGTCAGTTCCAACTTGATGGCACCCAACAATATAGGACGGCACAGAATTATTGCCCAGCAGAGCGAGCTCTGGGTTTAGCGGGCAGCAGCCAAGTGCTGAAACACCATGTGATCAGGGAGCCTTTGTAGATCCTACAAAAATACAATGTGATGGAGAAAAGATTGAAATTGTCAGTTATTTAATCTTATTTGGTTCCACAGTCAACACCATGGTGCCAGCAATCAGGAAATCAAAAGTCACGTTGCACTGAGAAAAATCCACAGTCAGAGACCTCTTCAAAGTGCTAAAGAGCAATGATGTCAGTTTAAAAACCAAGCCATGATCTTACCTGACCTAAGCCATAAGTCTTTTCTATTACTTGCTGTGCATCTGAAAATTGGACAATGACTAAGGTTGACAAAAGAAAAATCAAAGCCTTTGAGTTGTGTTGACTACAAGCACTGAATGTCCCATGGACTGGACTGTCAAATGTGTCTTGGGGAAAGTGCCATCAGAGAGCTCCTTGGAGTCAAGGATGGAGAAGCTTCCTCTCACATTGGGCATGTTCTTTGTTAGAAGGGGCCAGTCTGTGGAAAAAGACATCATGCTTGTAAAGATAGCCTAAGAGAAGCAGCTCATCAACAAGATGGATTGACGCTGTGATTGTAACGATGGGCTCAAGAGTATCAGAAATGATGAGGATGGTGCAGGATAGGGAAGGTTTCTGATCCATTATTCATAGGGTCCCAAAGAATCGTAGTTGACCCAATAACAACAAAAATACACTTACTGTGCCAACATAATCCTCTGCTAATTTGTGAGTATATATGATAGCATGTGATGTGTTATCAGACTGGTTTATTCTGTGTTCATTGTTTTCTTTTTTCTCCATTGATGAGGATACACTTTTGAATGCATGAAACTTGATTTAAACGTACACATATATAATGGTGACAAAGGAAAACACGGTGGAGTTCAGCACAGAGGCTGCATGCATGGGTAGGACGCTGACGCTGGTTTCACAGTATGAGGTATGGGTTAAAAAATAGGAACGAGTATGAGTCCTCTCCCATCACCACATAGAAGGATCTTCAAGCCTAGTCCTGGGGACATTATCTGTGCTCTCTCTCATCAAGAGATCTGAAATCAGGGTCTCAGGGCTAGATCCTTTTCCTTATCTCTGCCTGGTGATGAGGTTGATGTAGTGACGCAGCGCCGAGTAGTATCTGGCCAACTCGTCCGCAGGCACGTCCTCTCCGGGGTTGTCGGGCTTGGCGGGGTACGCCTCGGCCAGTGCGCCCAGGCACACGAGCAGAGAGACGATGAGGGTCAATCTGGACAGTCCCAGTCACTTGCTACCCAGCATAGCGGCGCCCTGGCTGCAGGTCCGGCGTGGAAGAGTGGCGAGTGCTCCGCTGTCCCGTGTGTCTCCTGGGTGAGAGCTGGCGGGTGGAGTACAGAGAGCAGGTCGCACTGCGCTTTTATGGCTCTCCCTCGTTGCAGCAGGAGGGGCCTCGGGTGATCACGCTCCAGTGACTGCCACCCCGCCACTTTCCTCCCCCGACTGGAGGAGGGCGAAGCGGGAGGACTGAGCCCTCTGTGTTCATTGTTGTTAGGTGTTTTAGAGTTGAGTATGACTCTTAATGACTCTATAAACAACAGATCTGAACCCTGTCCTATCTTGTGCCATCCTCACTAGCTCTGACATATATGAGCCCATTGCCACAGTCACTGTGTCAGTCCACCTGGTTGAGGGTCTTCCTCTCTTTCACTGACCCTCCACTTTTCCAAACATGAAGTCCCTTTCCAAGGAATAGCCCCCTACTAACCACATGCCCCACGTATGTGAGACAGAGCCTCAGCATACTTGTCTATAAGGAGCACTCTGGGTGTACTCTCTCCAAAATATATCAGTTTATTTTTTCCATAGTTCATAGAATATTCAGTATTCTCCAGCACTACAATCTGAAGATGTCAATTCTTCTATCATCCTTATTCATTGTGCAGCTCTCAGACGATGAGCAGGTGATTGGACGATGAGCAGGTGATTGGACAGACCGTGGCTGGAATCAAGAGCACTTTGGTCTTTAAACTCACATCATGACTCCTAATGACTCTGGAGAGGTCCCTGATGGCAGACTTACCCAATACTGCCTCCTGACTGCAGGTTGTTGATTGTAGATTCAAGATTAAATCACTGACAAACGTCGCTCTTTTCTCCATCCATCGTGATGTTGCTTATTGGTCTAGTGGTGAGGATTTTTGCCTTCTGGATGTTGAGATGCAATCTATATTGAAGGCTGTAATCCTTGATCTTCTGTAGTAAGCACTTTAGGTCCTCTTTCAGCAAGCAAGGTTGTGTCATCTGCATAATGCAGGTTCTTGATTACTTCCTCCAATCCTGATGCTACATTCCTAATAAACTTAGCTTTTCAAATGTTTTGCCCAGCATACAAACTAGATACATATAGAGAAAGAATATAAACTTTTCCCTATTTTATACCATGTCTGCATGACAGCTTCGTAGTTCAGTTATAGGTTTGCACGTGAGTACAATTAAGTGTTCCAAGATTCCCATTCTTCTCAATGTTAGCCATAGCTTGTTGTGATCCGCATAATCAAATACCTCTGCATAGTCAATAATAAAACAAATAGACATTCTTCTGGTATTAGATAAGAAAATGGAATATCATGATCACCTTAACTTTCTCTTTTTATGTTGAGTATCATTTCATATGTATTCCTTTTTTTATATATTCTCTAATTCAATTTCTAATTATATTCTACTTTTCTCACACTTGTTAGTCTTAACATTATTTTTCTTTTATTTAAGGTAATTAGACTTTACTCATGAACTTACATATTAAGAAAACTGTTTATTATGTATGTTGTATATGAACACTGCATGTAAAACAAGCTAAAGTTCATAAAGTATATAAAGCCACACAATTCTTTAACCAGCTCATTTTATTTTCTTTTTTTTTTATTTTTTAAATCAAGGCACAAGTAACAGAGACTGTGGTAGAGAATTATCTACATTCTTATCATCCAGAAATAAACCTAGTGATAAAATATGGTCTAATTGTTTCCAGTCATGCTTTTGGTGGTGGAAGTGGTGGTGGGTGGTGGTGGTGGAATTGAAACATTGTAACTATTTCATTGTGACATTGAATCAAAACTCTTTTAAAGCATGCAGTTTGTTGTGGGGTTTGTTTTGGGTTTTTTTTTTGTTTTTTGGTTTTTTTTGAGCATGCAGTTTTTAAAACTTGGAATGCCTTAAGTGTATTTCCTTTCTTGTAAGTGGTTCTGCAATATTTTATTAAAAAAAATAGACCAGAATTCTGTGATTTTATTAGTTTATTTAACCAATAGCCTTTCAGCTGTTTGTTATATTGGCTATATAAGCCATGCCATAATAGATGAGTGTCTTCACTGGCTAAAACTGTATCTATGCTGGTTTCAGTTTCTACAAGTAAAATAGATGTCATTCTTTTTAAAATAGATCTTGATTAGATTTAGTCACATAATAGTTTTATTCCTCTTTGTTGCCTATTATAAGGAATAAGATTTAATTTTTTTTACAAGAGCAGACAATAGAAATTTGTTTCCAAGATTTCTCTCAAAAGATACTGTGCCAAGTGTGGAAATCTGAAGAGGCAAACACTTGTATTTCTCACACTGAGGTGAGAGGAGAAAACTGTTTATAACTTAGTCCAAGATAGAAGAAAGACTAAAACTACAGCATGATGGACAGATTTACATATTTAGTGCTTTGTTGATAATTATTTATAAATTTCCTTACTCTAAATAAAAATCTGAAATATTGACTTCTAGCAGGGTGCCAAGTTAATTATTTCAAGTTAATAATAAGCAACATTGAAATGACATTATACAGGCTTGGTGAGATGTCTGAGAAAAAATGAGCTTTCAGAAACACTTTCTAAATGTGTGAGCATGACTGTAAGCACAGCTAATCAGGGAAATTAAAGCAACATGAAAAATGGTGGGGATTAATGAGCGCTGATTAAAAGAGGATAAAGTGCCCAGGGTGTATAAAGTCACTCAGTTCTCTGAGCGGGCCTGGGTGTTCCAGAAAGCATGTTTGAGTTAGCAGTAAATCTCTCAAATGAATTCTGCTAATGCCATTGAGTCCACCCATTTCCTAACTAACCCATTCATCTGTTCTTGTGTCATTTCTCCAGTATAAATGACACAGGATTGCGACATGTGAGGATCAAGCTCTGAAAGTGAGAATTCTTTTTGAGAAAGGCCAGGAAGCACATAGCACATGGTCTTGTTTTCTATATTTGGAAACTTTTTATGTAGACTACAGATGAAGAGTTAAATGGCCAGGGTATTTAGGATAATTCTAAAATGCATTCAGGCTGTGTCTCTGCTTGTTCTGTGAAGCAGTGGGATCAGATAACCTGGCAGTAATTCATGGGTGGGGATGGGAGGTAAAGCATGTTAACCCCCCAGTAAGCAACCTGATTCTGGAGAAATGTCTTGAGTGCACTTTAACTTGGAATCTCTACTTCACTTTGCTATGTAGCTGCAGCATCATCCCCACCGGGTGTTTGCAAAACAGTGAGGATGGGTAGGGGCAAAACCACAGGGCTGCACACTTTGGTGAGTTGAGGGAGAGGGTTGAGGAAATGGGAAGGATCCAAGAGAAAAGACATGGTAATGATGGGCAAAGTCCAATGGGGATTCATTTTATGAAACATAATGCATGAGATTGACTGTATGAAACACAATATGAATGAAGAATAGTATGAAAAACAATGTATACAAAGTTTGTAAGGAAACCTATCTATATCTATATAGATACTTAATATAAAATTAGACAGGATAATGGTCATGGCTGCTCTTCTGGGGACACCTGTACTTTTGGATGGTTTCATAAACTATGTGGCTTAGCTTGTTGACCATGTAATTAGTTGACTAACCACACAATGATTGTCCCACATCTTTTCTATTAACAGCCCTTGTGTTTTGTTTTAGCCCAGTCATTGCAAACAGAGGTGTTTTAGTTTGTGGGTTGTTTATAAAAGAAGTCATCTTCTTTATATATCTGTATCTCTATCTCTATATATTATTTCCAGCATATTTATCAATAGGTGGCCAACTCTGAACTAGACTGACTCATCAGACTCATGGTCTTCAGGATGCAGGAACTGAGCCATTGCCATCACTTCTGCAAGGGAAGAAAGTAAACAGTGATGGCTTTCTCCAGATTACCCTGAGCGATTTTTAAAGACAAGATACATGTAGTTCAGGGACCATGGCATACTGTAATTTTCCTTTCTCATTTCAGCATGTGTCTGTATGTTTACAAACTACTGCAGGGGAGATGAGATTATTTTTTTCTTCCAATGCACCAAGTCTTCTCCATTACATTAGCTATGTTTTCACAAGCTAGATTGTGAGGTGTAATCCTGATGATTTTCGATAGAAATAAGTCTATTGAAGCTCTGGTGGCCTAGTGGCAAAAAGCTGACTGCAATCCTGAAGGCAAGCAGTTGAAATCCACCAGATGCTCTGCTGGAGAAGGAGGGGCAGTCTCCTCCTGTACCAGTAGGATCTGATTCAATAGCGCACACACGCACACAAAATAATAAAAAAATAATTTTAAAAAAGAAATAGGGCTAGCAAGTCAACTAAGACTCATAGCGACCTCGGGAGATGAGATCTGAACCTCGTCCCGTCCTGCACTGCCCTCATGGTCTCTGATATACTCGCACCCATTGTTACCAAAACTGTGCCAATTGGTCCTGCCGAGTGTCTTTGTCTCTGACCTTCCACCTTTCCCAGCGTGGTGCATTCAGTAGCTATGAAATGCTCTTATTCCTCTTTGAAAGTTACAAATCTTCTTAGTGTATTAAAGACATTAACAAGTCCTGCAGCAAAAGCAGCATACTGAAGTCTGGTTGACAGGGATCTCATAAGTATCTGTCAATATCAGGCAGACTAGCTCCATAAACTCACCTTGAGACAGTCTAGTTGGCTAATAATCCCATGCAGACTAGAAGAGACAGAAGCTATGGCTCTTGATATATTTATAAGCTATTAATTGCTTTGGACATAATGCAAAGATAAAGTTGCCATATTGCTGGTTACTCAGATTATAAATCTTCACGTATCACTCTCTCATTGCCATTGAGCCAGTACTGACTCATAGCTGATCTTCCAGGGGGTATTAAGAGCCTGTAAATCATGCAGGAGGAGATTGCCCATCTTTCTCCCTCAGAGCTGCTACTGTATTTGAACCACCAGAGAGCGTGCTTTGGGTTTACAGTGCAAATCCCTATAAGCTGTGCCACCAGAGCTTCGTAGGTATTATTCCTGCATAGATTTATTTATTAAACTGAGATGTTTGCTGGATGAACTCAGTTGGAACGATGTGTCCCAAAGAAAGGTGCAACTGAGTTCCTGAGGCAGAGATGCTGACCTCACCTGTCCATGTCCAGGAACCAGGAGGAAGGACATAAAGGCCACCCTGAAAGAGCCTTCTAGCATCTTCCCAAGATGTGTGTCTTGAAACAGAAACTTGAAAGAAGATGTAGCATTGCTTTTTCCACCATTAGAAATGAAAAAACAGTGAATCCCATGGCTAAAGACATTCTTTATAATATTCATGTTAAGAAATTAGCCCAGACTGTAGAACTGGTATGTTGTTTCACAAAAGCAATAAACTAGAAAATGATGGGGAAAGCAGCATAGGCAGGGTCAGAATTAACGAAAAATTTGATAAACATTTCTTTTTTTAAAAAAAAAATGTTTATTGGAAAAAGTTTGTACTTTAAGCTTTTCATTATGCTGGTCAAAACATACACAATTAGACAAAGTAGTATAATGCACCATACGTAACCATGGCTTATTTACAGATTCTCAAGGGCTTGCACGTCTCTGTCTCTGACCCCAGCTGCGTTTTTCCTTTCTTCTTCAATTATTAGTGTAACAATAGTTATTTTACTGGGGAACATGAAAGCAAATTCCTAACATCATCCTTTTCAAACCTATAAGCACACCACTATATAACTCAGATAAGGATTTTTAGAGTTTTATAAAAATAACAATGCTTTTTCCAACTCCCCTCAAAATTAACCATAATCCCCCATGATATCTTCTGTTTTTAAAATTTTGTTTTTCTTTTTGGTTTGTTTGAAGAGTGATCCTAGAAAGTTGCTTTCCTTTATTTAAGAGTCTCATTTTCCTCTTGAACACTCTGGTAGTCTGGATTTTGATGTGTTTTTTTCTTGATGTTTAATGAATCACTCATAACTGAAGCTGAGATCTAGAAATGAATTAGATTCGTACAGTTTTTCTTCTTTTCTGACGAGGTAAGAATACTCTGTAGTCAAAGCCAGGTACTTCCTTTTACGTCATATGAAGTGAGACACACAGTGAGCTCAGTCCTTGGGTGCTGTTATGCTCATAATGACTCCAAGGGTCTACTGTTCAAACCCACCCAGTGGCTTCCCATCAAAAAGGCTTGGTGGTTTCCCTTTATAAAAGGTTACAGCCCAGGAATCCCGATGGGGCAACTTTAATCTACTACATGAGGATGCTGTGAGTTGAGGATCAAGTCAGTGACACCGTACGCTATTTTAATCCATTGCAAACATGATTTCAGAGTCAGGTTTCGCATCTGCAGCTCCTTCAGCTTGTTTCTTATGTCTGTTTCAAAGAGATCACATTGGGCTTTGAAAGCTGCCTTGATTTCTGCAGAACCAGATATTCCAAGAGTACTACATGCACTTCTTTTCTCAGCTCTGGAATCAGCTGTTTTCCAGGGAGCTTTGGTTAGGTTTACTGGGAGATGTGATTTGGAGATCACAGCTTGGACCCAATAATTTCTTGCCAGTGGCTTTGCCAAAGTCTTCTAAGCCTTTTTTTAGGAGATGGAGCTAGGAAATACATATTTGTTTAGAAACAGAAAATGAATCTGAATCAAAGGCTCTTACTAATAGCTCTAATTCCTATCCAAAACTGCAGTTTTTCATTAATGTCTTTGAATTTATATTTCATTTACATTGTACTTGTTTTCTCTTACCCTGACAATTTCCCTAATTACATGCTTAATTATTTATGTATGTATATAATATATATATATCTCGTATGTGTGTATGTATATATCTTGTATGCATCTATGTATATACACACACATAAAAACATGTGCTAGTGCAAATTGTTCTGTGCTTGACTATAAATTGAAAGGCTGATGGTTTGAACCCATCCAGATACCTCAACAACAAAAAGTTTCGCCTTGAAAATCCTGTGAGTACAGTTCTATTCTGTAAAATACAAGTTGTTATGAGTTAGAATCAACTTGACAACAACTGATAATTGTGTGTGTGTGTGTGTGTGTGTGTGTACGCATACATGTGCACACACACGCTGTCTCTCCATGATTGAAAGGCTAGAAGTTCACATCTACTACCCACCACTCTGGGTCCGGTAAAGATGAGGCAATCTGTGTCCATAAAGATCACAGCCTTGGAAACTCCATGGCTGCTACTTTTTGCCCAATAGGGTTGCTGAGAGAATTAAGTTGAAAGAAATTAATTTGGTGTGGTGTAAGTTTGGCCAGGCATAGACGTCTTACTGTTAGGTGCTTTGGGGTCAATTGCCATTCAGAGCGACCCTACGAACAACAGATCTTAGCTTTGCCCACGCCTGAATCATCCTTACCATCTCTGATTTGAGCAAGCCTATCCTTGGATTTACTGTGTCAATCCATCTTGTTGAAGATCTTTCTCTTTCTCTGACCTTTTTCCTTTCCCAGCATGTCTTTTTCCAAGAACTGTTCCCTCCTGACAACCTTTCCAAAGCATGTGAAATGAAGTTTTATCATCGTTGCCTATAAGGAACACCCTAGTTGCACTTTCTCCAAGACATACTTGTTTTTTTCTTTTGGTAGGTCATGGATATTCAGTACTCCAACACCACAATTCAAAGGCATCAGTTATTCTTCTATCACCTTTATTCATTGTCTAACTTTCAGAGACACCATATATGTGTTGTTGAAACAGAACCAACTCATAACTGTCCAGCAGATTTTCAGAGACTGAAAATCATCTGGGAAGAGATTGCCCATTTTTCTCCCGCAGAGCTGTGGGTGGATTCAAACACAGTCCTTTGAGTTTATGTATATGTGTATGTTTGAATTAATATTTATAAGTTCATATATACTTTCTACAGGCCTACCAATAACAGCATTGCTCAAGCATCATTCTTTTAGGGAACTCTAGTGGCTTTAGTGGTTGTGCTGCCAATCCAGAGTTGCACAGTTCAAATCCACCAGTTGTTCTCTGGAGCAAATGATGGGAAGTCCTCTCCTGTGCATGTTTACTGCCTCTGAAAACTACTGGAAGTTCAGCTAGGAGTCAGTTCTGACTCGATGGTACACAGCAACAATATGTTGTTGAATAGTTTTTTCTATTTTCTTTTTTAGTTTCAAACCCAAGATAGATATTGTGTTAACCAATTTTAGTTTTTATTATAGAACTTTTAATACAACTTTTTTAGTAACATAGGAAAGGCAGGGGGAAAAAACATATTAAGGATACGGAGTATCACAACAAAGCAATGACCCCCTTTGATTTGATGGACCATGTATACAATACATTGTCTTCCACAATTGTAGAATTATATTCTTTCTGGTCACCCCCTAGAACAATTACAAAAATGATTGTTCAGTAATTTTATAGTTATTAAATGCATATAGAAAATATTGCTTGCTGATAGTGGAAGTAAGATAGATATCAGCAACAATAACATGGCCCCCAATTTTTAGAAACCAAGAAAAAGAATTCCTTAAGCTCCATGCGTTAAGAATGAAATTACAAAAGAAATTTTAGAATATTTTTAAATAATTTAAACTAAAATTTTGCATATGATAAATTATTACCTTTTCAGTGACACTTTAAAGCAAGCGAGCTTTTCAGTTATTCATACACAACTTGTTTTATGAAGTTGATTATGCTCACGTAGTAACAATGCTCCTTCTATTTCTTTTTCTGACTCTTCTTTCCATTAATCTTTCACTCCTGTCCCTTCCTGAGTTTCTTTAATCCCTGGGTAAATTCTGCCTTTTGATCTTGTATGGTTGATTGTTCTAAGGAATGAGTACCTCCTTCATGTTACTTTTTACCTTTTAGACTTTTCTATTATTTTGCTGAAAGTTGACCCACGAAAGTGAAGTTTTATTCTAGATTCAAAGGTTGTCTAAAACCTTTCTATGCATCTTTGCTTTTCTTACCTTTCCTTTTTTCCAAACAGGGAGAGCCAATAGTTATATCTTAGAGGTCTACTTATAAGCTTTTTTTAAATGTAGTGAAAGTTTATAAAAGGGTAAGGTTTTCATTCCTTCTTGATACATATTTTCCTCCATGCCTCTGCCCCTTTCCAAGTCACTTTGTAATGCAAGTCTTGTTCCAGATTGTTAATTGTCATTCATACAATGTCTAATCATCCATTCCTTTCAGATAGTTCTCTTCATCTATTCCAATGCAGTGTTCATTATCTAGCCTGTTCTACCTGTTCTCTCTTCTATGTCCAGCCTATTTTTTATAACAGTGGTCTTATGCAGTATTTGTCTTATGTAACTGAGGTTTTTTTCAGTCAATATAATGTCTCCTAGATGCATTCATGTTGTGTAGTGTTTTACAAGTTCATTGTTTTTCAGTGCTGCATAATATTCCATCGTGTGGCTGTACCACAGTTTTTCTACCCATTCGTTTGTTGATGGTCCATTGGGCTGCTTCCATCTCTTTGCTATTATGAATAATGCTGCAATAAACATGGGTGTGCATACATCAATTTGTATCACAGCTAAGATTTCTTTATGGTATGTGAGATAGTTTGATCAAATGATATGTCTATTTCCGACTCTTTCCCATATTGGTTGTACAATGTTATGTTCCCACCAGCAATGTGTGAGAGTTCCAGTCTCTTCACATCCTCCCTAGCATGTGTTGCTTGCTTTCTTGTTAACCTTTGCTGTTGCTGCTGGAGTGAGATGAAAAGCTTTAATATTCTAGTCACTGCTCTTCAAAGTAGAATATTGTCTTTGTGGACTATGTTATGCCATTTGTCCTTGATGTCCCCAAAGACTATAGTCTTGAGGGCTTTGGTTTAGCACCCATTCCCTCAGAATGTTAGGTTATGATTAAGAACTTGCTATAATTTGGCCCTCTATTGTCTCTACTATGCATGTGGACATTGACAGCGAACTTTCAGAAGTTCAAGCTGCATTTAGAAGAGTCTGTGGCACCAGGAATATTACTGATATCAAACAGACCTTGGCTGAACACAGAGAATACCAGAAGGATGTATATTTGTACTCTTTGGACTATGCAAAGGCGTTTGTGTGGATCATAGCCAACTATAGCTAACATTGTGAAGAATGGGAATCCCATAACTAAGTTGTGCTCATGCAAAATCTACATTTAGATCAAGAAGCTGTTTTCCAAACGGAGCAAGGAACTATTGCATGGTTTAAAATCAGGAAGGGTGTGTGTAAGGGATATATCCATTCTTCATACCTGGTAACCATACAATAATATTTCTTTCTACATGGAAACTTTCTGTTAGCTCTTTACAGTGTGAACTCATACAATCTCTGTCCTTTTGTGACTGAATGATTTCATTTAGCATAATATACCCATATTATTCACCCCTGTTATTTAGTGTAATATACCCACGTTATTCACCCATTAGCCAGTGTTTCTTGAATTCTTTGTTACTCTTTAGAGCTGCATACTACGCTGTGTGAATGCACTATAATTTCATTATCTCTTCACCTGTTAATGGGAACTTAAGTTGTTTCCGGGTTTTTTTTCTATTATAAATAATGCTGCCGTGAACATGGGTGTGAATATATTTGCGTTACAGCTCTTATTTCCTTATAATATATACCTAGAAATTACTGGATCAAATGATACAAACAGTGCATTAAATTCAGTGGAAAAAATTATTCTGCTTGTGCTTTTATATCAAAATTTGATAAATGATTTTCCATCTGTCTTCCATGGAGCAGCTGGTAGATTTGAACCCCCGCTTTTGGGTTGGCAGTGCAACTCCTTACCCGAGTAGGTCACCAGAGCTTCCTACCTCATAGAATTGTGAAATGTGTCACTTGTAAGAACAGGAGCTTCACAGGGTTCCTGGCACATGGTGAGTGCTGAGTATATGGGAGGTGTTGATGACAGAAGGGTGATGAGGATGATGGCGGTACTGATGGTGGGAATGATGATGAAGACCATGATCATGAGGGTAATTACTTACACAGAGTGCAGTGGATATCTGGCTTAGAGTCTTTTATACTCTTCAGTTTTGTAGAGTTCTGATTCTTCGATACCTGATGGATGCTAGAATTTGGTAAAGTTGCTTCACATCTCAAAACGTCAATGTTCTCATCAGTGAAATGAAAATAATGTTATCTCTTTTAAGTTGAACTGAGGTTTAAATGGGTTCTGCTGAGGAAAAAAAATGCATGGCACTAGGCAAATACTTCATAAATATTAGCTGCTGTTCTCATTATTCAGAAAAGAGACACTAATAGTTCCAGTGAAAATATTTAACAAATTCCTTACTCTTCTTAAGGGATTAGAAGAAAATGGCTCATGTCATAATTAAGAGGATTTACTGAAGACCCCAGTACAAAAAATAGAAACTTTGAAAAGCTGAAATAATGGGCAAGTTTTGAAAATATCCTTTGTTGTCAGCTCTTTTGAGATTCCCTTCCTCTCTGTTAAGAAAAGAAAACTGGGTCTCCCTTGCTTTTTATCCTGTGGGGCTCTCCCCTCCATATTTCAAGGGCAAAATGCCATTCCTTGCCACCTACCTTGGGCTGACAATGCCAAAGAACTTCCTGCCACGTTGTTTTCAAGCTCTGGGTCGGCACCATAAATCTTGACAAATCCTTGGTGGAGCTGAGGATGAGTGCAAGTCATTATTACAGCTCGTATTGACTCATTCGGTCTGCATTATAATAAATACCTCTGCGGGACACTGGGCCCTGCAGACAAAGCATCATTCCGGCTTTTTTGTGTGCTCTCCCCATCAGTGAGTCACAAATGGAATGTCATAATGTGGCCATTGTATACAATTTTGAATAAATAAGTGTAACAAAGACAATATGCTGGTCCCATTTAATCTCAGCACTTAACTATGAAAACATAGCCCATTTCCCACGCTAGTGAAATGAAATGGGGGAGGCCAGCCCAGGTCTGGCTTAGGCAGGCCAGCAGGGGAACCCCTGGTGAGAGTGGAATCCAAGCAGGTCTATGGGCTCGCTCTGCCTCTACTTCCTAAAGTTTGTTTTTTGTTTTTTTGTTGTTTTTTTTTTTTCTAAAGTTTGTTTTTTTAACTGCAGTGTGATGCAGTGAACATCAGGAATTTAGGAGTGTTTCTGCCACTCAGTATCTTTTGGTTTCTAAATCACAGAAGACTCGGGCAGGAAGCATAAGCTAGAAAGGGAGAAGTTGAGTTACAGGCTTCAGGTAAGGTTCAGTCCAGTTAGAGTTAGGACTTTTAATTGTTTCTCTGCATATGTTTCTCCATATGATTTTAAGTTTAGGGTTCAGGATGGCATTGAGTGGTTTATGAGGTTGACTGTTCGTATGTTCTCTCTCTTATATGTTGGGAATAAGTATGCGTTCTGGCTTTCAGTGTGTTTGGAGTAACCTCGATTTAGTGCTCATCTCTGACCATATGTTTCTACAAAGGAATTGCACCAATCCGCTGAGACCTAGCTGTTTGCATGCATGGAAGGCTAACTTTTCAGACTCAATAGTTTGCTCTTATGAGTACAGCACTTGTGTGTCAGATGCTGTACTTGGATGACTTGCATGTTGCTATGATGCTGGAAGCTATGCTACTGGTATTTTAAAATAGCAGCAAAGTTATCCATAGTAGACAGATTTCAGCAGAGCTTAAGACTGAGATAGACTAAGGAGGAAGATAGGCCATCCACTTCTGAATTAACAGGCTTTTGAAAACCCTATGAATAACAGAAGAACATTGTTAGATATAGTACTGGAAGTAAAGTCTCTCTGAAGAGAAGACACTAAAAAATGAGTAGAAACAGCTGCAAAACTAACAGTGGACTTCAGCATATCAGAGGCAGTAAGGATGATATAGTGTGGGGTGGGGTTCAGATAACGTTGTTCATAGGGTTGCAGTGAGTTGTAGGTGACTCAGTGGCCTCTAATAACAACTTCAGACTCACCTGGTCTGCCTGAAAGGAAGGTAGATTCTTGAACATAGAAGATGATGTCTATACCAACAGAAGGAAGAGTAGATGTCTAAGAGAAACTTCTATGGAGTGTATTGAGCCTGGAACTCTTAAGAAATAATCAGAAGCTGAGTTGTTTGGACCTGGAAGGGGATCAGAGATGTGATAAGCACAAATTCTGAGCTGCTTCACCTTTGTGAGAAGCTCTGGTGGCATAGTGTGCTGCACTGCTGAACAAAAGGTCTGTGGTTCGAATACACAAGCTGTTCCTCAGGAGAAAAACGAGCAGTCTCCTAACATTACAACTTACAACCCTGGAAACCCAAGTCAGAATCAATGTGTAGTGCACCAGATTTCTCTCCCCCGTCTCCTGTCTGTGTAGAACATTCTGTATAGCTCATTTGTCAAGACACTTGCGCTTCTTTGAATTCTGTTTTTCTCTTTTACTATTTTACGTTGGTTACTAATAAGCCTTAGTTTTGAGCTGGCAGGTAGAAAATTAACACAAAGCCAATGTATACCTTGCTCTCACGTGTAGAATAGGAGAGAAAATCATCCCAATTTAAGACAAAATTTCCATCTGGGAGTCTAGTATGCTGTAGCTGAAAGACTCAGCCTTTAGGGAACTGAGACAGAGAGATGATCAGTCTCCTGGACACCAGGACCCATGAGAACGATGGCCTGTGGTACTAGCTGGCTCACCCATTGCATCACTTTGCTCAGGACCCACTGTTTGCGTCCTTGAACTCTGCTCCATCCAGTGGTGAGTAGCAGTGGCGGTGATGACCCCCACCTCTCTCCATTTTGTTCATGACTTTCGCTTTGTGCCTGTTTTGGAGGCTGCTGTTGGATTACTTTCGTATGCATTCATTTCTTTCTCTTTTAGTCCATGACTTTTTAATGTGGGTGACCTGGACTCCTCTCTGGCTCCCACCTGGGCTTCTCTTTGAACCTCAGTTTTATCTGCTTTGTGAGTTAACTCTGAGCTACTAGAGAACCTTTCTATCTGTCCCATAGTTTCCAGTCTGCAGACCATCCCAGATAGAGCTGATAGTATCAGTGTCCATCCGCCTGCCAGCCCTCTCTAGTGTGAGGGTGCAAGGGTGGTGCAGTGAATGTGCACGGAGGAAGAGCGGATGTTGCTTATAGGTGGTAAAAATATCTCCAGCACATGGTGAAGAATGGGGAAAGTCACCTTCCTGCTGTTTCGGGAGAGGGTGCTTCATAAATAAAGTATATGTAATTCATCTGTAAGAACTGAATTGTGCTTCTCCAAGAGCTTTGGAGGAGGTGACTACAAAGGTCAGCCTTGCTGCTGAATATGTGACCCCCTGCACCTGCAGCATCAGCACTGCCTGGGGTCAGGGGAGAAATGCAGAGTCCATGGCTTTACCGAGATCCTGTAAATAGTATCTACATTTCAGTAAGACTCCCGGGTCTTTTGTGAGCATGGTGGGTTTCAGCCTTGGCGGCATGTTGGAATGACTGGAGAACCTTAAAAAAATTTTACAGGTGCCTTGATCTTATTCCCAGAAGTTCCTGGGTGGTGCAAATGGCTAAGTGGCCATCTGCTTACTCATTGACAGTGATTGATTCAAACCCACTCAAATGCATCTTGGGAGAAAGGCATGGAAATATCTACAGCCAAAAGTAACAACCACTAAAGACCCTGAGGAGCAGTCTTTACTCTGCAATCTGATCATCACAAGTCAGGGTTAACTTGATGGAGCATGTTCCCCAAATGATTCTCCCATGCAGTCAATGCGGAGAATCCACCGTAGCTCTGCATTTGTATCTCAGCACTGGGGGAGTGGCATGGTGCGTATCTATGGTTAACTTGTCTGCAGGTGGTCAAGTAGGGTAGCTAAAGGCATAGAAGAACGTGTGAGGCTGGAAAGAAGTCTAGGTGGATAGTGAAGCATCAGGGGTCAGGCAACTAGGTGATAGGAACTGTGGGAAGCTAAAGGCAGAGGAGTGGAATGAACAGCCTCACATTGGGAAGGAGGCAGCATGGCCCATCAGAGGGCATTTCATGTGTTGTGAAGTGATCAGCCAGATATCCAATGGGCAGGGTGGTCTACTGCAGAATCTAAGTGTGGGGCTTCTTGTTCAAAACACTGGACAAAGGACCTAACATAGTGCTTTGCTCTCCCTCCTGTATTCTGTCATTTATGTTATTGGTTCTTTAATGTCCTGCTCCCTTTGTTCCAAAGATAATGAAGATCCTGACAGGCACCTCTAGGTCCTGCTTTCTCATTTAAAAGAGTGCACAAGGCACTGGCTACTGGCCCCATTTTCCCACTAGCCGCTGGGCTGTAGCACTAGATCAGCACTATATTCCAGCTGAGATAGGGTCACTCACGGGTCCCATAGTGGACAGGCGACCCCAAGAGAGGTAGCCTTCATTCTAGGGCATGATGGATGCCTGGTTCAGGATCGAGTAATAGGCTCATCTGTCCACACTAGGTGGACAGGCTCATCCTAAAATGCCATGCTTTGTTCATGCCTGCTCCCAGATCCCTGCCAGGGCAGAGCGGTCGGTCCTGAGGTCACTGGGCAGAGAAAAGGGATCAGAGAGTGGAGAACCACTCAGCAGAAGTATGGTCCCTTGTGAGCTGAGACCCCAGGGTCAGGAGCATGCTGCAAGGTCCCAAAGACTGTCCTTAACTCAAGGACAAAATTAATTAAGAAATTTAGGATGACCCTGTCCACAGAGCAGTGAACCCTAGTGTGGTGCCTTCCATGGGTTTTAAAAACCACAGTCATTCTGCTGCCTCTAATTTCCAGTTAAGGACCCCACTAGCTCAATGTTTAACACGTTGCCGCACACTTTTTAAATTGACGACCGTGCTTAGAAACACATTTGCCATCATTGGCGGCAACGTGTTAAGCACCTGGCTTAATCCAGATATCAGTGGTTCAAACCCACCAGCAGCTCCACAAGAATAAACACCTGGGGGGGGGGGGTTAGTGGTGAAGATTAAAGACCTGGAAATCAGCTTGGGTACAGATAACAGCCTGGGAAATTTATGGGGTGGTTCCACTCTGTCCTACAGGGTTACTTGGAACTGGAATTGGTTTAATGAGACATACCAACAACAACAACTTAGAGTTGGAAACTCTCTCCCCCTACCCCTACCTTGCACTTATTTGAGAGGTGAAAAAACTACTCCAGTAGACCATATGTGCAGATAAATGGGCCTCGCAAGAGCATCCCTGTCCATGGAGAGAAGTATTGCCCCCTCATGTGCATCTTCCAGTTGGAAGCCATACTGGGTGTAGAAGAATCCTCTAAGAAACGGACCATATATTTTGGTGGTACCGATAAGAAGCAAGGGCTGGCAGTGGTTGAATGATTAGATGCTAATATAATCCTGTGGTCCCCTGAGAAGAGGAAAGTGAATGTGAGGGGAGGACAAGGCTTATGGGAGAGACAGCCTTCTTGTCAAAGCCAGACAGGGAGGCCATGTTTCCAGGGGTTAGATGGACAGCGTGGAAATAGCTGGTCTCGTATCACTTTATGTAAATTCCAAACCAGAGGGCTGATCTCCAGGTGAGGTCAGCTCCAGGAATAAGATGTGGAATAACTGCTCATGGTGGTAAAAGTGACTAAGTTGAGGCTCCGCTGGGAAGCTGCAGGTCCTCTAAAGAAGCAAGACATGTTTTGATTTCCTGACTGCTGGTTACCATGGGTGTTTCTTGTGAATCCAAGTAAGATGAAGTCATTGAAATATTAATCTCTTCTGCATCTATCATGAGGTTGTCTATTGACTCAGTGAGGACAGTTTTTGTTTTCTTGATGTTAAGATGTAATCCATATTGAATGCTATATATCTTCTGCAGCAAGCATTTATTTATTTATTTTCTACAAGAGTACTGAAGTGCAACGACATCAGGCTGGAGACTAAGGTGTGCCTGATCCAGGCTATAGTCTTTGCAATTACATGCTATGCATCAGAGAGTTGGACAGTGAATAGGGATGACAGAAAGAGAATTGATGCCTTTGAGCTGTGGTGCTGGAGAAGAGTGTTGAATATACCATGGACTGCTAGGAGAACAAACAGGTTTGTCCTGGAGAGGGTGAAGCCAGAATGTTCCCTGGAGTCAAGGATTCTGAAGCTTGATCTGACATACTTTGGGCATGTTGCAAGGAGAGACTGGTCCTTGGAGAGGTACATCATGCTTGGGAGAGTAGAGGGACGGTAGAGGAGAGGAAGACCCTCGATGAGATGGATCGATTCTGTGAGTGGAATGGTGGGAATGAATGTGTTTGAGACAGCGAGGTTGGCATAGGATAGAACGGCGTTTAGGGCTCTTGTACATAGGGTCGCTATGAGTCGCAAACGACTCGATGGCATGTAACAACAACAAACAACAACTAGATTCAAATACAAATTCAAACAAATTATTTCAATTTCCCTCATTCCCCATCCACCAAATTGTACAATCTCATGATTAAATCTCCTCTTCCCCTGCACATCCTCATTGCTCTGCTTCCAACCTCTCCCACCCCTCTTGGATCCTTATACTCATTCTACAATAATGGTTTTATATAACATTTATCCTTGTAGGACTGAGCTAGTTCACTCGGCATAATGCTCTCCAGTCCCTCACTGTAAGTTAAGTAATAATTTACAAAACCATTACTCCTGCATGCTGCATAGTATTCCACTGTGTGACTGTACCATCGTTTCTCAATCCATTTGTTTGGAGTTGGACATTTGGGTGCAGCCTTATGACCTCTTTCAGTAAGTAAGGTTGTGTCTCTGTGTAAAGCAGTTGAGTCTTCCTCTGATCCCAATGCCATATTTTTCTTCATAAAGCTTAGCTTCTTGATTGGCTTGCTCAGTAAACTGATTGAATAGGTATGGAGAAAGGATACATCCCTAACACACACCTTTCTTGATTTTAAACCTTACCGTAGTCCTTTGCTCTGTTCAGACAACAGTCTCCTTGTCTAGGTATAGGTTCCATGAGCACAAATGTTCTCTCTGGAATTTCCATTGTTCTCAGTGTTAGCCATAATTTATTGTGATCCATGAAGTCAAACACCTTTGCATAGTTAATACAACACAGATAGCCATCGTTCTGGTATTCTCTACTTTCAACCAAGATCCATCTGACGTTGGCAGTGATATCCCTTATGTCATACTCTTTTCAAAAGCCAGCTAGAATTTCTGGCAGTTCTATATCTATATGCTATTCTAGCTGGTTGGGGTTTTTAAATAATGTTTAGCAAGATTTTGCTCAGTAATTTTCACATTCTGTTGGATCACCTTTGGAATGGGAACATATGGAGGGAGATCTTTCAGTCAGTCAGCCAGGTGGCTGTTTTCCATATTTCTGTTGTGCATGCTGTCATGTACCATTCAGTTGCTTGTAACTCATAGAAAACCTGTGTACAACATCTCTGAATTCTGCTATCCTGTGCCAACCTGATTGTCTCTGACACACCCTCCCCATTACCCAAGACACTAAATCAATCTATCTCATCGAAGGTCTTGAGGTCAATTTCATGGTGCTAACAACAATGATTAACTCACTCATTGCTGTCAAGTTGGAACCAAGTCATGGCTGGCTGGCTGGCCTTCCAGCAGGTTTGCGGTAGCTGTGCTCCCACAGGAAGAGTTGCCCATCCTTCTCCGATGCAGCCGCTGGTAGATCCAAACTGCCTGTGTTTGGATTGGCAGTATAATTCCTTACCTACTAATCAAGACTGGGCTAATTTTATTAGCTAAGTCAGCCACCATGTATCTGTCAGTTTGTCATCCTGTGGTGTTTTGAGTGTTGCTGTGATGCTAGAAGCTGTCTATGTCACTGGTATTTCAAACATTAGGAGAGTCACCCAGGTAGACAGTTCTCATGGGAGATTCAAAGAGAAAGAAGCAGGACTGGTAATTCACTTTAAGAGCAAGGGTGTCAGTTTGAAGAATAAGGTGTATCTCATCCAAAGCCATGATATTTTCAGTTGCTTCCTATGTAGCTGAAAATTGGACAGTGAATAAGAAAGACTGAAGAAGAATTGTTGCCTTTGAACTGTGGTGTTAGAGAAGAGTACTGGATCTCCATAGAATAAATCTGCCTTACAGGAAGTACAGCCATTGTGCTCCCCAGAGTCCAGAAGAGTTAAAACTGTATCTCACGTACTTTGGGCATGTTGTCAGAGGGACCAGTTCCTGGGAAAGGGTATCGTGTTTTTTACATAATGTAGAAGGTCAGAGAAATAGAGGAAAACCCACAACTAGATAGGTTGACATACTGACTGTAGCAACGAGATTTGAGTATGGTCTAGATTATGCAGATGGCACAGAATAGGGCAATTTTCTGATCTGTTGTAATGGCACCGCTGTGAATTGCAGTCAACTAACTACACATACTGAAGTACTCAGCAAGTTTTTTGATTTTTAGAGGTGAGAAAGAAGGAATCCAATATAGGAAAGTTGAATTTTTTTTTAATTTAAAAAAGGACAGTTATTTAATCAATCTTGTTGATTCAAAACAATTCAGTAAGCATGCTTATTTGCATTTCAAGGCAAATCCCACTAAAATTTCCTCACTGCCTTTTAGTCAAGATCTTTGCATCACTGTTCATAAAGCGAGATTATTCCATAGCTTTCTTTCTGATTTGCACTCACTTGGTCAGGCTCTCTGTCAGTATATTTCATAAAAGGAACGTGAACTACTCCCCCTTTTTCCTGTGAGCATAAACAGCTTAACTATTTTAGGATGTGAATCATTAATGAAATTACTCAGACGTGGTCCTTTGGGGGGGGGCAAGTGGACAAGTGGGTGGGTCAAGGCCATTGTATTGCCTTTTGTGTGGCTTGAACACAAGATGTTACTCTCTCCTGCCTCCTCATCCAATGTGGATTAATGGGGTGGCTATAGAATTAAGTGAGGAGGCAGCCTCAGTGTTGGATTTCAATGTGGGTTTAAGCAGTCATTCATCAAGCATTGGCTCTTGATAGCTTCTAGGCCTCAGTTAGTCCAAGGTGTGCAGGTGCACATGGAGGACAGGGAAGTACCTTCCAGCCCCACGGAGATCCTGTCCTATCTAGATCTGGATCCATAGAGAATGGTACAATGTATATCAAGTTGTCGATGCTAAGAGCCATCAAGTCAACTACGATTCATAGCAACCCTGTTACGAACAGGTCAAAACCTTGCCCCACCTTGTGCCATCCTCATAATCTCTGGCATGCTTAAGCCCGCTGCTGAAATCACTGTCAATCCATCTCATTTAGAGTCTTCCTCCCTTTCACTGACCATCTCTCTCTCCAGCATGATGTCTTTCTCCAAGGACAGGCAACTCCTGATAACATTTCCAAAGTATGCGAGTCGAACATTCACTGTTTTTTACTGGTGTTTTTTTGCCCCTAAGGCACACCCTCGTTGCATTATTCAGTTGCTTTCTGTGCATGTGAAAGTTAGGCCATGCGTAAAGGAGCCTGAAGAATAACAGATGCTTTTGAATTGTGGCGTTGGCAAAGAACATCGAAGATGATGAAGAGAGTGTAGGGAAGACTGAGGTTCTGATCTGTTGTTCAGAGTCGAGTCACTGTGAGTTCTAGTCAACTTGATAGCACCTAACGCACCACCACCACCACCAAAAGCCCAACCAACCTAATCTGCAGAGCAGGATCAATGCCAAATTCGAGGTCTACTATCTATGGATAATCTTTCATTTTCTTTTGGTGTTTCAGTAAAATCTATAAAAGGAGAAAGATTCAAGGTTCAAATGTTTTACATGTCTATCCTGTGCCTTTTTTTTTTTTAATCACTCTGTGATGCCCATTGAGTTAAACAGCAGCAAAGAGTTCTCCGAATGAGAAACCCCAAGATCCCCTGGGAGTCTTATCCACGGCCGCTCCCATCCCGTGTGATTGTTCAGGGCCAGGCTTCCAGGGGAGGCAGTGTGAGCACATTCCTCATTTTGCTCAGCAAAGCCCCTGTCAGATGATAGCAGGCGGCCAACTTTAGGGGAGGCCTTCTTGAAATCCCATCATCACTTCCCCGCTCGTCCATCCTCAACCTGTGGTTAGTAGGAAGGGAGGACTGGGTTATTTCAGTCCAGGGATGCTCACAGCAGTTTTTCTTCCCACTTCCCGGATTCTCTTTCCCTGGAGAACCCAATTTGTTTCACACATCTTGACCTCTCTCTTCCTACAAATGACTGCCGGGATTCTCTGTGGAGGCGGTTCCCTCTGCGCCATGTTTGGCCCCCGGGCCAGCCCACCAGGCCATGGAGCCTCTGAGCTATGAGGTCAGCCTCGCTGCTGGGCCCAGCTGGCTGGAGGTGTGTTTTATGAAGTTCAACCCTGCACCCTGGGCCATAAATACACATTGTGCACATAAATGTACAGCTAACATTGCCCAGACCCCTCCGGAGAACCATGTTAATAAGCAGACAGTAAGTCTTTAAAATATGGAAAAGCAGTTAATCTTTCCGATGGCAAATCCTCTGTGGGGGGTTGTTTTCCTCCTGCATTTTAGCTGCACACAGGACTTTTCATCTTTTTGGGCTTTGGAAAGAAGGAGGGGAAGTTTGCTATAGGGATTTGTTGAGCGCTCTGGGGAAGCCTTCAAGCAGGAGGGTGAATGTGTTAAACAGCAGCGTCTTGTGTCTGCTGTCATTAAGCATCTTTATCAAGTGTTCATTCAAGGGATGCCTTCAAGGACCATGGGCACTAATACTTTCCGTACCAGACAGTACGATTCCAATCCCCATCAAGACGCGTCCTGATGCTGGTACAGAGCCACACGGAGCCTGGCCTCTGGAAGCTCATAGCGGTGGCTCTGACCCTCAATTCTGCCTTCTATTAGGAGCGCTGGCAGCACAGTGATTAATAGCTGTTGGTTGTTAACTCAAAGGTTGGCAGTTCAAATTTATCAGCTATTTCTGTGTAGAAAAATGAAACAGTCTGGCTTAGAAACCATATAGGCTAGTTCCACTCTACCCTATAGGGAGCTCTGATGGCCAAGTTCATAGAGAATTGGCCGCCTAAGTGACTGGGGCAATTGGGATGAGTGTGTCAGAGACAATGAGATTGGCACAGGACAGAGCAGAGTTTAGAGCTGTTGTACATAGGATCACTATGAGTCGCAAGCGACTTGATGGCACATAACAACAACAACAACAAACCCACAGGCAGTTTGAATCCACCAGTAGCTCTGAGGAAGAAAGCTGGGCAGTCTCCCGCATGGTTTAATGTCTGTGAACCCTCTGGCGGGTCAGTGATGGCTTTGTTCTGAGTCAATGGCAATGATTGTTGAGTGAACCCACTCTGTTCTAGAGAGTCACAGTCAGGAGCAACTCTTTAACAGTGGGTTTGGGTTCTTCACCCGGTTCTCTGCAAAGTTACCTCGTAACCTAGTGTTTCCTCATCTGGAAAGTAGCTGTAATTGTGTCGTCATATGGCTGCTGTAAGATTGACTTGACCTCCTGAGTCCCAACGTCCCCTTCTGTACAAAACAAACACAAACCCCAGCAGAATGCCTTACCCATAGCATTCGTAACACTGTTATTTAATAGTTACCATAAAAATACATGGGTGCATTCTCCTTATGAGGAAGTTCAGTGCTAAAGATAAAGTTCACATTCCCCTTGACCACTATTCCATCATAGTTCCTTCTCCAGAGGGAACCACTGTAAGTTTGGTGTGTATTCTCTAGATTTACTCTTATAGAAGAATAGATGTGCCTACTTTTAAATTCCAAGTACTTGCCAGGCTAGTTATTCTATAATCACAGAAAAGAAAGGCTTAGAGACCAAGTTTAGATGACCAGTCAGATGGTTTATTGAATTAACATAAAACATGCAGCAAGCACTAAGAGGGGAAAGGACACCCCCCCACCCCAATATATTGAAATCCACAACATCCATTTATCCTCTCCCCTCCCTGCTTGCTCTCACGCTGATTATGAGGCGTGGAAGGACCAGGCTTGAAGGTGGAGTACCCAGACCTCAACCACACTCGCTTGCAGAGCTACAAGGACAAATTTATAGCTGTGTTTACTGGCTGCGCAACCAGGTCCTTTGCATGCATGTGTCCCAGGCGGAGAATGAGCATGGTTTACAGACTGATTTAAGGATGACTTGGATAAAAGATAGCAATCTAGAGAGGACTTAATCTAGGTCTAACCTTCTTAGCCTGCCTTCTTATCTACAAAAGACACTTCATAAGTTTTTTTTTTTAATGTTGTATTTCACTTACATAGGCTCTGCTGTATTTACTCTTCCTATGTCTACCAAGTTCCTAATTTACTTGCTTTCTGTACTTAATCCATGTGGTAAGTTTTGTCCACCCTATTCAGTATTCAGTATGTTTTCATGTTCTAATAGTGTTGTTCTTTGATCTGGTACAAGTAGACCATCAATTGGAGACAGTTGTTTCATCACTCAGGTGGTTTCCATCCCTCACACCCACATCCAGTGTCAATGGGCAGTACTACCAAGAGCATCCTTTTATAGGATTTCTGAATACGAGTTTCCTTGGGGAGTCCACAAAAAATACTACTACTAAAATTTTAGGTTTTATTGACATGTTAATTCTTCTAACCCATAAACAAAGGTATCTTTTCATTTATTTAGGTCTTTTTAGTATTTTTTAGTATTTCTTCAGCAATACTATACTCTTTTCAGAATAATTTCTGCAAGTGTTATTTGAAACTTTTGCCTGCGTTTCAAAAAGTCACTGGATCAAGGGTCATTTTGAATGATTTACTTTTTTAAATCTATTACTTTTTATATTGGCAATTAGGCTTAATGTAGAGAAAGAAGTGGCCCTCATTTTCTGCTTCTTGTTAGTTTCTCTGTCAGATTACTTAATAGTGGCAGGTTTTTGAATCTCCATTCATGATCTCTGCCCCATGGTCTCCTGAGACCTGAATTCTGTTTAAGTGGAAATTCTTCACAGTCTTCACTTCTATCAGGATGAAGAGTGAAAGGGAAGTCATTAGCCCACCCTAAAATAACTAGATAACCTTTTGCAAGAAATAGCTAGTGTCTTCTAATATTCTTTTTAAAAAATCTGCCACTTTTCCATTTTAAAAATTATCTCTATATAGGAAGGAGGAGTGGCATCCACTTCCATAATAGCTTGCCCTATGAACCTGGAGAGAGGATGAAAGACACCCAAGCATTGAGGGCTCTCCTTCATAGGGTCGCCTGTGACTTAACAACAACAGTGTATAAAAACCCAACTGATTTTTTACCTTGCCATTGTATGCTACCTTTTGGGGGAATTAATTATGTCTACTTTTGTGGATTCCTTGATATTTTCTGTATAAAGCATCATGCCACCTTTCTCCCTTGGAGCATCTGGTGGCCTTGAACCATGTGCCTTCAGGATTGCACACAGCTTCTTGCCACTAGGATACTAGCTCTCCATTCAAAAACCATTATTTCCAGGCAGTTTCTCTTTACACTCTTCAGTAAGGTTTCTTTTCCATAAGGGGATGCCTTTATAAGATTTCTTCTTAAATTGTTGTTGGGTGCTACAGAGTTGACTACCACTTATAGGGACATTAAACAATAGATCAAAACAGGTTCTTATCACACACCATCCTAACATTCTCCATCATATTCGAGCCCACTGTTGTACAGACTATGTCAGTCTTGTTGAAGGTCTTCCTCTGACCAGCATAATGTCTTTTTCCAAGTAGATTCACCAGCTTTGCCTCTCAGGAGTACCCTGGGTATACTTCCTCCAAGACAGATTTTTCTTTTTCCTTGGTCTTCCTTATTTATTCTCCAACTTGCCTATGCATACAAAGCAATTGAAAAGATCATGGTTTGAGTCAAGTATACTGTAGTCTAGACATCCTTGTTCTTCTGCACTTATAAGATGGACTGCATTAGACAAATATGTTGTCAGGGACCTCTTTACCTTTCTTGATTGCTGCTTGCATACGTACTGATTGTGGGTCTAAGCAAAATTAGATAATGGACAGCTTTGATCTTTTCTCGAGTGACAAGGATTGATACTGTTCAATAATTTCTGTATTGGATCACTTTTTTTTTTTTTTGGTATGGGAGCAAATATGGATCTTTTCCAGCCAATTGGCCGGGTTGCTATCTTCTAAATTTCTTGAACTAGTGAGCACACCCTGGGCTGTATCTGTTTGTCAATACACCTCAACTGTCATTCCATCAATTCATGAAGCCTTATTTTTGCTAATGCCTTCAGTGCAGCTTGGACTTCTTCCTTCAGTACCATTGGTTTTTCATCATATGCAACTTCCTAAACAGCTCAATATTCTTGGTTTTGTACTTTGAAGTAATTCTTGTTTACTCTCTTCCAAAGTGGATGTCACTGATCATCTGATTTCTTGCCAATACAATAATTTCATTATTATGGGTATAGTGAATTATACAGAGACCTATTGCTATGTGTTTGCACAGGAGAAAGGGGAGCTGGAGTTAAGGCAGAGGTTTTTGAAAAAACTAGTTTAGTGAGGCAATTAGAATAGTACCTGGTTCAGAGTGGTCATAGTTACTAGGGACGACAGTTCTAATGATTCAGACATTGAGGAAACACCTGTTCTCCGCTTTGGATGAGAAAAATGAAGATAATTGTAGGATAGTAGATTAAAAGGCATTGGGTATTTGTAGAAAGAAAAATGAGAATTGTTTCCTATCTTCACAATTTTCCACAAACAAGATTTTCCTTGATTTTGGTAAACTCTAATGATATGACCGCAGGCCCATACTTCTGAGACAAGGTACCTGTTTTGATGGTGGGGGAGGCTGCGTCTCCCCAGCTCCCATCCCTCTTCCTTACTCCTCTGAACTCTCACGCAGCAGTCAGCCTCCTAGCCTTGCTCAAGGATTTTACAGAGTTGAACCAATCTGGTAACAGAAAGGTGAATGAAGGTAAAACAGAGAAACTGGCGATTTCATTTGCTACTATGTTCCTTCTGGTAAAAAAAAAATCGTGGTGGTGGTGGTTGTTATGTGCCGTCGAGTCACTTGCGACTCATAGCGACCCTATGTACAACAGCCCTAAACTCTGCTCTATCCTGTACCAATTGCACCGTCTCCAACACACCCACCCCAATCACTGAATCAATCCACCTCATAGGGGGCCTTCCCCGTCTGCACTCTCCCTCCACCCTACCAAGCATGATGTCCCTCTCCAAGGACCCGTCCCTCCTTGCAACATGTCCAAAGTATGTCAGACAGAGTCTCAGAATCCTTGGCTCCAAGGAGCAGCATGGTTTGACCCTTTCCAAGATGAATCTGTTTGTTTTCCTAGCAATCCATGGTATTCTCAATACTCTTCTCCAGCACCACAGCATCAATTCTCCTTCTATCTTCCATAGTCATTATCCAACTCTCTCATACATAACAAATGATAGCGAACACCATGACCTGTATCAGGCGCACCTTAGTCTCCACAGAGACACCATTGCTCTTCAGTACTTTGGAGAGGTCCCTAACAGCAGACTTTCCCATGGCAGTACGTCTTCTAATTTCCTGGCTGCTGGTGCCGAGAGTGTTGACTGTGGAGCCAATCGGTCCAGTGGTGAGAATCTTTGTCTTCTTGACATTGAGCCTCAATCCATATTGGAGGCTGCAGTCCTTGGCCCTCTGCAGCAAGCGCTTCAGGTCCTCTTCAGTTTCAGCAAGAAAGGTTGTGTCATCTGCATAACGCAGATTGTTGATAGATCTTCCACCAATCTTGACCCCACATTTCTCCTCATAGAGCCCAGCCAGGTTGAAAAGGTATGGAGATAGGACACGTCTCTGATGTACGCCCTTCCCAATTCTGAACCATGCAGTGTTTTCTTGCTCTGTTCTGACGACTGCCTCTTGGTCCAAGTACAGGTTTCTCATTAGCACAATCAAGTGTTCTGGGATTCCCATTCTTCTCAGAGTCAGCCACAGTTTGTTATGATCCACACAGTCAAACGCCTTTGCATAGTCAATGAAACACAGATATACATTCCTCTGGTATTCCCTGCTTTCAGCCAAGATCCATCTAACATCAGCTACAATATCCCTAGTACCACGACCCCTTCTAAACCCAGCCTGGACTTCTGCCAATTCTCTGCTGATATGTTGTTCCAGTTGTTTTTGGATAATCTTCAGTAGAATCTTGCTTGCATGTGAAATTAATGATATTGTTCTATAGTTTCCACACACTGTTGGGTCACCCTTCTTTGGGATGGGAACAAATATAGATCTCTTCCAGTCAGTTGGGCAGGTGGTTGTTCTCCAGATTTCTTGACACAACTTGGTGAGCACGTCCAGGGCAATATCTGTTAGCAAAAAATAAGGCCCCAGGAATAGATGGTATACCAATTGACATATTTCAGCTATTTTCTTCAAAGCAGCTTGAACAACTTCCTTCATCACCATAGGCTCTTACTCATACGTTATTTCATGAAATTCTTCTGGGTCTGTCAATTCTTTTCATCTTCTTTTAATACTTCCTGGATCATTTCATATGCTGCCTAAAGCATCCTTGATTATAGCAACTCGAGGTTTGAATTTGTTCTTCAGTTCCCTGAGCTTAAGAAATGATGAGCGAGTTTGGCCCTTTTGATTTTCTGACTCCAACTCATTGCACATTTCATTGTAATATTTAGGGATAACTTATTTCACTGCCTGAGTAATGTGAGACGGGAGGGGTCATCAAATTTATTTCAGTTGGACTAGATATATATGAATCCATAAATTTAATTTCTGTATAGCCTTAGAGTCTACAGAGCTTAGAATATAAGAAGATTTGAACCTTCTCAACTATTGTCAATGTCCTTCACGAATACTGTGCCTCTATTATAGCCATATCCTTTGTGTGTACAGGGCAGGGTACCTATCACAACAAGATGACATAGCTAAGTGTCATTAAAGTAAGAATTGAAGAAAACACCTACAAGGAAATCATATGAAAATTAGACACCGGAGACGCCAAAAAGCCTATCTACACAGCAATTCTACAGGATGCATCACCTTTGACCGAGAAATATTGCGACTAAACTTCAGAGACACTGATCCCAACATAAGGAACTACCATCGGCTGGTGAAAGGGAGATAGATGTGAAGGGAGGGGGTAGAAGTGGATGGATATCCTGTGGCATCTTGAAGCAGGAAATAAGTGCGTAAAGGTGCATGTGAGAAAGGCAGGGACAACACTGACACTAAATTTAACTCCGCAATAAGGGATATACCTTTAACTTGCTGGTCTGTCTGATACAGACTAGGAAGAAGGACTGGCCATCCACTTCTGAAATAGCAGGACTCTGAAAACCCTATGTACAACAGAACACATTTAGATAACAGAAATGGCAAAGGAGGTTGATTTTTCAAGTATGGAAATACAAAGGAAGAGGAACAGTTGTAAGCAGACACTGGTGATTGGGACATGGAATGTGAGAACCATGAATGTAGGAAAATTAGATATTGTTAAGGAAGAAATGGAACGCATAAATATTGACATACTAGGCATTGGTGAGATGAGATGGACTGGCATGGGGCATTTTGAGTCGGATGACCATATGATATATTACTCTGGAGATGGAAAAAGTGAGGAAAAATGGAGTTGCTTTCATAGTTAAAGTCATTGCTAGATCTGTCTTGAAGTACAATATTGTCAGTGACAGGATAATATCTATACGCATACAAGGAAGTCCAGTGAATACTACTATCATTCAAATATATGCACCAACAACCAGAGCCAAGGAAGAGATAGAAGATTTTTACCAACTTTTACAATCGGAGAGTGATCGAACATGCAACCAAGATGCATTGATAATAATGGGTGACTGGAATGCAAAAGTCGGGAACAAAGAGGAAGATTCAGTAGTTGGAAAACATGGACTCGGTGACAGAAATGGAGCGAGAATGATCGAATTTTGCACAATCAATGACTTATTCATAGCAAATACATTTTTTAAGAGGCATAAACGCAGGTTATATACCTGGATTTCACCCGATGGCATGCATAGGAATCAGATCCATTACATCTGTGGAAAGAACCGCTCGAGAAGCTCAATATCAGCTCTGAAAATTAGGCCAGGAGCTGATTGTGGAACAGACCACCAACTACTCATATGCAAATTCAAGCTAAAGCTGAGGAAAATTAAACCAAATCCAAGGCAACCAAAATATGACTTTGAGTCTATCCCACCTGAATTTCAGAACCATCTCAGGAACAGATTTGAGGCTTTGAACACTAATGAATGAAGGCCAGATGAGTTGTGGGAGGATATCAAGGGTATCATCCAGGAAGAGTGCAAACAATCATTGCAAAGACAGAAGAGGAAGAAAAGACCAAAATGGATGTCAGAAGAGACTCTGAAAATTGCACTGGAGCGCAGAGAAGCCAAAGCACAGGGAAGAATTCAAGATACTAAAGAGTTGAATAGAAGATTTCAAAAGGCAGCACGGGATGACAAAGCAAAATATTACAATGAAATGTGCAAGGAGTTGGAGTCAGAAAATCAAAAGGGCCGAACTCACTCAGCATATCTTCAGCTCAAGGATGCTTTAGGCAGAACGTTAAATGATCCCGGAAGTATTAAAAGAAGATGGAAGGAATATACTGAGTCACTGTATCGAAAAGAATTGGAAGACACAGAAGAATTTCATGAAACAACATATGAGCAAGAGCCTATGGTGATGAATGAAGAAGTTTAGGCTGCTTTGAAGGACATGGCAAAAAATAAGGCTCCAGGAATAGATGGTATACCAATTGACATATTTCAGTTAACAGATGCTGCCCTGGACGTGCTCACCAAGTTGTGCCAAGAAATCTGGAGAACGACCACTTGGCCAACTGACTGTTTCTAGTTTCACAAAATATTATAGTTACAGCCAAATTGTTGCTGGTTACTGTCAAGTATGACCCAAGAGTGGCCCTATGAACCACAGATCTTGACTTGTTTCTGGAGTCTATTGCTGTAGAGGATGAAGATGGCAGCTACTGTGTTCATCTCATTGAAGGGCTTCCTCTCTTTCCTTGAGGATCCTCCCTCCCTATGTGACCCAAACCTTTGTCATCCCTGTCTCTAAAACATATCTGTTTGTCCTTTTGGCAGTCCATGGAATATTTAGCACTTTCCTTCAATATCGCACCTCGAAGGCATCAGTAATTCTTCCAGCTGTCAAATGCAAAGCCAGTGATCAGGTACCAAGGGTATTGATTGTGGATTCAAGGAAGATGAAGACGATACACAGTTTTAAGCTTTTCTCCATCTTTCATGATGATACAATCGATAGTCTTTAATCTTTTGCAGGAGACTTTTCAAGTCCTCCTTACTTTAGGCAAGCAAGGTTTCCTCTGCATAAAGTAGCTTATTGATGAGTCTTCTTCATAGAGTATACAGTTTCTTGAATTATTTGCTTAGCATACAAATAAGACATGGAGAAAAGATAGAGCCCTCCCACACACCTTTCTTGATTTTAAACCATCCGTGTTCTCTTGCTTCATTGTCTAGGTTTCACATGAGCAGAATCAAGTGCTGTGGGATTTTATTTTCTTTTCCCAGCTGTAGCTGGTTGTGATCCATAGTCAGATGCCTTTGTAGTCCATAAAACACACATGCACATTCTTCTTGTATTCTTTGCTTTCAGTCCAGGTCCACCTGACATCACAAATTACTTTCCTGGTACCACAGACTCTTTCTTCTAGCCAGTTTTATGATCTTTAGTAATATTTTGTTTGCCTGTGATATTATTATAATTTTCACATTCCTTTGAATAGATAACTTTTCTTGGGAAACAGAATAAATATGGATCTATTCTAAATTTCCTCACATAGATTGGTGAGCATGCCCTGGGCTGCCTCTGTTAGTTGAAACGTTAATTAGTATCTCATTGATTCTGGGGACTTAGTTTTGCCAATGCCATCAGTGCCAACCATTGTTTTTGGTACAGTGATTCTGTGTATTCCTTTAATCGTTTTTTGTTTTTATGTTTCCTGGATCATCCAAGATTTTGCCCATAGCATCTCTCAGTATTACAACTTAAGGCTTATTTTTCCCTTTTTATTTTTCAGTTCCTTGCAGATTCCATTATACTTTTCACTTGATATTCTAGTGCAATTGTCAGAGACATACATTTTAGTCTTTTCTTTCTCTTCTGTCTTTGTAATGTCATTTCACATCATTATTGTCCCATGCTTCAAACCCATTTTTGAGATGATTTCAGGTAGGATAGATGGGAGGTCTATTTTGTTGGGTTTTAATACATTGTTTTTCACACTGGATCTTTCCCATTTCCTTCACCACCTCCAACCTTGAATCCTCATATTCATTCTACAATAATGGTTTTACACATTCTTTGTCCTTATGGGACTGAATTCACTCAGCATAATTAGTTCTCCAGTCCTGGAGGTCATATTTTGGTTCTTATAGATTTGTTTCAATTTGCACACGAGTATTCTATAATCTGTTCTGTAGTCAGCACATGGCCTGGTTTTAACTGCAGATGTTGACTTACTCCAAGGATTCTTTCCATGGATGTAGTAATTCTGATTCACATAAGGTCCATGTGTATAGTCAGTTTATTTCTTCAATAGTACTTGAGATGAATAAATCATTGTGTGTAAAATTCAATCATCTTCTCTCCAGCCTCAATCTGTCACCAACATGTGCATTCCATTTGCCAATTATTGATGCATTTTTATCAATTTCAGACTGTAAAAGCCAGAAGAATTCCTCATCTTTAGATAACACAGTAACCTATTACTTACAGCATTGGGCATCAGGATAGATCTTGAAATGGTCTGAGTACACCACCATTTTTTAATCCCCTACATAGTATTGTCTGATTCAAAGTACCCCAGACCAGTCCATCTCAGCTCACTAATGCCTACCGTGTTGATCCCTATGTGTTCCAATTATTCATGGATATTGACTGTTGTTTCTCCTCATCTTTTAATGACTTTAAGTCCAGGCTCTGTCTCTGCCACTGTAGGGACCCGTGTGTCTTAATCTGGGAGTTCTACTGAAATCTGTCAGCCACGGGTGATCTGCTGGCATTTGAAACACCAGTCGCATAGTTTCAGCATCACCAACTCACAAGTTGCCTTAGTACAACAACTTACAGATTCTGTACTAGTAAGAACAAACTATAATCAAGCAAGCACATCCAAATATACGTACCTATATCCATATACAGACACACACATCCCTAAGCTATAAGCACTAAGTCAAAACCAATTCATAACTGACCCTCCAGTGGGTTTTCTGAGGCAGTAAATCACATGGGAGGAAACTGTAGCTTTTTACCACTTGGTCATCAAAATAAAATAAGGCACATCCCTTCCCCAGGGCAATAAATTAATAGACAATCAGGCCTGAGAATCATGACACAGGCCAAAGGAGGACAGTAAATGATCACTCACCATCTCACTCTCTTGTCCCAACAGGTCCTTTGTCATCCAGCAGATCCCAAGCAGCAATCTCTTCATGGTGGTGGTAGACAGCAGCTGTCTCTGTGAGTCCGTGGCACCCATCACCATGGCACCCATTGAAATCAGGTATATCCTTTTCTGTGTGGGTCCTGACAGTATTTCTGGTGAGGAGGCCTGGGACAGAAATGATAGCGTGAGAGGTAATATATATCTTGCAATGTTGGAAAGAAGTTAAAATGTGCCTAGTTTGGACACTTCAAACCTAGAGTAAGGGAAAGGAACATAATTGGAAATATTCCTTAACTACGGTCAACATAATGAATCCCTTAAGTGTGAACGGTTAAAGGCCCAGAAGATCAGAAGGCGTCCGGAGTCTTGTCACGGCTTCCATCCTGAGGTAAGTGTTTACTCCTGAGAAAGCAATTACTTTCAGGCAAAACAAAGGAGACTGTACAGATTGATAACGGCTCCCTATTTTCTGAAGACCACTCGGCTTCTGATTTGGTCTAAAAGGTTTTCCCACCACACACACTGTATCACATGTATACAACCTTGGCCATAGTGATTTAGTTTTGCAACTCATAGAGAAGTGCAGTTTATAAAAATGAAATTATGAGTGTCTTAATCCCCTAGCCACACCAAAATCTCAAAGGTTTTGTGCTCCGCCTAGTGTAATAATCAGGAGAAAACCAGACTTTGTACCAAGAAAAGTGGCCTTAGATTTAAGTGTTAAGAGAATATCTACAATACTCTAGGCAAAAGATTTAAAATCTAATAAAAAATTAGAACTTACAGCATAACCCTACTATCCAAAATTGGTCTAGACAACCATTCCTAGAACAAAATTAGAATACTAACTGCTGCTTAAAATAGCACTAGAGTTAGCTGAATGCTAGTTCGCCTTTAAAGAAAAAATAACTTCCTTCTGATTCAAACTACCCAATAGAAAAGATGTTCAAGTGAGCATACTACCAATGAGAACTTGAAAAGTATTGATAAGAGTTGTTTTTTAGTCAAAGAATGGGGGTTCTGTAGCCTTTGATAAAAATAACATTATTCTGGATTAAAATATAAAATGTAAGTAGAAACAATAGCCCAAAATTACTTTAGTAAAATCTAGTATGCTATTTTCCGATTTTAACTAGAGTAAAAAACTACTGGAATTCAGTAGACCAGAATTTTATGCCCCAAAAAGATGCAAGTCAAAGGGGGAGACTAATGGTAAAACAAATCTCATATGATATCCTAAGGATCCGATGAGACATTCCTGTCCATGTGACTACGTTAAAAAAAAAAAAAATTTACTCTTCTCTGGAGAACCTAAACAAAAACAATTTCTAGAATTGGGGGTAAAAATAACCATATTCCAAGGATATGCAAGATAGAAGTTAGTGATTATCAGTTACCACAATAAAAAGCCCTGCTTGGCAGTCTCACTGCGTTCAACATAGTTTGTAGCAGTAAAAGAGATGAGTAATGAAGAATGACTAAAAAGACATTCAGAGTCTAGTCTTTGAAATAAGCAGTCCCTTTACACATACTTAAGATTCCTGGTGGTGTCATGGTTAATACTACCAGCTACTTCCAGTAAGCTTTATAGCTTTGGAAATCTACTTTGTATGTGGCTAGATAGATAGACGTGTGTATTTGGATATATATTTGTATATATACACAGAACTGACAACATTGCCCATCTTTCTCCCATAGAGCAGTGGATGGCTTTGAACTACCAGAGACAATCATGCTCTTTGAATTAGCAGTGCAATTCCTGAGAGACTAGAACACTATGGCTCTACCAGTAGCCATTTACCTTTTGAGTATGCATCAGCTGCTTTGCAAGAGAAAGGTGGGCAATCTCTTCCCATGCAATTTATTGCCTCTGAAAATTCAGCAGATTATTAGCTCCCACTTGATGGTACACATCATATTTCATGTACTGACAATAAAATCAAGCAGAGATTCTCACCCCTAACTTGAAGACATATAAACAAATCCATTTCTATCCATTATCTAGATTCCAAAGAGCGTAGTCATACCTGGGAGAGGTCTAGGGAATCACTTTGACTTGACGAGTGTGTGGGATTTTGGCATGCGTTTCTGCCCTGACTGCCCTCTCTGCCTTCTCCTGTAGGAGAACGCAAGGGAGTGTGGGGGTGCGTGCAGTCTCCAGGCCCGGCTGACCCACCTTCTGCTCCCTCTGCTTTTGATGCTGTACTCAAGGTGACACTGACGGAGATGTTCTCTTGGCATGCTAAATCATGGATAAACTGTGAACCAAAATATGGTGCGACTTAGGAGACATGAAATATAGTCCAACCATCAGCATCTCATGATTTTAAACTGTGCGTGATATAAACTCTTAAAGATATGTTGACAAAAAAAAAATTATGTTTTTACGTTGCCAGTCATACAAATGTGAGTTTGCCCACATGATAATCGTCCTTCATCAGAAACGGGACTGCAAGTGGTATGCAGTGTCCCTTCTGCTTGGAACCCATTGAAACCAATTTAAAACTGTGTACTTTTTAAATAAAGTATGTTAAAATCATAGCCTGTGTTTGAGTTTTGTTTTATTATCATTTTGTGCAAGCTGAAAAATGTGGACAGGGTGGAGGGGAGGCATCACCCATTCCAGAAACCAGTCAAGGATGGTTGTTGGCTGAACCTCGGTTCTAAATACTCCAGATAAATATTTAACTAGTGTTTAGATATTCCACTCTCAGTTATAAAAATATTTATGGAGACATATCAATCTACCCTGCACACGGGAAGAGTTTATTTCACAGAACCCTGAACTACATTTTAGTAGAAATCATAATGTGGATGAGAACACAAGCTCCCATAATATTCAAGTGCTGAACTATTTGGGACTAGAAATAAAGAAGTCATAAATCTCAGAAATTCATTCTGAGACGATATGATGAAGGAGGAAAAGAAGAATGATCAAGAAAATTTCTTAAGCTTATGGCTAGAGTAGTTGGCTGCTGACTTTATGCATAAACAAGAAAAGAAATTAAATCTCAAATATTACAAGATGTGAAACTACCCAGACCTGTAAACATTCCTAAAACACTGGATCCTGAACCAAAGAAAATAGATTTCAGTGGATCATAGTTAACAAATAAAGGAGAAGAATTTCCACGTCTAGGTAATGTCTTACGTCATAGCACAGATGATAAAAGTCACCTGGAGAATGCCACTTGAGCTTTTTTTTTTTTTAAAAAAAAAAAAAGCCCCATCATCCTGCTAATGTTTTGGAAACGCTAATGCAATTACTACTTTGTATAAAATGACTCTAGTATTTATAGAAATAATACTACTCCTTCTACGTTGTGGTATTTCTCTTTGTTACTATGGCTCCAATCCTAGTTATATACTATCAGTATAATGATGCTATGATGTTTTAAGTAGTCAAAACTTTAACCACCATGGGACTAGAGTTATTGTAACCCTTTTGATAGTGTTCACTTCTGGGAACTCAATGGGCTAAGTGAATGAATGTATATGTTCCTTATAAAAATATCAAAATGTAATATACTACACTAAACAATTATAGTTCTAAAGAACTAGTGACAATAGGTCAAGTATGCTGAGCTATAATGCTTGTAATTTAATGGTAATAATGCCAAATATAAGCAGTATAAATAGATAGCATTCAGTCTCTGTACAATTCTAAACAGTGGGTGGCATCATTTTTATCATATTGTTTGTGATACAAAGAAGAGTTGAGTCACATTGTGACTCTCAACATTGCCAAGCATCACAATCCTGTAAATGACCCACCCAACAGTCCAGATTGTGTTCCATCAATAGCCCTGACTGTTCCTTTTATGCATTTAGACACCACACAATTGTCTCTAATTTCATTTGTTCAAAGTGGAACTCCTGAATCCCTTCCATTAAACTCTTTCCTTCCCACTGATGGAGATTAAGCTTCTCAGCAAAAGACTCGGCAGCCACGTTTATGCTTTTACCCTCAGTCCCAGCAAGTCAACTTCATTACTTCTCACCCCTTCTCTTTACAGCACAATCCCCCCTTCAGGAGCTCCAACACATTAAGCCTGAATAGGTCTCCTCTTCCCTACGATAAGTAACCCTCACTTTGGAGCCTATGTTCTATATAATAGCCAGTGCAATTTCATCACAAACACACACTCTTATTCTTTCTAATGTGGTTAGAATGGCATCAGAGTCCTTACCATAGTTGACCCTAAAGATTCTGTATATTCCAGTAACCTTGGGAGCTTGTACAACTCTTCCAACGCTGGCTGCGCCCAGACCAATCAAAGCAGACTCTATGGAAGTGGGGTCCATGCATCAGTAATTCCTAAAACTCCTCAGGTGATCTTCAGAACCCTGCAGGCCCCTCCAGTGCCTTAGCTCTGGACTCTGTGTGCCTCCTAGCCTCACCATGTGCTATTCCCTCTCATTCAGCACACTACTCTTCTCTTCCTAAAAATGCCAGGCACTGTTCTGCTCAGGACTTTGGCTCTTCCTCTGTCTTCCAGCTCCAAGGTCCACATGTTAGTCCTCACCTGGCTTCACCTCCTTAATCAATGCTTAGTCCATCTATCCCTTCCTTGGAGCAATCTCTTTCCCACAGTTCCACCACCTTTACTTCATTTTTCTTTCCTTATTATTAACATAGAAAACTGTTTGATTTCCAGTTTCCCTTATTGTAATTCCATGAGGGCAAGGACTTTTCTCATATAGTTTATGACTACCTACAGCCTTTAGAATAGTGCTTGGCATATAATAAGAACAATACAACCTAGAAGCTAATGTTTCCCAAAACCCGATTCAATGCCTGCCACTATTTGAAAGCTGTTGAGTTGTTCATTTAACTCACATAATCTTCTCCAGTGATAGGATTGTTTTCATTTTACGTATGTAACTTTCCATTTTGCAAAGTAACTTTCCCAAGGTCACACAGCTAGGCAGTACCAGAGCTGGATTTTGAACCCATTGTCAATAAGGTTGGGGCACTCAGCCAATCAAATCCACATTATGCATAGTAATTATGTTCTAAACAAGGAGGCCTGGTGATGCATCGATTAAGTTTACAAGATTGGTTTAAACCCGCCCAAAGACTCTACAGGACAAAGAACAAGCAATCTGCTCATGTGATCATTACAACAAACAAAATGACACGGGGTGGTTCCGTTGCCACTATGGTTTTAAATACCTTTGACAGTACCTAACAAGAAGAATGTGCCCTAGAAAGTTGCCACAAACATTCACTTAGCAAATACTGAATCATTACTCCTCGAGGAAATAGAGACACCTGCAAGCCTCTGGTCACAACATTTTTGTCACCTGCTCAAAATGTAACCTTGTTTTAGCTGTTTCAGTTTAAAGATGCCTTACTTTATATTGATTATTGAACACTGAACTCACTGCCAACAGTATTGTAAGTCATGCCTGAATGAAGCTCGTTGATCACACACATTTGTGCAGAAGGCTTATGTCTGCCTGTGCTGACGAACCTTAGACGACATGTCCACGCTAAACACTGTGTAAGACCATTATTGTAGAAATAGATAACTAGTAAAATGTGTATGGGAATCTGGGAGGAACACTGGGGTGAGGCGGGGGTGGGTTAAGGAAATGGGAAAGATTGTGTGGAAAACAATGTGTCTGAACTTTGTAAGTAAACTAGTATAAAATAAACATTAAAAATCAAACCAACCACCAAAAAGCAATGTATACAAACTTTATAAGTAAACCAGTATAAAATAAAAAGTTTCTTTAAAAAAAAAAATTAAATGGCACCAAATAGATTACCATAAGTACACTTGTTTAATGGAAGAGCTCCAAAACAAAACAACAACAACAAAAAAAAAACCCTAAAAGAAAATGCTTTTACCTCGGGTGGAAATGTGTGTGCTTGACAACTCGGGGTTTTCTGCCACACTACTAATGTCTACAAGTGAAAGATCTCTGAGTACTGAATGTGAGAACGATAAATATAAATTAGGAAACAAATTCACAAGTGTACAATCTACACATAATGAGGTCCAACTACATGCAGTGAATGAATCAAGGAATGAAAGGATCATTAATATTGTACCCCGAAATCTCAACAGCTTCTACTCACTGACCTATCATCATCCAGACTGTTAGATCTTCATTCCTACTCGCCAATACAAGTTCGTCTCTTCCCCTAACTACTGCTACTATTCCTATCCTCCGATAGCCTCCAAATCATTTTCGGCTTCTATCTGCAATGCCTTATCTCCACGTCTACCCATATCTAGCTTCAACTCCATGCCCTCAAGCTATCTAGACTGTTGAGCATAGGGGTACCCCATCTCATTCCTTCATCTCACTGGGCTACTAGCTCAAACCAGCTAAATTACCTTCTATCTCATTCTGCCAAGCACATATTTTAAACTTTCTTCATTCTCCCTAGGGTCCCTCGGTGACACGAAGAGTTGTTATTTTTAAATAAAATTTTTATTTTATACTGGTTTACTTACAAAGTTCGTTTACATTGTTTTTCACACTGGATCTTTCCCATTTCCTTTTCCCACCCCTCTTTCCACCCATCACATTGTGCGAGCCTATGATTCCTCACCTCTCTGCTCTCACCCTCCCCTCCTCTTGGATCCTCATTCTTGTTCTACAGTGACGATCTTACACACTATTTATCCTTATGGGACTGAGTCAGTGCCCTTAGCATCATTCTCTCCAGTCCCTCCCAAGCTAGGTAGTGATTTACAAAATCATTGCTCCTGCGTGTTGCATAGTACTCCATTGTGTGAATGTACCACTCGATTGTGATGGAATTTATTCTGTTTCCATGTTCTTCTTATGGTGACTAATGCTGCTGTGGACACTGGTGGGCACAATTAGTTTCATGCTCCATTACTAAAGTGGCTCAAAATCTCCCAGGAGCATCATGCAAGAAAGACCAAGCCATCTGCTTCTATAATGGCTAAAAAACCCCATATAGTCAAGAAATAAAAATATATAGAGAGATTAGTTCTACACACTAATGTAACACGTGGGGCCACTGTGAGTTGGAACCAACATGGTAGCAATAGGTTTTGTTTAGTTGAGCTTTTCACTCTTCTTACATTTGGGCTAATCATTCCTGCTCTCCTGATACATCTTTCAAAGATAAAAGAAGCTATACCTGAGGTTCTAAGTCTCTCAACATTTTATGTCATAGCAAGCAGTATAGCCGAATGAAAGTAGTATTCCTCATACAGATAGTGTTAACAGATGAATATATAGGTCTGTATCACAAAAAAAAAACATCAAGTCAAGGAGGAATCTTAAAATATCATTTTTAGTATATTATTTATTACTAATATTGCAATAAGGCTTAGGGAGTCTGGTGCCTTGTTATGTGCAGTCAAGTGGCCTGCAACTCATAGCGACCCTTTGACAACAGCTCTGAGTCATGCGCTCTCCTGAGCCAGTCTCATCATCTGACTTAGTGCTAAGGAATTTCACTGGGAGCACAAAGGTACCCAGTTCACATCCAACCACTGCTCCGTGGGAGAAAGATGGTCAATCTCCTTCCCAGGCAATAATTTGCTGCCTCTAAAAACCCATCAGAGTAAGCCGTAAGTTGGTTCTGACTTGACCATAAACAATACAATGTTGATATTTATGTCATATGTATTTACTATAGAATAGTCGGAGTTAACAGTGAAATGCTGCTCTTGTTAACTGCCACTGAGTCAATTCTGACTCTAAGCAAACCTTTGTGTAGTGGTATTTGACTAAAATGCCATCAGAAAGTGAGAGTGGTGTTAAGTGTTTTGGGGAAAGGGCAAAACATGGTTTAATCTACTTTATCACATTTCAGGGCTGCATGCAGTTGGCCCCTCTTCCGTTGCTCCTCTGACTTCATCTTTATGTTCTCTGACCCTTCACTCAGGCCCATGCTGTCCTTTCTGCTCTTTTCACATGTCAGATAGGAGCTTATCTCAGGACCTTTGCCCTCGCTAGACCCTCCCTCTGACCCTGCCAACCCTGCCCCAGCCTTTAAGAGCCTTCATTTTGGGAAAGCCTTCTGTTATGTCCCTGAGCCCAGATGCAATTTCCACAGCCCCACTCCACCCTTTACTTGCTTCATCTTCCTCCACGGCAGTTATTATCATTGGATTGCTTTACTGTTTGTCTCTCCCTCGGAGAATATAAGCTCCAGGAATCCAGAAATTTTGCTGGTTTTCTTTACTTTTAATGCTGTATCTGCAGCCCGAGGAAGAGTTTCAGGATCAAGTGGGCACACAGTAAGCATTTCAACAAATAAGCAGCAGCAGTAGTAACAGCAGTGGGATAAACAGAAGGTGTGGGTATTCATATAACGTGATGGGATCGTCCTGTGAGAAAGAATCATTACTGCATAATGAAGAATATGGTTATATTATGTTGCCACTGATAAAATTTGAAGTAGGATATCTCCTCATCTATTATTACCATGACTAAAACCAATCACATCAAAAAGTATCCTATCAACTATGAATTACAATGGATAGGTTGGTCCTCAAAATTAATAAAGTGAATATAATGTTTTATAATTCCATATGGCATTGTTCTTGTTGTTGTTATGTGCCCTTGAGTCACTTGTGACTCATAGCGACCCTATGTACAACAGCCCTAACCTCTGCTCTGTCCTGTGCCAATCGCACTGTCTGACGCTCCCATCCCGATTACCCCAGTTTCTGAATCACTCCACCTACTAGAGGGCCTTTCCCTCCTGCGCCGTCCCTCCACCCTCCCAAGCATGATGTCCCTCTCCAAGGATTGGTCTCTCCTTACAACATGACCAAAGTACGTCAGACGAAGCCTCAGAATCTTTGCCTCCAAGGAGCAGCCCGGTTTAACCCTCTCATGGATGAATCTGTTTTCTTAGCAGTCAATGAAAACCCATATAGCATTACATAACAAAATTGTCTACTGACATAATAGGTTGTGACAAGCAATACAGTGCCTAATAGTTTCAGAAGGCTTCACGAGCTAATCATAGTGTAATACATGGTCCTTTTTCAAAAATGTAGCTGTATTTCGCATGTGTGTGTATTCATATATGTAAATGATATTTTATAGATAAGTAGTAAATGCAGTTCATAAATATATAGAACAGTTACTTATTAAAAGTTGCTGTTGTTGTTGTGTCCTGTCAAGTTGGAACTGACCCTCCAGTAGGTTTGCAGAGCTAAGAGATCATCTATCTTTCTCTTTCGGTGCAGCTGGTCGATTTGAACCATGGACCTTTGTGTTGGCAATGCAGTTCCTTATCAGTAAACCACTTTTTATTCCTTATAGTAAGCCACTCGGTTAATAACTAAATACAGTGCAGACTAGAACATTGATGTGGATGGCGCGCGCGCGTGTGTGTGTGTGTGCGCACACACACGAACACATGTCCAATCAATTTCAAAATAAAGCAGCTCTACGGGACAGAATGTAACTGACCTGTGGGGCCTCGAAGGCCGTTATCAGGAGCAAAGTGCTACGTCTAGTAGCTAGCGGTAGGGCTGGTGGGTTTGAACACAGACTTTTAGGTTCATAACCAATTGCTTAACCACTAAACTCCCAAAGTTCCTTGTCTTTATCTGAAACTTAAGATTGGGCTGCTTCCATGTTCTTTGTTACCCTTAGCAGTACTGAAGGGAATGCAGGACTAGGTTAGCTTACTACAGTGAGAAATGATAGTAATGGTATTGGTGTTAAAAAAAAAAAGTGATGTATAAAGTACTTTAAGGATTTGGGCATGCAGAAGTATTTAAATTATGACTAGTACAGCATGGCAGAAGATAATGTTATTACTCTTGTTATAGGAGACAATGTATTTAATAAAGTATTAAAAATTATAGGCACAAGAGTACAGTTTTATTACAATCAGTAGAGGCCATAATAATAATTTAATAGACACTTAAAGACCATTTGCAGTGTCTGCCATTTGGGGGCCTTAAGCAGATATCTCTAAGTGGCCCATGCATTCTGGTGAGTCTATTAAGGGTCCTTTTATTAATATGACTGCTGCACGAAAACTAGCTTGCAGCAACCGGAATTTCTTCCTGGGACTTTACAGGCATAATTTTCCCTTATCCAGTGGCTCCACACATGGGGCAAATTTGTCCCCAGGGGAATTGGAACAATGGCTGGAGACAATTTTTAATGCCATAACTTTAGGAAAAGGTAGTATCCCTAGCATGTAATAAGTACCTGCAGATTTGTTGCTCAGCGTCTTACTGTACACCAGACAGCCCAGCCCACAAAGCAGAGAACTAGCGGGCGGATATGCCAATCACATACAGGCCGAGAAGGTTCTGTTCTGATCCTTCAGCAATTATCAAGCCTTTTGCCAATAGCATATATGCTGAGAAACTTCTGTTCCGATCTTTCAACAATTATCAAGGCTTTTTCCTTTACAAAGTCATAGATGCCATGAGCCTTCTAGGAGTCCTGATTACACGGTGTGTTACATATTGGCTGCTAACCCCAAGGTGGGTGGTTCAAGCCCACCAGCTGCTCTATGGAAGGAAGATGGGAAATCTCCTTCCTTGAAGAATTACAGCATTGCAAACTCGAAGCCTATACACCAGAATTCAAAACTGACTGGATGGCAGTTGGTTTGGTTATATCCTTGCATGGTATCTAGATCATGTGATTATAATTGTTGCTGTGAGGTGTCATCAAGTCAGTTTCGACCCCGGTAACAGTCAAACTTGCCCATTGAGTTCCTAGGCTCTGAATTTTATAGATGAAAATCATCAACTTTCTCCTGGTGGTTCAGGGTGCGTTCAGGCCTCCAACATTTCAGTTAGCATTCAACTGCTTAATCATACCAGGGCTCTAGGATTAGAAACAGCCAGTTATAATAGGACACTATGGCTACTTTCTTCCTACATTCACCACACAGTACTTTCCACTCATAAATACATTATAGGAAATATAGGATGATTTAGACCTGAGACCAGCAAGTTTTCTGTAAAGGACCCTACAACCAATATTTCAAGCTTTGTGGGTCACACAGGTCTCTGTTACAACTACTTAACTTTTCCATGGTAGCATCAAAGTAGCCATGGATAGCCATGTAAGTGAACAGATATGACTGTGTCCAATTCATCATTATTCAAGGATGCTGAAATTTGAATTTCAAATCATTTTCATGTGTCACAAAATATTCTTGTTCCTCTGTCCTTTTCTCAACCATTAAAAAAAAAAGAAACATTCTTAAATTAAGAGTTAAACATTGAATTGTTAGGATGGGCAGAAACAGGCAGCTGGACAGACTAGATTCACAGACCACCCCTCCTGATGTGGAACCCTTTTGCTGCCAATTGTGGTGCTTTCATCACATCACATCACATCACAGAGAGCTCCAGTGGCCTCAGCTGTAGGGGGTTGTGCTGCTAACCCAAAGGTCACACCTCGCTAGTGGTTCGAATCCACCAGCTGTGTTATGAGAGAAAGATGGGCATTTTCCTCCTAAGTGTGTGACTTAGAGCTTTAGAAACCCAAGAGAGGGTCAACTCTCAGTCAGCTCTGGCTCGTTGGCAATGAATTTGGGTTTTGTAATGTGATGTCTTAGGACTATCACCTCACCCCTCCAAACATGTACACTAGAGGCTATTCTGTGGTGTTGAAGAGTACCACCATCCCATGGTCTGCCAAGAGAACTGAAAGCTTGGGAAAAGTGCAGCCAGAGTGCTCCTTGGCCTCACACACTTTCAGCATGTTGATAGCAGAGGCCATTCTTTGGAGAAGGACATCAAGCTGGGGAAGGTGGAGGGTCAGTCAAAGAAATGTATTAACATAGCAACTGCTGCAATGGGCTCAGATATGTCAGAGATGAGGAGGAGGATGGCACAGGATAGGACAGAGTTCAGATATGCTGTTCATAGGGTCACTGTGAATCGTACTTAAGTAAATGGCACTTTAGCAATACTTGAGAAGAATGTGGTTTCTGCCAACACAGGAGCTACTACAGTATAGATACAATTTACAATTTTGGCTTTAAAATCGTACAAACTAGTGTTATTCAAACAGTGAAGGTATCCTCGGACAAAGTATTGTCTTTAAGTTTGTGTCAAGATGTGTGTAAAGCACATAATTCACTATCATTTGCAAGCATTACCACTACTTCAGTTGCAAGAGGAACGCTGTAGGTTGCCATAGTGCAGTTCAACACCGTATATCACGGTTTTGTTCCCACAATTACAAGTAATAAAGCAAAGCATAAACTCATAGTCTTGCTGCCAGCCTTGGCTGCCTTAAAGCAATTACTCCTCAGTCTATGCTGTGCTGCATGGTCCTACACCATAATACCATGTGTGACTAAAATATCTCACTATGTTAGGCTGCAGAGATGCTTCTTAACAAAAATCCTACAGTCCTACACCAAACACCATCGCCTTGTGATTTCCTTATCTCCCAATGGCTAGCAATAAACTAGTAAAAAAAGAGAAAAAGATTGAAGGAGCACACTTTCCAGAACATATTCGTGGCTGGGGCTTGGTGGGCCACGACTAACCATGGTATCAAGAATACAAAATTATAGCCATGCAGTCCTTCTGGGTCAGGTGTCCTGGTGGCACAGTGGACTAAGCACTGAGAGATGAAGTGCAAGGTCAGATATTCAGATACACCTGGGGCTGATCCACAGAAGAAAGATAAGGAAATCTGCTTCCTTAAAGATTACACTCTTACAGGCCCAAAGGGAAGTTCCCCTCTGCCCCATAAGGTTCCTAGTCATTAGAATTCATGTGTTGCATGGACACTGTGCTCGTTCCTTATATTTACTAGTAATTCTAGTAATAAATCTATATTACACACAAATTTGCTATTCCATAGTTATTGCTGCTGGTAGGTACTGTTCAGTCAAGTACAACTCATAGCAACTCTATGAACAGTGGATCTGAACCGTGTCCTATTCTGTGGCATCTTCACAGTTCCTGACACACAAGAACCCATCATGGTGGTCACTGTGTCAATCCACCTGGTTGAGGGTCTTCCTCTCCTTCACCAACCCTCCACCCTTCCCAGCATCATGTCCCTCACCACGGAATAGCCCCTCCTATCAACATGCCCAAAGCATGTGAGGCAAAGCCTCATCTTTCTTGCCTCCAAAGAGCACTCCAGCTGCACCCTCTCCAAGACATATCTATTCATTCTCTTGACTGTCCATGGGATGTTCAGTGCTCTTCTCCAACACCACAGTTCAAAGACATCAATTCTTTTTCTGTCACCATTATTCACTGTCCAGATGCACAGCAAATGATCGGAAAGACTATGGCCTGAATCAGAGGCACCTTAGTCCTCAAACTAACATCATTACTCCTAAGTAATTTCGAGAGGTCCCTAACTGTAGATCTTCCCAGTACAATGTGTCTCCTTATTTCCTGACTGCTAGTAGGAAAGGTGTTAATTATGGATCCAAGCAAGATGAAGCTGTTGACAGTTTCAATCTCCTCTCTATACATCATGTTGTTGCCTTTCAGTCCAGTGGTAAGAATCTTTGTTTCCCAGACATGGAGATGATATCCATACCTATGGCTGCATTCTCTGTCTGTGACAAGGACTATTCCATGAGCTGTAACTATGAGTATGGGGTAAGAAGGAGGTGATTAAAGAATGCTGACTGTGTGAAACCATTTACACCAACTCTTCCACATCATCCCTCACAGTTGTGACAGACATAAGCCTGAGAGGTCCACACTGGATATAAGTCTAAGGTGCAGAGAGATCATAGGACTCAGCAAAGTCACGGGCAGTGACGGATCATGTTAGCTTTGAAGGCAAATTTCCACGTGCTCAAAATCTGTGTTCTTTTCACCTGTTAGCCATGGCTACTTCCCTTTGGCACTTATTTTAAATACCATGTGCTATCATCAGAAATAGGTATGCAGCAATTCCATTCAGTCAGGTTGCATTATCTTATCTAAATGCCACAAAGCTCTGTGAACCATAGTGTAGCGATTTGTTCTATTGATCCAAAGATCCTGCCTCTCTCCAAAGGTTTGAATCCACCAGCAGTTCTGCAGGAGAAAGACGGCACATTTCTTCCATTTTCAATTTATAGCCTTAGAGACTCGAAAGAAGGTCAGCTAAGAGTCGGAACTGTCTCAACAGTAATGAGCGATTGCTAACATTGTAAACAAGAGGCTCCTTTCTGACCTTTGTTGTACCACGTTCTGTTAGACTATTTTTTTTCTTTTCTTTTAATATTTAACTGATGATGCCAAGACATTAGACTGTAGATCATAAACTATGGTTTTGAACATATTAGAAATGGTAATGATGACACAGGATAGGCCAAGGTTCAGAGCTGTTTGCAGGGTCACTACGACTGGTAGTTGACTCAATGACATCCAGCAACAATGCTTTTTAGAGGTAACATTTATTACATTTAACTATGCTGTATAAAATCATAGTGCATTTTGTCTAATTGGACAAATTGAAATAGCACCTCAAAATCAATAAATAAAATGTTTTAAAAAAGGAAATAGCACCTCTAATAATAGCATCCCGAAAATTCCATCTTATATTAGGTGAACTATTATTTTAGCAGCAACACATAGTCTAAATTTATGCTATAATACCAAACTTACCATTTTATATCACCAGCCAAGATTAAAGTTTTATATTCTCAATATTTATTACAAGACATATAGAGGAATACTAAAATTTTACATTTCCTAATTAATTCTATCATAATATAATCATCTCTGTGCATTTATCTGCAAATTCATGACAATGGTGAGATGGCTGGTTATACTGATTTTAATTATACAAATTTCCAACATAATTCATTTAGGAATTTACAGAAAACTCTGAGAATCTCATAGATCTCCTAAATTTTCCATATAATTTTGGCTTGTTATCCCACGGACTGTCAAAAGAACAAATATGTCTTGGAGAAAATACAACCAAAGTATTCCTTAGAGGCAAGGATGATAGAGCTTCATCTCACAAACTTTAAGCATGTTGTTAGGAAGAATTATTGTTGTTTGCCTTCAAGTTGAGCACAACTCATAGAGACCCTATGAGCAAAAGGCTTGAAGCACCTCTACAACTAGTCATTGGAAAAACACAACGTCTTAGAAATCTTGAAAGAGAGGAAGACTCAACAAGATGGCTTGACACAGTGACTGTAACAATGGGATCAAGTCTGTAGAGATGATGAGAATGGCACAGAATAGGGCTGGGTTCAGATTTATTTGTCATAGGGTCACTATGACTCATAGTCAATTTCATAGGTAAAGATATTTGAGTTCACACCTTAGACTGAATTAAGTTGTCAAACTACTCTGACCATTGCTTTACCACAGCTTTGAGAATTGTACCTTCACAATACAATTAACTTCTAATATCACTAAAGCCTATGTTCAGGTTCAAACTTGGTTCTTTTAAAAGGGATGGACTTCTGCAGAGTGTGGAGAGGCTCATGTGTGAAGACCAAATCAAGTTCAGATTTAACCAAACAAGTATTATTCAAAATGGGTCAGCCTGGAGGACATTATGCTGAGTGAAATATCTCAGATGCAAAAGGACAAATAAAATTACATGGTGCCACTGCTGTAAAATGGGACTGATATCAGGGTTGGGTTAAGACTGAGAAAAACTGGATAAATCGTATATACTGTACTGAAACAGATGAGGGAGTGAATAATTTAAAAGCGGTGTATGATAGGGTCTTATGGTTATCACAAGAGTCCACAATTAAGGTTGCATAGTGGAATGTACTTGGGGCGGTGGGAGGGGTGCGGGGGGATTGTGTACCAGGGAAGGAGTGTTTCTTTTACTTTTGAAAGAGAGGAGCGAACTCGGGGGGCGGGGTGTGTGTGGATGGGCGGGGAGAGAAGTGCAGCAATGAATGAATGGAAGTCCAAAATCTCTGTAAATGCTCATTAAAATTATTTTTTTTAAAAAAAAAAGATAGTTGTAGAAGCCACTTCATTGGAGTCAAGTTTTTTAAAGATCATTCTGACCTCCAAAAAGAAAAAGGATGGAATAGGAACAAGAGTAGGAAGAAGCTAACTGCAATGGGCACAAACGGAAATGGACATATTGATAATTTACTGAGGATAGACTTGTGTTCCATCATGGGAGATGGCAGGAAGCAGCAATGGCATTCATGTTGTTGAACTGGCAAATGAAATCATGGTGCTTCTGTTCATTGAAATAAGTATAGCATAAAGGTTGGTTTAGGGGTGTAGGGGATAAGGTAAGTGGAAAGAGAGGAGTTCCACCACGGCATACTGGACTTAACATCCCTGTCAAACATGCAGATGGGCAGGTCTGACCTAAAAGTGAATATATGGGTCTAGAGGTAAGGAGTTGGGTCTGCTAACATTTCCAAGGGATCAGCACATGGAACGAGAATCTGTAGAAGGCTACAGAATGACCAAAGGAATCCTTAGAAGTGGACCTTGAAGGTTCCTACACTGATGAGCTAAGGAAGGTAGGTGCGCAAAAGGACTAGGAAGTAGCAGTCAGAGCAACTGGAAGAAAATGAGAACTATGTCCTGACGCCGAAACCACAGACATGTAGCCTTCAAAAGGACAATTAACAGTTGCCTGGAGTCAAAACAGTGAGGAATAAAATTGGTCCTAAGGTTTAGAAAGAGTCTAGTAAAGGAAGTAAAACAACAGGGATTGAAAGAAGGGGAGGAGAGGAGATTACAGATGCTGGATCTGGCAGTGGAAGATGAGGAACATCTAAGGGACATTTTTCAAGACCACACAATAAATGGCTTCTGTTGAGCATCAAGTTCATTGTCTGTCTTTGGCCATGTGCACTCCCACAGTGAACTTTGACATTCTGTATATTCTGAACAAAAGTTGAGGCACAGAGGACTAAGTAATCCTTGAAAATGGTACAACTGGTGCCTGACTGAGTCAACATTCTCACCCCACTCAGTTCTGTGTTCTGTGTAGCATAGCGGACAGACTTGAAATTACACCCTGCTATGATATAACTCTGCTTGCTGAAACTGAGGAGGACCTGAAGTACTTGTTGCAGAGGGTCAAGGACCGCAGCCTCCAATATGGATTGAGGCTCAAGGTCAAGAAGAAAAAGATTCTCATCACTGGGCCAACTGGCAGCATCAGGATGGATGGTGAAGAGATTGAGATTGTTCACAGCTTTAGTTTGCTTGGCTCCACAGTCAACACTCTTGGTACCAGTAGCCATGAAATTAAAAGGCACATTGCTGTGGGAAAGTGTGCTATTAGGGACCTCTCCAAAGTATTGAAGAGCAATTGTGTCTCTAGGGAGATTAAGGTGCGTCTGATAGAGGCCATGGTCTTTGCAATCACTTGTTATGCATCGGAGAGTTGGACAATGAGCAAGGAGAATTGATGCCTTAGAGCTGTGGTGCTGGAGAAGAGTATTGAGAGTACCATGTACTGCTAGGAAAACAAACAGATTCATCCTGGAAAGGGTTAAACCGGGTGGCTCCTTGGAGGCAAGGATTCTGAGGCTCCATCTAACA